>NC_060172.1:9507296-9640359 GCF_021292245.1 Micropterus dolomieu
CCAAGGGGACGGGACAACTCCATCGTATTGAGGGGAGGATGGACGGGGCCATGTATCGTGGAATTCTGGACCAACATCTCCTTCCCTCAGTGAGAGAGCTGAAGATGGGTCGAGGATGGGTGTTTCAGCACGACAACGACCCTAAGCACACCGCCAAAGCAACAAAAGAGTGGCTGAAGAAGAAGCACATCAAGGTTCTGGAGTGGCCTAGCCAGTCTCCAGACCTGAATCCAATTGAAAATCTTTGGAGGGAGCTTAAAATTCGAGTTGCCAGGCGACAACCTCGGAACCTGAATGATTTGGAGGCTGTCTGCAGGGAGGAGTGGGCCAACATCCCTGCCGAAATGTACACAAACCTTGTCACCAACTATAAAAACCGTTTGACGTCTGTGCTGGCCAATAATGGCTTTTCTACAAAATATTAACATGCTGTTTGTCCAGGGGGGTCAAATACTTGTTTTTCCTCATCAGATGGTTATCAATTTTAATAAATTCATATGATGTGATTTTCTGGAATTTTCTTTGGGATTCTGTCTTTCACTGTTAGAATGTACATATGATTAAAATTATAGATCGTTGCATTCTTTGTAAGTGGGCAAACCTGCAAAATCAGCAAGGGGTCAAATACTTATTTCCCCCACTGTACCATGTAACCCTGGCAACAGTCCAATATGTTGCGTGCCATCCCCTTTCACTCTTGACCTTTCCTTCTGTCAAAAAAAGTTAAATGCCCAGCATACTTTCTATGGTTAAATATATGCAGTATACTGTTCTGTCAGAGCTTCAGCAATTGTCTTTCCACACTCTGTGGCCACCAACATTATACAACCCTCCACTAAAGCCAAAGAAAACATCAAAATGGAACATGCCACTATTGTTATTGTAATTACACATCCTTGCTCCCATCATTGATTCCTTGTTGTTTTTCTGTTCTTTTTTACATTTATTCATTTAGCAGACGCTTTTATCCAAACCGACTTACAATTGCTCAATATCAGAGGTCACACGCCTCTGGAGCAACTAGGCATTAAGTCTAGCTCAGGGACACATTGGTGGATGTCCCAGTGGGGAATTGAACCCAGATCTCCCACACCAAAGGCATGTGTTTTATCTACTGTTCAATCACCACCCCAGACATATTCAGTCATATTACTGATTTTTTTAATGAAATTATGAATTGCCTCCTAAAGTCTAAAGTCTGAGAAAGTCTTAACTGCTGAATGTGTGAATAAGCAACTGTTTGCCAAGAAGTTTGCCATATCAATGTAAGAGGTGGTAATGTGTCAGTCACAACTTGTTTCCACTGAGCAAGAGTCCAAAAAAATAATTGCAGGTTTACCACAAAGTCTGTGCCACAAACTGGGGGTAGGTATTATTTATGCAGGACGGGTCAAACAAAATATGGTACTTTTTTTCATTCATCTGTCTCTTGTAAGTCCCCTAACTTTGTGAAAGTTCAATACCAAATTGCTGAAGTACCCCATGTGTAAATAATGAGCCGATGATGTAATGGCAATAAATCTGTTTAGCAGTCTGACTGCTCAAGATGGAATAAAATTATGGCACAAGTTCCACCATGGATTATGTGAACAAATGTGTTTAACTGCAATCGGCGCAGAATGTGGATGAACAGAGAATTTGCAGTGTTAGTGGTGCTGTGTAAATGATCACATCATACTAAAATGGCAATAAAGCATTGCTTGCTTGAAGGACAGAACTGCTGCCTTTACTGGAACCGTTTGGGAAATTAATTCAGTTAATGTTATGGAATAAATGTGTGAAAGGTCCTTAGGTGTCTTCACCTTCATTAACCTAGCCAGTCGTTCACTCTGCATCATGTGACCAGTACACGACCAAATGCAGGCAGCACTTGCACTTGTCCTGATGATTTGTCTCCACCCAGGCAATCTGCTGGCACCATGAAAGATGCCACAGCGCATTAGCAGCAGTGTGACGGCATGTGGCTGCTCAGTGTGTGAAAGCCCTCCTCAGCAAGCCCCCATAGGGCCACTGATACCCACAGTTGCTAACAGCTTTTGACTTGCAATTAGCCGGCCAAGTTTATCAGCAGCAATAGCCGCAGGAGCTGAAGCGGCACTGCAGCTAACACTCGTTTTCTGTGTGTGCGTGCATATGTGTGTGCACGTGAGTGTGGCTTTAGGGTAAGGGAGTACATGTCAAGCAGATGTTCTCCACTCACTCTCTTATACAACAAGCCATGCTGTGATTAATCAAGGTGGCCGGGGTCATTGTGTTGAGTTACTTCTTTTTCTCTCTTTTGTAACTCGGTTCATACTGATAAGACTGTACACAAGCAGACAGAACAATAACACACAAAAGCTGAATACAGTGGAAGCCCATAAGGTCAAACCCTGCAAAATTGCATTAACTGAACCAGAGGGAAAGACTGTCATCTTAAGAAGTCCTTCCACCCCCCCCCCCCCCCCCCCCCCCCCCCCCCCCCCCCCAACTCTGGCCTGTCTGCATGGAGGGGGAATTATATTACCCAGACCTCCTCCCAGTTATGATGAATCCGCAGCCCTGAGAAGACTGGCCAGCCCGACCTCCATTTGCGGAAGATTAGATCCTCTGATTACAATGCCAGCTACCTCCCACTACTAGATAAATCTTCGATGGGAGCCCAAAAGCAAAGCCCTCCAGATCCATTGCAGTTAATAATTTAGTGTTAGAGGGGGACAAGTATTTATGATAATTCCAATGGAGCTGGAGCTTTTTGACTAGATGGGAAAGCTAAAGAATGGTTTTAAGTTAAAAATGGCATTTGCTAAGACTTAAATTTAGAAAATTCAATATATTGAATTCCTACTCAGTGTCATTGCTGTGACACAAATTATATCACATTACATGAATGTCTAGTGAAAGGTGAAATCTGTGAATATGTTTATTAATGTTCCACCGAGGTGTTAGGAACTAAAGTTCATGTTAAATGTCACACTGCTGTCAGCCTTCATATTATATGAATTATATGTTTGCCTAAAAGCTTTTGTTGGCATATTATGTGTGTGTATAATTGTTCATAGATCATTATGCTGAGAATAGGCACGAGAGGTGGTGGGGTTAGGACGTGGTTTGTATGCCTAATTGGCACTGTACATGCTTAACAAACTCTGGGTTACTTAGAAGCACTAATTTGACTGTATAAAAGATGCAAATTAGTTAGAGAACAGCCCACAGCCAGTAAGCATTGTTTACAGCAGTTGTTCTCAGCACTGTGCCATCAAGGCCGGAAAGTCTGCGTGTTTTCATTCTGACCAAACACAGCAGCAGCTGATTTTCACTGATTCGTTATGCGTCTCTGGTTAAAGCAGCGGAAATCAGCTGCTGTAGTGTTTAGATGGAATGAAAACCTGCAGAAACACTGGTCTACAGTGTGTTAAATATTAACATACTGTCTCAGTTTAAAAGTTGTTTCACCCAAATCACAAACAGAATGCGAAGCATTTTCTCACTTATACCTTTTGGTACCTAGTTATGTAGATAGTTTCAGTTTTAAGTGTGTATCAGAAACATCAGTGTTAACAGTTTTGATTGAGACTATTTACTAGAAAGTAGTTACTGGATTAACCTGTGTAACCAAGATATTGCTTTTGGAAGTTGCTATTCAGTTTTTAAATTTCAGAATTTCAGAGACTTTCAGACAAAATGAAAGTTTTGGCAGTGATGGTATATGTGTCATGAACTTTCACATCACATTCACATACCTATGAAATCCTTGTTATATATTTGCTCTGCTGAAAGTATCAACCTTGAAATTCTCTGTGATGAAATGTGGCGCTGACAGCTGCAGCCATACTGTGCCTTATATCATCACATGTCACTTCTCTCTGCCACCTACGTGACCATTATCATATAGATGGTCTGACTTCTGACCCTGATCTGTCCTAGGTGTCCATGAATTGCGACTACGTGTTTGTCAATGGGAAGGAGATGCGGGGCTCCATGAATGCAAGGGTCATCTTCAGCTACGAGCACCTCAGCGCACCGCTGGAGCTGACCGTCTGGGTGCCCAAACTTCCCCTGCAGGTGGAACTTTCTGACAACAATCTGAGCTTCATTAAAGGCTGGAGGGTTCCCATTCTTCCCGACCGAAGGTAAGGCTCAAATGCAAACAGAGACAGGTGCATATGCGGCTCAGGAGGTAGGCTGTTCCACCAGTGTATGAATGTATGTGAATGGTGAATGTGATGTAGTATAAAAGCGCTTTGAGTGGTCACATAGACTAGAAAGGCGAAATACAAACACAGAGCATTTACATTATAAACAAAATTACAGTTTCATGTTGCTAACTCTTATTTTTATAGCTTTGGCCATTATTCCCACCTGTGATAACAGCATTCTACTCACCAAGTTAACTGCTGAGATTTGGAAACATCAATAAAGAAGTCGGAGCGGGCAAAAAACATGAGAAGTCAGATGATCAGACAGGTTGTAAACAAACCCCCAGATTGACCAAAGTTATTTAGAATAAAAAACAATGGTGAACTTTAAAATAATTACTGTCTATTCATCACAGTTAACAGACTGACATGCTGCTTCAATCTTGACCTACCATAATAACCATAGTAATCTTGACCTACTGTAATAACCATAGTTATTACGCACACAGTTTCCCAGTGCAGTAAGGCGTTATAGTGCTCACTTTCTGTTTTTGCTTGACATTAAGTGGTTTAGATAATCTGGCCTAACTATTGCCTTGTCTACAATGTGTTTGATTATTTGACTCCACATGTTTTTTGCCATGTCGGATCTGTATTTCCAGAACCGATAAAAATATTGTTGTGTGTCACAGGTAGTAGAGGTAACAGCACGTTCTTTGACCAATAAATAGGACAAATGACCACCACGTGACCTTGATATATGAATTATAAAAAAGGTAAACGGACTGTACTTCTATAGTGTCTTTCTAGTCTTCCGATCACATTAACCCCATTAACACACATTCATGAACTGAAAGCAGAGACTGCCATGGAAGGTGCCAACTGTTCATCAGAAACAGAAATTAATCATTCACACACATTCACACACCAATGGTATGGCCATTGGGAGGAATTTGTATCTTGCCCAAGGACACTTCAACCTGCAGAACGAGGAGAAGCTGGGGATCGAACTGCCGATTTTATGATCAGTTGGTGACAGAAATGTTCCTTTAATGTGAAGTCTGACCTTCATGGAAGCACTGTACGTTTTGTGTTTTTAAGGGAGCATTCTGAACTCTCCTCTATTTCCTTTTCTTATCTACACCCTGTGGTAAAAGCAACAGAGCCAGAATGCAGTAGGCGCAGTAGAAATTTGGGATGTCTTATTTTTGTACCATTACCAGAGGACTCATTATCCATAGAGCACGGAACCCCGCAGTCTTAAACATTAGAAACTAAATACCAGTCCAGACATCTCTCTGTTATTTAGGATTTTCTGTGTAGTTGCTTCTTCTGTTTTTTCCAGTTAGATGCTCTGTCATAGGTACATGGCAGAAATGCGCCCTGCAAAATGAGGCTCTCAAGTACAAGTTGATCTATGAGGCTGTCATGTATGTGTCATACCCATCTGAACCCATTTTATACAACAAGTCCGAGACGCAGAGTTAATTTGACTTTGAGTACGCAGTAAGCTTTTCAGAATGTGTTGTTTCTTCTTTCAGATAGATAATGATGTTTTTGGACTAACAAGCAGGTAATTTGAGGTGTTACTCTGCACTCAAAACAGTTGTAGCTGCACTTCCAAGACTGATTGACCAACTCTCCTTTTTGTGTGTATTGCACCAAATATACATAGAATTATTGGTTAACAAGACGGTTCACATTTTGCCGAATAAAATTTAAAAAATAATGTCATAATGTTAAGATTCAATCATTTACATGCATGACCAAATACATTAGGTAATTATTGTTAGTATCCCTGACTTCCTCTAACCCAGCAGAGTACATTTAAACATTGTTTAAACTTAAACTTTAAACCAGATAAGAGGAAAACCGTTTCTGAGATGTTACAACAGGACCTGTCGTTCCCTCCACAATACTGTGTTAAATGTCAGTTTCCAAAACTAAACTAAAACTTTAACTTCCATAAGATTACAGATTAGCCATTTAGTTATTGTTAAATACAGCTTATTTAAAACCCTTCACAGCTCCCATACAACATCTGGAAAATAGCTAACAAAGCTTTACATACAGACAGTACACAGCACTGACACATATTGAGTGTCCCAATAGTTGCCAGTAATCACAGTTCCCAAAATGATCAACCTCTGATTTCATGTGCTTTCATGGAGTTTTGTAAATTCAACTTATTACAAAGTTTTATAAAACATTACAGAAATAAAGTCATTTTAATTCTGTGTAACTTGAAAAAACATGAATAAAAGTATGATTTATTTGAGTGTAGCTACATTTACATACATCTATGTAGTATGAAATGTACCTTTGAAGTCCTTTTGCAGTGAATGGACTGTTTGAGTTCACTACATGGTCATTGAATATACACCTTTTTTTAACATTTTATGGTTCCCTAGACTTATTTGTCTGTTCTGTTTATATCTTTGTCAGGAATCGAGGCCAATTGTGTGGTCTTAATGTCAGTATTCTACAGTTGAAGGTTTTGTCAATCTCAGTAATCCTGCAGGCAATAAAAAACTGAATGAGCTGTTGCCTACAAGCATTTAAAATATAATACCTTTAGATGTGGAAAAATGGCACCAGTGGGAGATTAAGGTTGTTTGAGCCAGGACCCTAATGAAAAATGTGATCTTAGGTTAAGGAGCCTGAGCTCATTAAAATATTCCCGCATTCTTGGCATGCATGGAGCAGTAACAAACAGGCCCACAATCCTTCATTTAGGAAATATTAAATGGCAGTATTACCGCTGATGCGGGTGGCTGCTGCTGTCGTTGCTGGAGTACATCACTGTAGACCAAATCCATTTCTACCCAACCTGAATACAAATAGCGTGTTTAAGTAGATGTTCGAAGAATCAAGGTATTTCAAATGACCTAAAGTGCTTGAAAAACATCTTGCATAGCCTCATTTTTCAAAGATCCCCAATGGGCTATAATGGGCTATAGATTGTATATTATTTTGACATGTAAAATGTGTCTTAAATCCCCACTTTAGCACCATTCATTCATGTTATTCATTTATTGTAAAAGGCCCAGCCTATGAAGGTAGAACCCTGCAGATAAGGAATCATATATGTGCATATCAGATTTGTGATATGTTCAGACCTCACTATTTTGAATGATGTTTGCCGTTTGTCCAGTGTTTACCAGACCCCAAGGTTTGCCAGAGGTTTCATATGTTATAACTCTCATATAACGATATTACATTTGTTATTCAACATTCCCCAGATGTCAATAGGTGGACTAGTTGGTTCAAGCCAAATTGGTGTGATTTTAAAGTTTGTTTTTCTAAAGTATGTGTCTATAAAATTCCTCCAACCCATTTTCTATGCACATTACTTCCCTTGTGCCTTCACGAAAACAGTAATCAGTAATCTATTGAAGTTGATATGATTGCCACACAGCCAGGCCAGAGGAATTCATTTCACTGCAGGTGACTGCATTTCTTTCTTGCACGCTGTCATTTGGATTTACCGCGACTATGTAATTTTCTTTTCCTTGTAGTTCTCCGCATCCGACAACTGCAGACAAAGACGGCTCCCATCATTCTCAATGGTGCCACATGCAGGCTATTGAAGCTGCTGGTACTGACTAGACTGGCCTTCCCGCAGGAGTCTTTGTATTTTCAGTGGTGGTGTTGGACACATTGTTTGATGTATGCAATATAGCATCTTTAGTTTTTCTGTTCCCTGATCCATTGCTGTAGCAGTATCACAGCAGGCGGTCATTCACATGGCGCCATTTGAATGTGAAATATCTTGTGTTTTTGCATCAAAATGTAATTACCGCTTTATATTTAGGCTTTACTGTAATAACTACTATCCAGAGTTGTGGGCTCTAGTCATGTTACATGTAGACATTTTAGTTCAAAGGAAATAAATTAATTCCTGCTTGTGTTTGCACCTCTAGATTGATTGATTCAGTGTTTTTTGTTTTGTTTTGGAAACAGCCAACATCTCATTTAAGAGTAATTTTACTTGTTGTCAACGTAAGACCGTCCATGAATCACCATGGATTAAGTCTGGAAATGTAATAAACCCCTCACTAAGGGGCACATTCATCACACGAAGTAGATTCACATACAGGCATATGTGGTTTTCAGATATTTTGCATATTAAATGTAAGACATCACATGTGAAAACATCAATTTCATATGCTGATTTAAAAAAAAATCCCTATCAAGGTTTCAACTGTATCTCACAGTCCTCATCAATATATTGAGTTTGCTCGGCTGCCATGGAAATGTAGGTGTTTCCATGAGGAATATCCACACAGGTATTAATTGTATATTTCACCTGGTTTTATTAGGAACAATATTTCAAATGTAAAGTTAAACTAGCCATTAAAGATGCTGAGCATGCAATTACAACCCCAGTTTGAAGTTGGCCGAAGACTTCTGTTGCATGTCATCCCCCATATCTGTCCTTGCACTTCCTATCAGCCCTCTACTGCCTCCCATTTAGAAAAGGTAAATAAAAAAATTTAAATATTGACATTTCTCACGTGAAATATATTTCATATGCAAGATGCAAACATTTCACCCAATGAATAATGTTAAAGAGGTGGTATTGTACTTTATGGCATTTTCCCTCTCCTTTATTGATATCATATTTTTTGCATGTAATAGGTTTGCAAAGTGAAAAAGCCCAAAGGGAGTTCCCATCTCCCACAGAAAACTCTGCTCTGAACTGCTTGAAAACAGCTCGTTTGTAGTCCAGCCCTTCACTTCCTTTACTTGTGACGTCACAATGAAAACGCGTCATAAAGCTTGCCAAGTGGCTGGATTCACTGCATCATCATTGCGTGCGACAGACACAGGCCAGCAACAGAAAGTTTTATATTTTACAGTTTTCGTATGGAATTTCATCACTAAATCCACTTGTGAGAAGTTTTGAGGCGAGAAATCAGCTGTGTAGATTTCGAATATTGACAGTTTTACGAGAAGTGATGGCGGAACAAAAATGTGCTTGAATATTTTCGGAGTTGAGGAGCTCCGCAAGTGGCTGCGGGGGAAAGCCTGTGCCGCCCGCTCACAGAGCCCTCTGCTCCCGCCGTCACACAGACCGCTGCAGCAACAACGGCAGAGGAAAACACAGCTGGAAGGTTTTCATACCGCTTATCTGTCTTTACATTCTGAGTAATGTTGAAATGTTTTAACTTAAAAAAGAGAAAGCTGTGTGGGTCGCTGGTGTGTGTGTCGCATTGAACATTACGTTGCGGCAGTTGTGTGTGGCGTCGCTATGACGACAAGCTAGGTACTATCTCTGGGTACTACCTGCAATGGAAAACGGAGCAGGGCCGAGTCGAGTCTATCGATTTGCGCTATGGTAGCATTTTTCGGCAAGGCAGCATAGATCGTCAGAACAACAGTTCAACGTTTAGTCCTAAAAGACGATGCAAGTCCGACTCTGTTTGGGCCTGGAAATTCACAATCACAACCTGTAAGTATGCTTAATTGGTTGTGAATTATATTTAAAATAAACAGGCAATGTAACTTCACAGACTGTGTGCGAAGTTGTTGTAAACGTTGGCTAACACAGCTAAAGTTATAACTATAATGCTAATGTTACACCTGAATTTTTATGTAAAATTGAGTTGAAATGTTGTGATTTTTGTAGTGGTTTATGGTAAGATGTGGAACAATGATGTTGTGGACTTGAGTAACTTCTACCATCTGCTAGGTTACGGTCGCAGTCTGAAGCGGCTTTGATTTGGATCACACTATCTTGTTTCTTACGACCCGCCCTTCTCTGCTTCTGATTGGCTAGTAGTCCTTACCTGGGAACTGCGCATGTGCAACTCCTACCAAAGATTTTGTACAACTAAGATGCGTCACTCTGTAGCTCAAGAGCGGCGCGTACAACACACAGGGTGAAAAGAGGAGCTGCAGCAATGTGCAGTATGAGAAAAATATGGTGTTTTTTGAAAATTAAACCAAGTAAACCTGTTCTGGTACAACCCCTAATTAAGATTTTGAACCTGAAAATGAGCATAATACCACCTCTTTAATTTGAACCAGAATCAGAAATAATTTATTGATCCCCAAGGGGAAATTCTGTCAGTTGCACACACTGCACAAAAGGCAAAAGGAATATAAATAAAGATAGAAAGTCAGTATATATAAAAGTATATAAATATCAGTGTAAAAATATAAAATACAAGAAAATATAAGGAGTGTGGATATGTACAATATTAACATAATGAAAGCAATTGTTATGGTGAACAGTAATAATGAATAAATAGTAGCAGCAAAACTACTAAAATGCTACTAACTTTGTGTTGGTGTTACATTTTCAGTTGTTCAAGGCTCAAACCCTAAGTTTAGAATGAGGGACAAGACTTGTACTTAAGTGTCAAGACTTGAGACGTCTTTGTGACTTGCAAAACAGCAACCTGGACATCTGCCATTAACAAAACAAAGACTCTGCCAATAACTGCATACAAGACTGGCAATCTCTACTGTTCCAAGATGCCAGGGAGGCCAAGAATGGACAGACAGCAACAAGATTTATGAGAAATCATCTTAATTTTGCAGACTAACAAAAGCACTGGCACGAGATAGCAGGCTCTATTTGTCTTGACCTTGGTTTTATTTGTTTACAGGAATTATAGAGTGAATGATGTGTGGCTGATGATGATGTCAGTTAAAGGCATTCAAAGTAGGGCTGGGCAATAAAACAATGATAATAATCACAATATAATTTTTCTCAATAACAATATAATAACTGTTCAATATATTGTAAATAAATATTTGGTTTAATTCATCTGAATCACAGGCAAATTAGCACTTAATTTTTCTATTAAAATATTTATTTTGTTTAAGAAAGGGGACTGAAAAAAGATTTACTAATCTTATTTGTTGAAAAAGATTTTATCATAATAGTTTTGAATGTTCTACCTCAGATTTGTTAAGACCCACTGTTTGGCATGAAGTGTTTGTCACATTCTGAGAAAAGTTTAACCACATAATTAACCATCTGGTTTCAAAAATCAGCCTTTAAACTTAAAGAAACTAAAACTAAATACATATATCATTATAATTATCAATACCTGAATGAAATTAAATGTTTTTATTGTGATAACATTTTTGGCCACATCGCCCAGCCCTAATTCAAAGCACTGTGAGTAATACCTCAAAGTAAGAACTTATGCAATATAATGTAGCTCATTTAGTCATCTCAAATACACTCCAGTAACACCAAATCGTGATGATTATCTGCATCACACTTTGCCAAGGCTGCTTTATTTTGTAGTTGTTAGAGTGAATTATTGTCTTTTCATTAACTCCTCTCAAACCTCTCATCACTCACTTTATCTTGCTCATTTTCCTCCTCTCACAACCGCTCTGACTCTCCTTTACACAACCTTTAACCTCCCACACTCTTTCCCTTGCCTCCTTAACTCTTTTATTTTCCTTTGTTGCAGTCTCTCCATCCTACATTTCTTCACTTCTGCAACGTGACACATTCTGAACCTTCATGCGCAGCAAGGTTTCTTGGCCTGCAGTGGGCCTTTGCTACAGTGTAGCAGAATTGCTCACTGGCTGCATTATCCAGTAACATGCTCTAAAAAAGGAAAGAAAGTGTAATCGGGCGGGCAGCCTGTGTGCACTGAAGCTTCAGCTTGTATGGTTGTATCAGAGACTCTAATAAGAACAGACAATAGTCTTCTGGAGGAGAAAAATATCAACCTTATTTTCAGGTACACACTCAGGAAGGTAAACTTTCACTGACCTGAGCCAAGAGTTGTGAAACTCCTTGACAGAGACAGAGAGAGCCTTACTGTCTCATTGGGTTTTTCTCTGCCTTTAACTGAATGAGTAACTGTGCAGTCTCAGCGTCTGCTGTGGAGTTAACTCACTTACCTAAGTACAACAGCAAATACATGTCCTGAAGCTATACTGTCAGTCTCCAACATACAGAAGCAAACAGGACAAAGTCCAGGTTGCATCCAGGCCAGAGAGCTGATGGAAGAAAAGTGCGCCATACCTAAGATCAGTTTCAGGTTGGATTTTCCCAGTTCAGTGCCTTGTTGTAGCAAGTTATTTTTTAAGGGGATAAATAAATCTGGCAACTTCTTTTGTTTAGATCTGCTGGTTTTGAGTTATCTTGGCATTTACTTTCTTAAAACCTTAAAGGGGTGCTACAGCGAAATTAATTTTTTTTTTAAGTTGGGGGACACAAAATAAGAGAATGGTCAGAATTAATGAAACAGAGGACCAGTAATCAATGTCTATAAAAACTGGTTCCTACAGTTCCCATAATGCAACCAGTACCATCTTTTGTTAGGACTTCCCTGCCTGATAAAGACCTGCATCTTTAAAACTCCTCACCTAGTTTGGAGCACTCGCTTTCTATAATAGAGTTTATAAGTTTATAACGTATTGTGTTAAATTTGTGGAATTCCCCTTATATTTAAGCCAAAGTACTGAAAGTAGTTTGAAGGTATTTTTAAGCTTTACTTACTCTAATTCAAATTTTGTAATGAATGGCTATTGTTTTCTGTCACTTTCAACTATTTATTTATTTTGACAAAAAAACACTCTCCCATGAATGAAATTAGTCTACTCACACCCAGCCACCGCTAAGGCCACTGTCTAGATTTATAAAAAGAAGAACAACCTTTCATGCAACAGAAATGGAACTTTCAGATGCTTGCAAGCTCATTTAAGGAGAAATTGTCTGAATTAAATATTTACTCAGTGTTGTGTTTATGTTTGCCTGCCACTGAATAAAATTAATATAATTACTATCAGAATTATCCATCCATCTAATACAGTACATCTTGTGCAGGGATCACGTGGGCTGGATCCAATCTCAGCTCAGGAGAGAGGCGCGGTGCACCCTGGACAGCTCACCAATCAGTTATACAGCTCAATGCATGTAGATACTGGATAGCCACAATTTCCAGTGCCAATGACTGCTCATTAAATTAGTTATTATTTTCATTATGTTTTAGGGGTTTTGTAACTGGAATGATGAACAGTTTTCCTAATGGTTTACTAAAGCCACCATCTGAATTTTAAAAACTCATTAAAGACCACACATGTTACAGGTATACAACTTTTAGAGGCTGGTAAGCCCACATAAGCAGCTGTTATAAACATAATTTAAAAAAAGATATACTTTCCAGTATCCTATTCATTATACTCACAAACCTTGTGAATTAAGATTTAAGACACAATCTATATGCAAGGTTATTGTAACCTCTATATGGCAACATTGCTGCAGTAAAACCAGGTTGTTGTATTGCTACTTGCAGCTACATGATATTTTTATTATGTTGTTTGTATTGTTATTGTTTTACTGACTGCTCACTTGCCATTTGCACTAATGCAAAGCATTGTTGCAGTGACCAATGTAATCAGTCGCTCTCCATCTGTGTAGCTTTTACCCATCAAGGCAATAATTTTCATAGTATTGAATTCATAGTGGCTTTGCCACATTGTTACAAAATCACACAGTCACTGTGAAAAGAGCTTTGCATATTTTATATATTTCAAAGTAACAAATTCAACCAACCATAGGCACAGAAGTAATATGTCCATGACCCCAGCTTAATCATGGCGAAAGAGGTTCATGAGGTGAAGTTAAATTTGCTTGCATCAACATTTACATGTAGGTACCTCCAATGACCCATGAGAGTCTTATGGGAGGCCCATTTATTGCTAAACCTCAAATAACCTGCCAGTGCAAAGGTTATAACCAGAGTGGAAAGCTGGAAATGGTGAAGTGTGGAGAGGTAGTATGCTAAGATTAATTAATAATCAAACCCAGTAGGTGGGACAGGTTGAAAGGTACATGCAACAATGCATTTTGCTGTTGAGTGAGTGTATTCTAAGCATTTATGAGACCTCGGGACAAAAGTGCTTAGCCTAATAATCAGACCTGTTCCTTTAATCAGTGGGTGGGAGATATACTTTGTCGGTGTCTGACAGCCGTGTTGCCTCTCCTGAATCTCAAGTCGTTCAGATAGTTAAGTCAAAGCAAAGATTAAGCAGTGCTTTCTGAAGAAGGAACTGGCAGAGCGTCAAGCCTGCTGAGGGAAGTTGGGTAACTCATACATCTTGTTGTAGAGCAGATTGTGCTCGGTGGGGGATGCACCTGGCATGTTTAACCCCACTGCCCAGGGCTCCTGTGAAATAAGAAGGGCATGAGTCCAAAACTCTGCTTTTCAGTGCCTATCATTCCTTCCATGCTGGCTCGGAGGACTTTTTCCTCATTGCCACTACATCAGAACAGATAATGTGATGGATTTGTGTGGAGTGGCGCCGAGTTTCTCATATGTATTATAATGTCAAATTATAAAATAAGTAGAGACCCTTTAGAACAGAAGGCACAAATTGAGACGTAGCATCATGCCACAGTGCTAAGCATAATTTAGTAGCAGCTGCTCAGTTTAAAGAAATGACAAGTTAAGATTGGTGACAGATTTAAATGGCAAACTACTTACATCCTTAACGCCATATATAGGAATGTTGAATGCATTTTCATACATTTTCAATTATATTTTCCCCTTTTTCTCCATCCAAGGAGCACCAGAGATAGCGACGCCGAGGATGAAGACGACGAGCGCAGGGTGAGTCGAGGCTGCACCCTGCAGTACCAGCGGGCCCTGGTCAAGGTGCTGACCCAGTTCCACACCACCTCCACAGAGGGCACCGACCAGGTCATCACGATGCTGGGGCCCGATTGGCAAGTGGATGTCACAGACCTGGTCCAGGACTCCCTGAAGGTGGCCGACCCCAGGATAGCTGAGTTGGTGGACAGGACGGTCTTGGTGGGTCTGGAGCTGGGATCCACTGTGCTGAAGGTAAACTGACCGCCTTCATTCCTCAATGCCGGGAATTCACATAAATCAGCAACAACAAATTAAGTGTCTTGTGATGACAAATGATGCATCTGAGTGAGAAGCGTGAAAGCGGGCATGGTGTTTCTTGAATATGACACAGGAAAATTGTGTGCATATACAATTACAGTACATCAGAGTTGAACCCAGAAGACATTGGATAAACTGCGATGGATGGTTGCAACAGACAGTTCGGGTTTTAATTTTACTGTTCAGCTTTTATTTCTCTTTGAAGTAAGTTTGCCTAACCTGAGATTTTGTTTACAACCTGTCTGATGGTTTGATTGCTTGGGTTTCTTTTTGCCGTGTTCCCAGATCTTAGAAATTAACTTCATGTTACATTCATACCACTGTTTTTCCCTTTCGTCCTTCTTTTCACATTTTGTCTGCAAGTGTTCAACAAAAACCTCTTAGTCTCTCAGTAAGTATATGCTGCTGTTGATGAGCACTTCGCTCAAGTAGAAGAGCTCCCTGACGTAAAGTGCATATAAATGCATCAGCTAAGACAGGTTCGCAAGTCCTTATAAAGGAAGCAGTACAAGTTATGACTCCTGGGCAGTGATTTACTGATGCTTCACTGGTCATTTATGGGGACAGAGAGAAGTAACGGTTGTGAGAGTTTTGATCACCATGAAAGATCACAGTTCCAGCCTGTCGGGAGAAAGAATAGTTGCCTGATGGATGTGTCTGATGATGGAGCAATAGGGAGGAAAGATATAAGTTGCCAATCCATCATTTTAAATGAGCAATGGATCATTTGTAATCTGTTGAAGGGTATGAATAATTATACATCAATTTACCACCAGACGTAACTTGCCACATTGACTCATAGCAATTGTAAATAAATAAATAAGGTGTTGAGAAATTATTTCATCCCTCAAACAACTTGAACTTGATCTCAAATAACATGCTTTAGCTTGTCTGGAGATGTTAGATTACTCAAAACTAAGATAATTACAGTTATCTAGAAATGAAAATATGGATTTTCCATTAGGTAGCCCTCAGGCTCCCCTCTCATCTAATAATATTACATTGTGTTCAGTTTAATTCAGATATCAATTAACTATTATTCAAGGTCATCGAGACTAAGACTAAGTCTATGGTTAATATTTAGTCAGAAATATTAGCTAAATATTGGACCAATTGAAATTTTAACATGATGGGGATAGAAGTAAAGTCAGGGGCTCAAAATTCACAATTACTGTTTGTACCAAATTTCATAGCAATCCATCCAGTAGCTGCTGAGATTTTTCAGTCTCGACCAAAGTGGTGGAAAGACTGGTCTCCACAGAGCCGTGCAGCTAACATGGATAATAAAAATAAGGTGTATGCAGCCTTTCTTAATTACCGGTAAATTTACAGATGGACGTGATTCCTCGTTTACTCAGTCATAAATCAAAGTTACCTGCAAGGCATCACTTCATTATGTTTAAGTCAAATGATCACTGGTCACTGAGACCAAACTTCAGCTGCCTCCTTGACCTGCAGCTCAGTCCCAGTAGGTATGCATGCATGAAACGTGCAAGGCTACTTAAAGTCTCATGTTAAAGCACCACGAGGGAAACCGAAATTAGATCTCTGTGGAATCACTATCCATTCAACACGAATTTTCGATGGCTTACAAAACTCAAATTACAAAGAAGTTACAGTAAAAGATCCCCAGTTTGCAGAGCCTATTTTACAATGAACAGTGAAATTATTATGCAGATTTTCTGAAAATGAACAGAATATAGCTCGACAATGGTCCTCTTACTGAAATTCTTGGTCTGTCAGAGGATTTGAATCAGTCGTTGAGTCTTGGGGGACTGATTCAAATTGTCCACCAGCTCATGAATATGAATAAAGAAAGGGAGCAGCTTTTGTCCATTTAGTTTAATTTCTCTCTCTTTTTTTTTAAGGATTATTGCATGAACTAAGTTTATCTGTTACATTTGACAGGTCTATTTAATTGAAGACACAGCATAGAAAATATCTGAGATTTCAAGGTTAAACTATAAAGATAGCAGATCTTAACTACTCTGTAAAGGGTATATGTCCTCTGATTACATGGCAGAATAATGACTTTCTAAGAATTCACCGAACCTGGTGGGAGTTGTGGGTTTTATCCAAAGGATTACTGAACAATAGCTGCTTCTCAAAGAGGAAAACCAGACTCGGACTGAATTCACTGTTAGTCCTCTTATCAGAGATTATTCAATTAATATCTGCAAACATCAACTACTCTTCCAAAGACAGACATAGAATAGAATAGACTTGAGTCTAATTGACAGAATCCTTAATCTCACCAGAAAATAGAAGTTTAATATTTAACATACAGTGTATAAAAAGTGTAGTATTTTTCTCAATAATGTGATCCCCATTTAAATGTTAACGTCACTGGATGATATAAATGGAAATATGAAAATATTGTGTCGCTCAAATAACACTAGCTGGAGCTTTGTTGTGTAAAAATGCAGTACAACAAGATCCACCCACAACAAATCTAAATTGTATACTGTGATCAGACTTATTATATCATCTATGAAACTTTAAAAGATCCTCACAGTTTCACCAAATACAATGTCCAAATCCTCCATCTATTGATTCAACATCAAAATAAAGGCCTCTCTCTCTGTACATACATACAAAATGTGACTCTTATAAGCCTGTAGCTGAAAATGGATACATGACCACATCATCTAATGTGACTGTAAAGTCCCACATCAAAACCTCTGTCCAAAAATGTCAGATCCACGAGAGGTCTTATGACCTAGGGCATTTGTCACGTGTCACTCCTCATCTTTTTGTTTCACCATATTTCGTCTGTCTAATAACGTCCTTTGAGAAAGTAATAGTTTTATTGGAGTGACTGTCAGGGACAGACTCTGTAGTTTGCAGGGGGGTGCAGAGGTTTATTTTGCAGCTGTTGCACCCACTTACTTTGTAATGTGGGGAACTGTGTAATTGCCTGAAAGTTTACAGGATGGTAAAAGTTGAAAGTGGGGGTCATGTTTTCATTTTTCACTCCGTTTCAAGAGGTATTGCGTTTGTATTTCATCAGTTCATCCTCTTGGAAGAGAAGCACTTTGTATTTTGTGCAAACAAGCATAAAGAGGCAGGATACATCTTGGTGCTCGTCAATGTTAATTACACTGATGGAAAGTATAATGAAAAATGCCCATCATTTCTACAAGATGAAGGCTAGAGCTTGTAGAAGTCAAAGCGTAACCAGACTAAATTGATCTGTCACTTAAGTCCACAAAAAATGGAACACTGTTCAATTTGCTAAAGCTCTCCTTCTGAATAGTAAATTGTGTTTTGTTGGGAGTTTTTTTTTTTATTGATGTTGCCTACAGGTAATGTCTGATGCTGCCTGTCAGATGCTTCACATGTGTGCTACTTATTAAATCCATTTTAGCAAACAACAAAAATGTGAATGTAATTTACAATTAATTATAATTATATATATAATATGATACATGACTGCTCTTAATGTTCTGTATGCCTTGACTTCCAGAATGTGAAAAAATAACTATATTTATAGAATGCACAAGGAACACATTTTTGTTTGTTTTCTTATTTACACACCAAGAGAATTCCCAACCGGATGAAGCTGTGTGTACAGTATGTTTCTTAAAAACAAAGATAAAAACTACACTATGCGTCTTCACACTATGGCGGTCCCAAGTGGCAGGAAGAAAAGACTGTTTGAATTTGAATTTCAGAAGTGTGAAGTGCTTTCAATATGCTGGGTTCATATAATTTCACATTCTGTTTGATAAGATTTCCCACCAGTCTCCCAATCAGGCGCAAGACATTACTTCTGGGCATACAGTGTAAATCTACAGTGTCTCAGTTAGTGGGATGACGTACTCTTACTGCTGCTCAGCTTTGTGATTTAGATGTACTTTTACATATAATCTTTCCCAGTGCAACTTTAACTTTCAACCTGCAAGAGTTTCTGTTAGTGTAATAAAGCATAATCAAAGTCTAACTGAAGGCTTAAATTACCTTCTGCAGAGCATTATGACCTATGGTGAAACAGGGCATAGCTTTCAGTTCTAAAAAATGTATAAATTATACCTTATTAAGGACTATTTAAAGTGGCGTTCACTTCAAACTGATATCTGTAATTTTTACCTGAAGGGTTACTTGTTTTCCTCAGGTGCGTTTCTGCGACAGGAGACAGTATAAAGTACCCATGAAATCTGCGGCTTGCATGAATAAATCTTCCACTGATATTCTGTTGTACCACACACCAAAAGTATGATTTATTGAATGCAAGGTTGAAGAAGAGAAGAGTGTAGTAGAGAGAAGATAATATAGTGTGGTGCAAGGAATATGCACTAGCTTGAGTGAGTGCTCACCCATGTTTAGTGAAGAAACTCTGCCGGTCAGTGTCAATCTGCTTGGACTCATCATTGATCTTCTATTTGCCTTAAGCATAAGTGAAATAGTGCTGCAGCTTCCTGTGAAGGCCACCAACACTGTGCCACGCACAGCTATGCACAACCGAATGCTCAACAGTGACTGATAGAGGAGCTCCTATTTGAAGAACATGTAAAGTGTAACTACTTTCATGCTTCACTTAACCTCCCCTGCCTGCAGGACCGATGACAAATTCAACTGGGAGCTGGGCTGGAAGGAGCTACACAACTACAGCTGACCTCGCTGGCAGACAGAAATGCAGATGACAGACATGGAACACATTCATCATTCATTAGTTGGTGTAGCTATGAATCAATATTCATTCTACATTGTTATATTTGGTCAAAATAGCTCTGAAGGGGAGAAAGTATTTTCAAAGTAAAAGGGACAGGCTTATTTCAAGACGTTATCGTTTTGCCACCATTTTCCCTGTCCAATTAGGATTTTAAATTAACCACATGATTCTTATTGGAAATGAAATTGGCTTGATTATTTGTAACATGAATCAGCTTTTTCTTAAAAACACAGTAAAATATGTGGTCAGGTTGACATGGGTTATGTAGAATGTAAAAAAGCATCGGTGAGGTTTCAAGAAATTAAGAATGGCTGCATGACACAAGCAGCAGTGTCCACAGATGGGAATCCAGTGGGGGATTCTGTTTCTTTACTAGCAACTCCTACTGTTTGGTCAGAGTTGCAGTGACAAGGACGGCAGTGCATAGAAAAGTGAGTATTTCAAATTGAGGAAAACAATAACTAAATAAAACAAATAATAAATACAATAAAAAAAATACATTTTACAACAACAGTAATAAAAAAAGGGACTGAAATATCTCAGTAACTGTTTAATGGGTTGCCATTAAAATTTGAACAGACAGTATACCTATCTAGATCTCAAGAGGATGAATCCTAAATGACATTCCCTCTTGTGCCAGTGACATTTGTGGTTTTAAGTGAAATGTTTCACTTTCTACTATTGAACAACTTGCTGTGACGTTTGGTACAGACATCCATTTCCTTCTCAGGATGAACTGTAATCATTTTGGTGATCCTTTTTTTTTTAATCTAACACCAACATTGGATAAAGATTTTATCATTGTTAACTGTGGTAAAAGAAAATGAGGCAATGAGGGGAAATGAAAAACCAACTTGCAGCACTTCATCAGAAAATACACCCTAGAATTCATCACAAACACCACAAATTGATAACAGTCAGGAAGAAAATCTTTCTCCTGGGTTTTATTTTTAATGTGACAAAAGCTTGTTTGAAGCTTAATTTCCCTCTGCAAGGGCCAGCAGTTTTCTCCCCAACTATTATTTTAAAAACACTGCATCGGTGCAAATAGAATAAATGATAAACTGTGAGCATTGTTATTGTCATTTTTTATATTGGACTTTCTGGATAATTATTGTGATACAGAGAGACCCTTCCTACAAAGACTCTGTTACTGACCAACTTTTCTTTGCTCTGGACTAAATTTTCTGCAACTCATATTTGTGGCAATTATTAATGGCTTTAAAGCTGTCTGTTTCAACTTGAATACTGCTGTCATACTGTCATATGCTATAATTGAACTATTTTTAACTAAATACATGCTCTCGGATCATGTTGGCTAAACTTGTCATAAACAAAACCCACATAAGAAAAGTAAAAACAGAACTGTGCATATGAGACCATCTATGTAGATAATGACTGAACCTAACACTTAAATACACTAAAATACATTCACATTTAGTGAATCAAGGTATACTTGGTGAAACAAAATGTAGGTGTGACCAATGGATTGGATTTTTTTTCTTAAGTCAAAGGTGGCATTGTAAAATTGCTTAAATTATGAAGAAGTAGTGACTTAGCTGACATCGATCAGGCCAGATCAATCCCTCTCATTCCCATTTAAAAGCACTGCTCCCCCCAACATGGTGTGCAGAAAGTTTAAATAAGTAATTGTAATTGGTGAAGTGCTTCAAAAGGGACTGAAGCTGTTCCTGTTGAACGTTTAAAGCCTGACCACAACCAGGCTGACCACACCACTTCTACATCTCTGTAGCAAGGTGAGAACTTCAACCAGTGAAGGGTCAGCAAGAACAAGATGTTCATCTGGTGTTAAGTTACTCTTTGATAAGAGTCCAGACTAGCTGCTCCTAACACAAAAGTTATGTTCTTGTCTTGTCCAATGTTGCAAATATACTGAGAGGAGCATGGGATGTCCCTTTTTAACATTAATGTGCTTTAATGCCAGTAATAGCACCATGGTTCAGGCAATAAGACCGATCCATAATCAAATTATCACATAAACAGAAATCTTGGCGAGTGCAGTTGAGCGTAAGGGAACTTAGAGCAATCTAAGGAGATGTGCACCCTTTGAACTTGCACATAAAATCAAGGAATGAATTATGAGTCATTCTGTGCACGTCTAATATTTTTCCTCCACAATTAAGCCTCTTTTTATATTTTGGCAACTGTGGGTGGAACTCCTATGAGGCATTATAGCTATAAATATTACTGGGTATCACTCTTTTCCCAGAATGTGTGTTTTGCTGCTTATTGACTTAAAATAAAATGTTTTTTTGTTAATTAATGTATCTATTGCACTTCTGTAATCGTGCCTGTTTTAATTTAAAAAATTGAAAAGGTTGTGTTCAGGTAGATTTTACAGTAAAGAATCTATACACAACACACATAAAACAGGTTTATTTGATTTTTGAGGGTCTATGTGTGCCAGCTTAAACTGCAGAAATAGCAGAGACTGGGGGAGGTTCAAGCATTGATATACCTGCACTTGCACTGCAGTTCCTTTTCTGTAGGGACAAAGGGATTTTTCTTAAATATCCCTGAAAATGGATACATGACCACTCAGGAATAAATGGCTACACAATATGATATGTTTTCACCATGGATCATAACCCCAAACAAGATTTGTTTCTGTGATTACATTTTATAGTTTACACAATCAATGTACAATGTGGTGTATCTTTGAATTGTGTTTTGACATTTGTACATAGTCGCCAATATTGATTTTAATTGTATTAAATGTTTTTTAGTCACTTTAATTGCCCTGTGAAAATATCAGCCACAGTGGAATGGAACGGGAAATAGCAGAAAATCAATTGTAAGCAAACACTTTTTACTGGCTGAATCTGTGTGTGACCTCAGTAGGATTTATGTTTAGACATGTTTGTACACAAAAATGGACTTGTTTTTGCTCAGGACATATCTTTCACCTGTATTCACAAAATCACACTCACTATTCATAAAATGGCTAATGGTGTTTATCTCTATTAACTCCCCTCTTAAACTGAATCTATCCCTAGAAATAAAAAGTTACACAATTCAAAAACATTTGTTGTAGCAGAAGAAGCTCCTGTAGTAGGAATGATCCATCGTGTAACTGGGTTGTCCTCATGAAAACTTTAAAAGTTTATTTATGCTTCCATTTACTATCATGCCTTAGGGTTTTGCATGCACGCATGTGTGTATTTGTCGGTGTGTACGGATGTGTCATTGCATGTGCAAGTGTTTGTGTGGTGTCCAGTGGACCATAACTCTCCCTTCTAGCACATTAATGTATCACATCCAAACAATATGCATATGGAAGTTGAGCCTGACTACAGGATTTTGTTGCGTTAAAAAATCTCCTATTTTTTAGCCCTTAGGCATTGACCAGTATGGAAGATTACTTTTATTCATTTCCGACTTAAGCAATACCATTCTTGTTGCTGTGCAGTGCTTGACTGCAATTATCAAGCCATCTCATTAGGGTGACTTGTAAGAAATGTCATTAAAGTTAAGGATCTAATTCTGAGGTGGAGAATAACAACATGAGATTTTTTTATACAGCGCTCAGGACGGTCAAAAGCTTCAGAAAAAGCTAGTAAGTGAGCCTTGAGTTTACAATATTTTAATACAGGTGCAATGTGCCAAGCATTCCAGGCACATAGTCTGGATGGGTCCCCACCTTCCTTGACCACACAATTGAAAATAAACATGTAATGATCAGGCTTATAAACACATTTTAAATGGCAAAATAACACTGACATAATAGGAATGCCCAACAGTACTTGCTTGTCTTGCATGTGTTATGCTTTTATATGTTCAGTTTGGCCATGCTTTGCATGCATCATGATAATTTTCAAGGCCCTTTGAGAACTTTGTATGACTTACTGTTTTGTGTGAAATTACAAATCAAGACAATGTAGGACTTCTTACAGAGATTACAAAGGCCAGAAAATGCTAACACTAAGAAATGATGTGGCAAGAAATAAAATGCAATTATTTTCTAAACACACCTTAAGTGTATTAGCAGAGAAAAAGAGCAGTCACAAATGGACCCGAACAAGTGTGAAAAGCTCATTCATGACCTTTGCCAGCGGTTGACAAAATCTTATCTGAGCAAACTCTGATTGGGGCCTTGAGATGCTGTTGAATGCTCCGGGAAAAGATTGTAAATTAAGATGAATTAAGATTAATTTGTCCAATTTAGCAGAATATTTGCTTAACAATTACTAGAGCCTTAAAAATGACTACAGAGTTGAATAAAATCTCTGACAGACAATAAACACACAAGGTGTGTTGCAAGTCAGTTGTATTGCATGCATCTCCCAAATCTCAATGCTTCTTATTCTATAAAGGAATAGACCTCACTTACTAAACAGCATAGAGCAAGAGTACAAATTTACAGAGGCTGTAATTAAAAAGAAATTGGCAGGCCGCTGCATTCTGTGAGTGTTGATTGTTTCTATGCATGTGCGTGTTTTTATTAAGGCAGTTTGTGATTTTAAGCACAACAGAAATCATAATGTATTGAGACCAAATTATTAAAACCAAACACCTGCAGATGCATCTGGTTCCGCAGATGATTTGGCTTAAGCCTTTACATGACAAATTACATTGTACCAAATTACACAACAAATGATTGCACCAAATTATGTGGTTCTTAGATCTGAGCCAAAGGCAGGAAAAAAGAAAAACATTGTACAAATGATGTGGAAATCATGCAAGGGAAAAAGCAGTCATAGAAACAGATTTTTGTCACAGCAAGTCTCCATATGCTATATAAGAAAAGAGAAAAATTAAAGGCTTCAGGTAAAAAAAAAACATATAATTTTATTTACCATTTTATTTGTATCGTTCACGCCTATTTTAATGCGAATTTTTGAACTGAGGCCTTGCGATGGATTGGTGATCTGTCCAGGGTTTACCCCGCCCTTTCACCTGATTGCAGGTGAAACCCTGTGCACAGGATAAGCGGTTGACGATGGATGGATTTTTGAACTGGCACATCAAATTACAAATGACTACAAATTTAAGGCTGCTAAATAATGTTGTTTGGAAGCAGAACTTGTGTATAGGTGGTGTAGCTGGCTTGCTGTTTCAAGGTTTCAGTTTACAGAGTACCAAACCCTTCACTGCTCTAGCATTGCGTGCTTTATTTGATGCCAGCAAGAGTTAGAAAATGCTTCAAATGAAGGTGGTAAAGATTTCCCCGTCTGACTCTGAGGACAAGGTCGCTGCACCACTGAATGGCTCTTTACTTTGTTCAAGTCCATCATGACCTCTGGTTGCAATTGCAAAGTGAAATGATGATCTTTTAAAAGTGTTGAAAGTACTGGGTGCAGAGGCCTGTCAAAAGCCTGGGATTACCCGAAGAGGCGAGACTGGCTTCAAAAGGTTTTGGTGTTTCATGTGGTGACACTTCGATGGGCACAAGTGTTTCTGCTAAGCGTCACTTTGAAAGCATGTGGTGGCTGCTTCGGATTGTACCTTGTTGTCTGGTTGCTGATGGATTCTGTCTCGAGTGGGTTTTTTTGTTTGTTTTTTCAGTATGATAGACAGAGAGGCATTGACACATGAATACAAGACGCACTGGAACAAACAACAGCACAAAGCACTTTAATCCAGAATTGGCTTGTCGTGGGCTTTATGAGCTTCAGAAAGACAATAAAGCTGTTGTCTATTCTGGACTTAAACGATGCCCCTCTGTCATGTGGAGAAACAATAAAAGAGCATCTTTTCTCTGCAGGTGGAGTCTCCACTAGCAGTGGATGCGGTATTGGGAGAGTCTGCATTCTCCGTCACAGACGACAAGGTTTCCATCACGGAGATGCGCATTAACGCCATTTCAGGCCTGACCCTGTCGCTGCAGCCCAGCCCCGGCAACAGCCACACCATGGTGGCCAAGGCAACTGGCATCCAGACACTCACTGCTCCCAAACAGGTACAGCATACCACACCACACAGTGCAGAAAAATGACAAATTATTCGTCCAGGCAATGCCATTTTTTTTTACGTTCAGTACCTGCTTCACATTAGTGGCGTTTTGTAAAATATGGGGTGGCAATGTGGGTGGAGGGGGTGGATAAGACGCATGGCATTGGTGTGTCCTAGTTGCTCCACAGGCGTGCTATAATATATATATATATATATATATATATATATAATTGCAATTGTAAGTCCCTTTGGAAGCGTCACCTAAATGAATAAATGTAAAAAAAAAAATAAAAAACTGCGATCTTTCTCTGTGCTCCTGTGAATGTGTGTGTCTTAGGGTTGGGTAGGACATTTAGGGGTTATAGTTGAGGGTTAGGGTAAGGGTTATGTCCTCCTTGGTAACAGAAACTGTGTGTATGTGTGCACTGTAGCCATCTAGATAGTTCCCCAATCACATACTGACTTTGAGCCATTCACTTTAAATTCCCACACTAAAAAGAAACATCAGACTCTACCATGTCCAAAGCTGCATGAAATATTTATAGAGCATTTTAGTCTGCAAAACACACGGGAGTATCATAAAAATATGCAGGTGGCACCACAGTCCTTGCTACATATTTATGAAGACTATGGGTGCGCTGACGGTAAAGTTACCAGCAGTCTACCTGAGGTAAATATCAATCGTTAGTGCTTGTTCCTAAGCACAAATTTAAATAGACACTGGAATCTAGTCTGCCCCGTTTTACTGAGAAATTAATCCTAATTGGGGACTCACTTAAAGTTACCTAGTGTGTCACCACCCATGTTTACTGTTCTTGTTCTGGCAGTATACATAATTTTCTAGACCTGTTCTGATTCTTTTTAATGTTGTCCAAAACCAACGCACTTTTATACAAGTCAAAACATCAAATCCTTTAAAATCTCAGCTGGATCAATATCAAATTCAAATTGAATCAAATCATATTGTTACAAATGTATCTGTATTGTTTTGTCATCATCTGAGAGAGATAAATGCACTCCCCTACTCTAAACATTACCAACACATCTGACCTCTTTATACACTTAAAATGTGGCTATGAAACAATTATCAATTACTAAACGCACGCAGTAGTGTGTAGTTTTGTGGCTTCTTATGCCTTACTAACACACAGTACTCAGTATGTTTCTATATTTCTGTCTCCAGAGTGGTAAAATTAAGTTTATTTGCAAATCCCTTCAGTGGCTCTATATCAACAAGCAGGCACTAGTTTCACTTCTGAGTAATAAAATTATTTCCAAGCCAGCATTGTTAGCAAGGACACCAGATAAAGGCAGCTGCAGTGAACTAATAAGTATCGTTGGTGCTGTTTTATCACAACCCCCGTATTAGCCAAGCCTGGCAAAACACTTCTGATACGTTCAAACACGTTTCAAGAAATGGATTTTATTGCTCAAGTGAGAAGTGAGAAGACGACTGGGTGGGAAAGAAAGTAGAAAGTGTGATTTTGCTTTGCCACTGTCTCTTCACACAGGAGTATGGATCTCTGCAATTATCTGCAAGGAATTAATTACCAGCCCTGCTTCACCTAGGGGGATGTAGTGTGTGTGTGTGTGTGTGTGTGTGTGTGTTCTTTTTGATCTGCTTTGCCCTTTCATTGGCCTGCGAGTTGCTAAAAATGCAACGACAACCACATCAAGCATCAGTGAGAGAGAAGCGAGCATTAAATTCCAATTTTTCTTGCTTTCCGCTTCTTGGCCACCTTGAAATTTAATTATTGTAATGTATTGTCCTAAGTGCTCTCCAAGGCCGGGCCATAAAAGGCAGCCAATTCCTCTGCCGGCAAAGCTCTCAGAGGACTACTGCAGCTATTTCAAGCCATTTGATTCTGTTTCACAGGAAAACTTTCTAAATGTCCTCTATTACTCTAGAAATGAATGAACACATAAACTATGCATGGAGAGAGTTGAACAATCAAGGTCTCTTTGCATGATTTTCTTTTCCATTTGACAAAGTTCAAGCCTTTCAGAACGAATGAAAGGCTTCAGTACTTGAAGGTTCATCATAAACCATTTCTGTTGCTATGACTTACTGTTACTTCTTTAATGAGCAGCCTAATAAGGTATTAATGAATCTGGATAGTATTATTACATTACAAGTTGATGCAAATGTCTCCAAATAATATTTCCCGGGGAGTTTTTCTGCATATGCATATTTTATAATCCAATCTGTTTATTTTCAATTTATATCCACATATATTCCCATACACCATAAACCAAAAATCCGAAAATGGGAAAATCAAAGATGGGACACTTCATCCTAATACACATTACTTTATGGAAATGCACAGATTACATTAATTGTGGAGATTGTTTGTTGATGATAAGGTAAGCTATAATCTAGATGCAAAAAATAATATCGAGATAATGCAGAAAGCCCTCGTGGTCTCATCAAGTCTTTCATGCCCGAATTGCCTTTTCAATTAAAATGGCTTTGCAATTCTTTACCCAAAACAAAATCATCTCCTCTACATGCATAAATTTCCAGCATTGGATCAGCATAGAAAAGCATGTGCCAATTGTTTCCTCAGTGTTGAAACACCCATTCACTGCCTTTATCCCCCTATATCAGCCTTTTCATGGCAGAGTCAACTCTTAAAAACCGATATGCCATATTCAATGTATTATTTAAATCATCCATATCAAAGGCTGTCTTCATTCTGTCATGCTGAGATGATAGAGCTTTTGCTCATTGTGGAATATCGTCACATCATGGTAGTCTGCTCTGAACTAAACCCAAAGGGATTTTTGTCCCGAAAAGACTGGGTGTGTATTTACGCTTTGCAATAACAACAGAACAACAGACGGACTTTGTTTTAGTGACAAAAGTTTACCTCTTTGTCAGCTCTCGTAATGTCTGGTTGCTGATGTTTAAGCAAGCTATGAACAAAGGGAGTCAAACGCAGCCTTGATTACATGGACACCAGTGTTTGCGGTTTACTCTGCATCAGATGAATGTTGTCAGGTAACGAGCATGCAGGAATTTGGGCATTTTTCCCAGATTCTCTATAGGGGAGTATAGACAGTGAAGAGTGACAGAAAGTACAAAATGAGAAGATCACACTCAACAAACACATGAAGACACAAACTGGAGCTCATCATTCGAAGCACATGCTGCTAGTGTATGTGCCTTATCAGTCTGTGCTGTAGAGTGGAGCTGTGTTGTAACCTTCAGGACAACGCAGTCATTCCTGCCACCCCTTCCTTCTCCGTGCTTGAAAGTGGTTTGCTGGTGTGCACATCACAAGCAGGCTATTTGCGTGCGTGTCAAGGCTTGTACTGAGCACAGGGTATTGCACATGTTCACAAAAGCTCTGGAGATTTAGGGATTGGACCAAGTCCAGAACTTCAAAGGCTCAGCTGGTAACAGATTTCCAAATCATGGTCAATGCCATGAAAGAATGGGATCTGAGCTACTGAAATATTTTTTGGAGAGACATAGACGCAAGGCACAGCTTTTTGAACCTATCTTACTAATACTTAATGCAGCATGTTGTTTACTTGCGGAAGTTATCATACACACATGAGAAAAATTATTAAAGCAGCTATATATAACTTTTCTGTTTGGGGTTGGAATTGTATTGCTTTTCTACCTTTCCTTCACACTATTGGTCACTCTAATGCCCAAAATTTGTCTGCCATCCTGATAATCAAGACAGTATTAAATTAACTTAAAATCTCAAGGTAAACCTGTGTTACGACATTAATGGTCAACCTCCATCACTGGTCGACCTCTGAAACTCTATACAGTTATGTCTAAAGAGACGTTTGTCCTTTGGATGCACAATCAGTTTTTTGGGCACACAAAATTTAGCACACATTAATTTATTTTCTTAATTTACTTGGCAAAAACTTAATTTATCAATATTGATCAATAAGCACAAATAGTTCAAATGTAAGAATAAATTAGAATTAATTGCAAAGGTTTGTCAGAAAGTATCCAACCAAAAAAATATCCCACTCCCTCCCTCCAGGCCTCCCTCCTGTGCACACAGGTAGACTGGTATGCAGGTGTACCCACACACAAACATTGCTACTGATTATTTTGCTCTTGGACCTGTACTGTCCGCTGCCAAGTTTCAGCAGAGATTTTGGATTTTTTTAATAACTAGTAAAACTTTTTCTCATGAACTCGCTGTTAGAAAACGCAGAATTTGGCAAGCACATCCTCTGGAGAGCTTATTTCCCCCTTCCTATTAAGTCATAAGTTCAGACTACTTCTGATTCCATAGGAATCGAATACATTTAGCAGTCCTTGTTGTTAAATGTTAACTTGCCGAGGACAGACAACCATGTGAATTTATGTTATGATACTGGCAAATACTCAAATACCTGCTACTCTTCAAAGTTTGATTTTTAAAGTGAAGTAACTACCAATAAAACTGTATTTCTCTCTTTTTGTCTGACAGGAGGCCAGTTTGTCTGTCTGGATGCTTTTCAGTGACAACACAGCTGCCACTCTGACTTATTTTGATCCCAAAGACTACAACCTCAATGCTTCCACAGTGGATGACAAAGTTGTGTCGGTATCCCAGGAGCCTCAGCAACGCTGGCCTGTGGTGGTGGCAGAAGGGGAGGGATCTGGCGAGTTGGTGCGTGTAGAGATGACCATCTGTGAGGCCTGCCAGAAGACCAAACGCAAAAGCGTCATCGCATCTGCTGCAGTTTATGTCAAGGTCCGCTTTGGCCCAGAGGATGACTCTGAGGAAGAGGCAACCACAGAGGGTGAGATTGAGCTGGCGCCCGTTACCAGGCGTCCAATCATTGATCCGAACATCAGTGGAAGAATTTATGAGACATCTAATGAGCAGCCTGCCAGTGTTCCCATTGATTACACCAATTTCCCCACCATTAGCAATCAGGAGCGACCAACTGAGAGTGATGAAGAGGAGGAAGACGACTTTGTGCATTCACCTCGTAACATGACTGACCTTGAGATTGGCATGTATGCTCTACTGGGAGTCTTCTGTCTGGCCATTTTAGTGTTTCTCATCAACTGCATCGTCTTCGTGCTTAAATACCGCCATAAGCGGATCCCACCTGAGGGTCAAGCCAATATGGATCATTCCCATCACTGGGTGTTCCTGGGAAATGGACAGCCACTGAGGGCCCAATGTGATTTGTCACCACAGCAGGTAGAAAGTCCCAGTAACCCTTTGGAAGGCGTACAGACTTGCTGCCACGGGGACCACCACAGTAGCGGCAGTTCCCAGACTAGCGTTCAAAGCCAGGTACATGGGCGGGGTGACGGCAGCTCTGGGGGCTCTACGAAAGAGAACGGTGAGGATGCCAGTTCCCCCACTTCCAAGCGCAAGAGAGTCAAGTTTACCACCTTTACCACCCTTCCTACAGAAGAGCTGCCCTATAACTCCATCCCCATAGCAGATGAAGAGGACATTCAGTGGGTTTGCCAGGATATGGGCTTTCAAGACCCAGAGGAACTGCATGATTACATGCGCAGAATAAAAGAAATAGCCTGAGATAAGAGGTGCAGTGTGAAGCACCACTCTCAGCTTTCTAAAGAAATGTTCCTTTCTATTTTTCTCTTTTTCACCTAAGTGAAAGATAATTTTTCACAGACTAAAAGGCCAACTGTTGTTTTGGTTAGGGTGTGTTCCATTTAGTTTGCACAGTGCTGTAATCTCATACACGCTCACACAGAAGAGAATGCGAGGAAGCCAAAGACTTGACCAGAGGGATCTTAATCACTAGAGAAATCTGTAAATCTTGGCTATAGGAAACACATTTCACTGGAAAGCTGTGCCATGGCCAGGTGTGAGAGCTGCTCCAGCTTGCACATCAGGATTTGACTCTAGAGAAAGCCTGATATGGACAGGATTGTTGCAGAGGTTTGGTATTGGCTGTGTTTTTGCTGGCTCAGTGGGACTCTTCAGTTCTGTACCTACTCCAACAAAGAGGCCTTTGATGAACACAAAACTGTCAAAGACTCTCATGAAAGCTATGTTAAAAAAATCCTTTTGTTTTTGCCAAAGTAGGAAAAGCGTTCTTTTAATGGCAAAACTTTCTTCATTGTTGTTCTTGGTGCAGCACTCAACTCATGATTTGTACTCATGTTCATTCCATACATTTTTCTACATTTCATAGGTAGTCAAAAGCAGTGCCCTACTACTAGTTCTCCTGGTCCTGAACAAATCTAATGCCTTATAAAAATGGTCACAGTTCACTTCTTATATCAGTGCAGACACCCTGTTTTCTCACTATGGCTAGAGACAGTGTAGTAAGATGTAAAATACTACAACTAATCTCAAGCATGAGGTATTAGAAAAGAGCTTGTGAATTGTGAGGATCTCTAACGTTCTTTGCATGGAAGGGGATCTTGAGGCACAATCAGCAACTTTTTCCAAATTTGTAAATGTTTGTATTGTAATTATATAATCATTCATACACATTACTAAAGTAAATATATTACCAAGCATTACCCGCATGTCATGTCAGGCCTACATACACGCAGACATTCCTCTCTAGTATACAGTATGTATATACCATATTGAGCCAGAGTCGCCTCTCAAATGTTCAACAAGTAGCTCCAAGCTAGAAGAGTGGGAAGCAGGTTGAAGTCTTGAAAACATTATAGTCTTGTGGTGAGTAGAAGGTTCCCCTCTGTAATGACATAATATAATCATGACAGAGCTGTAGCTTCTTAACAAAGTAGTATCACATTTGACTGTTGAACATGGGGATTTGCTATGCATCAGAATTGTAACAGATTTCATATTTTGATCATTTATTTCCCTTCCTCAAGTTAGACTGGCCTCAGCCTTAAGGAAAATAAAAGTAAAGTATGATGTGCTAGTTGGAAACACTGATACATTCTCACTGAACATGAGATCCTCTAAACTCTGAAGGAAAATGCCATCCCCCCAAAAAGAAGATTATTGGATAAATTATTGATTTTGCTCCATCTTTTTTTATATCATGGCCATCCCATGTTGTCATGTTAATTGTTAACACACTCTAACAACTATGTAGTCCCTATTTAGTTTAATCTATTCCAGTGAACATACTTTGGAGGCTTTCTCTGAACTAAATGGACTGAGTGAGAAACTAGTAGCTCTTACTGGCAAAGAAATCATTTGTGTTGCTAGTGTCAGATGAGTTGTGCTGCTGCCATGGGTGTGGTTTTGACAGCATGTAAAAGTATCTCAGGATGCTAACTGACTTTACTGACAAATCAAAGTGACTGAAAACAGCATAGACAGTGGATATAATTTGCAGGTTTTCTTGTGCAGCAAGTGTTAATTGCTGTGTTAAGCTTTTAAAGGTTTACTGACATGGGTTTTAAACTACACTGAAGCAGAAAAAGGAAAGATCTGGCAGTTTTAGAAAGAGCATAAAATATCTGATTTCATCCAAAACATTGCGAGGCAGCCAGACACGTAGGGACTGAGAGCATGATGACAGCAGAGCTAATGGTATTTGTAATTGCAGTTGCCCTGTTAGTGTAGGCTTTGCTTTATTTTTTAATTACTAGAGTGGAAGACTGGAAATGACGTTTGAAGGTTGATGTTATTCCAGCTCTGATCTCACATGAAACAAGTTCTTTTCAGTACTATTGAAGCAACCATGAGATAAAAAATACTTTTCACGTCACTTTCCTTTAATTCTCTACTGCATCTAAGGGCTTGGATTTTTCTTTTATGTTAACTGACTGAGATTTTAATGATCCTATGAGGAAACTAACATTATTTGCTTCCTCTCTGGTGATAATGAGAGTAAGCTCTATTTACTACTCTAAACTGTCACTCAAAACATTTTGTTGCCATCATACCTGCTTTTCAACCCCTACAGCCTTATTTAAGACCCAATCCAGAATTGTTCTCTTTGAGGCAGTGCTGTTTCACTTCAAAAAACAGCTTTATATCAGACAAAAACATTGAACTAAAGACATTTTATATTTGCTTTTAAAATGTGTTTCCTGAGCTCCTTATTCATTAACTGACCATATGGGACAGCTAAACACAAGCGTTAAATGTGATCTAAAGATGGAAGTGGTTCACTTACATTGTAAATACTGGAGCAAAACCGGCTTTAATTATTTTTCACTTATCTCAAAGCTGCCATGAGATTATTTTCTGTCAGTAAACCATACCTTTCAATATTCTACATGTATATAGACCCACATTTGATATTCTCATAAATCCTGGATTGGGACTTTAAGGATTTGGTTTACTGCATGCCCTCTCTTTGTTCCATGTGGTTGAAATGAATAATGACCTGATTCTAGTGTTTAATAATATTCAATCTGTGTTAACATCTTAAGAGATGAGACGTTATTTTTGACAGCCCAAGCCCATCCTCCAGTCACAGCATCAACATGATTTGCCATGAAATTAAGAGAAGTAGCAGCCAGCTGGAAGTTTTTCAGTTTTAACTTTAAATGATGGTTTCTCAGGATGAATGTAGGATTCTTAACTAAACTTGGCTGTTTAATGTTAGTTAGTGTTAGTGTTAATGTGGTCAGCCGAATCTGGTGACACTTCTATAACAGCCTAAGTATCTAATAGCAGCTTTACACACTCTTCTCATACGTTATTTTTTTTTTTTTTAGATTTTTCAGTTTACTGTCACAGTATGTAAATATTTTGCCCATTATGATCTGTCTCTAAAAAAAATTTTTTTTCACCTCACTTTCACATCGAACTTCTCCTTCCTCTGTGCTTTTAAAGTCTTTTTTTGTAATGCTTCTTTGGTGACGGTGAGGGTATTGACCATTTTGTGATTTTCTTCAAGCTGCTAATAGAAACTTCTCTTCTGACAACATGTAATTGAACATCTTGAATTGTTCCTTTCTGCCCCCCTTCCCCCATGGAAAACTGGCTCACTACACTCACAATAATATGTTAATGTACAGAGCACTGTTAAATTTCCTGTATTCTCTTGAAAACAAACCCTTGTATTTTCCCGTTATATGTAAAGTACTAAAGAAAATGCAATACAATGCCTTTGTGTCATTTTTACTTTTAATTATTTTTCAAACATTATGTTAAGTAATGTAAGCAAGGACTTTATAAGCAATTAACCACAGTAGCTTCATATATGAAGGAGCACTGACCTTGAAGGAGTTTGGCTCACTGGGCACATAATATCTCAAAAGAGGATTGGTACAAAAAAAAATCATGAACATATCTGATTTATACATTTTTGTAAAATAATATTTTAAAAACAGATATTTAAACAAAAACCTATTTTATCATATGGGTCGTGTCAAATCTAGTGAAGTCAAGACAAGAGAGGAGGTTGATTATATAAGAATATATATTTTGTACTTTATTTTAACTATACAGTATCCAGCTCTGACACCTTTGCCCATGCATGTGTCCCTGCCAGGGTTGTTAGATCCTGGCTTGAGTCCTACCAGTGTTTGAAGTTCATGGATCACTACTGTTCACCCCTCACTGTGCCCAGTCTGAAGGGCCTTCCATCATTTTCTCTGGCAGTATTACACAGCAGCATAAAGATCCAGCAGATTGATAGGTGTATGAACCTACTGTACTGCACAGCTACTCATCCAGCAGCTCCCATCCGCTCAATCCATACTTGGAGCTGTTTACTTCACGTCTGGAGTGTTTACTCCTGTAGTTCACTTCATTTAGGCAGCTAAGATCAAAGAATTTTTGAACTCAGGTAAGGCACACAGATCGTTAGGAGAAAGTAGTAGTGGGTTTATAAGGACTGAGGTGACAGATGCTGACATCTGATAGCCAGTGGCAAAGTCTTACATAATACATTGGAAAATAATACGGTTTAGAAAGATTTTCACACAGTTCTGTGTGAAAAACAATAAGAAATCATGAATCTGGATTATCTGCTGCTTTTTCTGTTTACCAGATTTCAGCCAAATACATCCAAAAGAGGTAGGTATGTGGTTAAAAACAGCTTCGACTCAGTGGAGGACACATATAGAGATATGGGTGAAATTGGCTTCTTTCCATCCAAAACAAAAAGTTTCACTTATCAGCTCTTCATAAAAGCTCAAATTCAACATCTTCAAAATTGAGGAGTCCATTGTTTAAGCCACATTCAGTTTTACTGAAAAGCAATGTGTAAGTGTTGATCGGACTTACACGGCACAAGCTAGAATTGTCATATTAGTGAAAAAGGAAAACACAAGTATTGCTCATCAATCTCTCAACTGGTTTTACAATCACGTTCAGGTTTATTAAAATACTTTTGTTGTTATCAGTATAATAAAATACCTTTTATAAAGAATAAACACTAAAGCCCAGACTGAAAGGAGCTGGCAAGTTGTATCCATTTGTATGTAAGAGAGTAAGTGCCAGGGGGTCTGTGCTCCAGCAGTGGCCTCAACACTGTAGCTCCTGTCAGCCGCTACTGTTAAACATCCTCCTGTACAGTACTGGACATGACAGTGTTGTGTTAAAGGGCTGCTTTTTGCTGCTTCTTTTGTCTTGGTTATCTAAAATATAAAGAAAAATAACCAAAACTACTCCTACTACTACCCTGCAATGATAACATATCTTACACACCCTTCACACAGTAATAATTTAAAGGTCACAATGCAACAACGTGGATTAATATCTCCATGGAGATTCTAGCAAACCCTTAATAGCAGCAAGACTACTCAAACTGATTAAATACACCAGTAATTAAATAATTTCATATTCAAAAGAAACTACTCAGTGACAAGTGAAACTTTTTGAATATATTAATTTTAGCTACATAAATTCCCCTGTTATGGCTCAGATAATGCTACTATATGGATGTTATTTTGTCATTTCACTCTATACTAATAATCTACTTCACCTGATACATTTAATTACACATTTTATGGTCAGGCAAACAGTATGAGTGCACCTCTGGTAATAACAGGACTTCTCTGGTTTAACATATTATTTTTCTGATGTCGGATGTCAGTGGCATTTCAGCATTGGAATAATTTCAGCTCAGTGGTAATTTGTTTGAATGCGGAGTGCAGGGGTGACTCTGAGTGAATCAATCTGCAGGCCCTCTGTGAGCATACCAGCCATTTATGCCTTACCTAACCTGTAATAAAGGGTCTGTTCTGCAGTGGGGCTCCTCCGAAACCAGTATTCACATCAAACCACTTAGGAGGAGCCTCTCTGCTTGAGAAAACCTGAATGTTTCAAGACTAAGTGCATAGATACAGTTTTCAATGCCTGGATGCAAGGCAAGTTTATTTGTGTAGCATTTCATACGCAATGGCAATTCAAAGTGCTTAGATCCATTAAAACATTTACGAAAAAAAGCATAAATAGTAAATATTACTGTTAAAATGCTTACTAGAAGAATAGACACCTTTTGTAAAGGAAACAAAATGTTAAGCACAAAGACATAAATACAGGATAGGAAGATGTTTCATGATAAGTATTTAAGGTTTAGTCAAAGGCAGTGCAAAACACACGTGTTCTGGATTTAAAGATGGTCAAGGTCAGTGCAATATATATCATCTGAAACTTTGTTCAAGCTCAGTGGTGCACAGTAAGTAAATTCTGCTTCTCCATGAAGGTTCCTAGAGTAAAAGACATTCAGAGATGGATTTTGGTCCTAAGTCATTGAGAGATTTATAGACAAGCAGCAGTACTTTAAAGTATTTATATGACACACTGGGAGCCAGTGAAGAGACCTGAGAACTGATGTGATGTGGTCCGTTTTCTTGGTCTTATTTTAGGACAATAGTGGCAGCATTCTGAATAAGCTGAAGTTTTCTGTGAGTCAGGTGACCTGAGAAAAGTTTCAGGAATCAGTACAGTAAATTGAATTGGTTATGCATTCTTTACATTTTATACATGAAATGCTGAAACCAAAAGAGAAACTAAACAACCAAAGCAGCTGGTGGTGGTCCTATTTTTATGTTTTGTAATGTTTTTATTTTATTTCTGTGGATAACAGGCCAGTCAGGAGACTGTGATCTCATGTCAAGATGTTTCCAGAGCAGCTACAATGGAGCCTGACAGCAGAAATATCTTTAACTATATAAAACATCAACAGTAAATGTCAGGTTTCTGTGTCACTCGCTCCGAATCAAAGACAGAAGCTTCTTTCTAGACTTACCATTATCACGGGCGTTCAACAATCATACAGGGAGAAATCCATCATAGGAGAGGCAGAGATTACAGCTTCACACTGACAGCTGCCTCCATAGACCAGAATGCAATACTGAGACAAGACATGTTGCATTTTAGGTAAGGGCTTCAGCTGTTCATGACTGGTAAAACTCTTACTCTAGCTGTGCTGTTAGCATTTCTCTATCCATGTATATATATATCCTCATAAGTTAAAGTTCCTTCTCTGGAGAGATACGGTAAGAAATCACTGCCTGAAATAGAAATAGACAGAAAGGTTGAAGGAAAGTTGATATGCCAAAAAAGTAAATTTCAACACTTCTTCAACTACTTGAGTGCAATGAAGATCACACTCACATTTGATCAGCACTGATGACGAATGGAAATGTGTTTCAAGATGATTAAGAGAGATTAAGATTTCTGCCTCCCCTTCAATATAATATGTGAATGGAGTTTCGTTTGTGGTTCTTAGATAATGTAAAAAGGGTATACATGGTGATATTCTACATTTCTGTTGTCACAAAAGACCAATGAAAAGACCAAAACTAACAGTGTATTAGCCATCTCTCTTTCCAACTTCCTTACCTTGTTTGTGGCACTGCCTAAGCCCACTGTTTTCTACAGAAGACAAATCTTTCAAAACAAAAATATACTTAAATTTTATTGAAAAAGGCTAAATGATTTCCTTAAACAGCTGGGCACTGTAGTTTTTCACAAGCATAAGTCAAACAAAAGTAAATAGTGCATTGTTGGGGACTCTTTTCAGGTGCAAATTAATGCGAATTTGTTGCCGTGTTCATGGAAGACGTTCAAACAACACTTGTCAGTAGGATCAGTTCATTGTCAGTTTTTGTTACCTGTCAGTCAGGGGCAAAGTGCCTGTTGTGTGTGTGTCTTTCCTCCTGCTTTTCTTTCTCCTCTCCTCTCTGGATGCTAACAACATGATTGGTTTCCACCTGTGCAGTCCAGTCACACTGCTCATTACTTCCCACAGATTTCGAGCAGGCCTATCATCATTCGGGGCCCTCAAAAAACAGGAGCACGCCTTCACTTCAGAGCACACACTCTCGGGCAGGGCAGCAATGGAGTTTAAACTCACTGCTGAGCATGGAGGGGTGTACTATGAAGCAAGATTCATGGGTTAGTGAGTTATGTTGAGTCTAAAGCTAGAGTTTTTATTGTGAGGTGGCTAGATCACCATCGTAACTTATATATACTGCACACCCAAACTGCGCCAAAGGAGTTTATGGTCACAGTTTCAGATGTAAAAAGCGCCCACCCCTTCACAAATGACGGTATTCTAAATTAGTGATACAGTTTCTCAGCTGAGGGAAAACGTTATGCAACTTGCTGTTAGTAATGCCACAGAACCAAGCCATGTAATTACAGTAGCGCAAGCTGTATGCACAGCAATGGGAACCTACATGCATATATGTGTTTTAGGTGTTATTAACACTATTACACAAAATCATTCATACAATTAAAGGCTAATGAATGCAACTACAGACAACTTGCTACCAAGTCACTACTGTGACACTGCTGGTATTGCAGCTAAGGCTAACTGGTTGGCTAGAATGACAACTGGGACAATTCATCAAGTAGAGTCATCGTTAATGTTAATAGTCACACATGTGTTATGACAAGTTTAATTATCACAGTGAAAAAGGTCTTAGACAGCAGAAATATCAGGCAAATATCCCTGAACATGTACAAAAAAACCCAAACTATTTGCATACCTAGATGGCAATTTTTGTAATTCTGGCTTTTAATATTAAAGGGTCGGTTCATTTTTCATTTGACTTATTTGTTCAGGCTTGGGCAAACTGCCTTTCACAGCTGCCATTTTCCTTTTCAAACACTAACCTGCATTCACTGCCATGACTCTTTTCAGTTGAGTTTAAAATATTTCTCATGGAGGAAAGGGACGATGAGCAGCACCAAGGAACTCAAAACTCCAGTCACAGTGGACAAGATTACAACACCGAGTGTGCTATTTTGTTGCTAGTTATCAGTTAGTTAGTGTCCCTCCCAAGACATAACATAAAAGAGAAAAAAATGAGGATTTAAATTGGCTTGCATTAATAATTTCATGCATTCTGACTTGAAATGTATTATTAACTAATCCAATGTCCTTAATTAAAAAATGAAACAATGACATTTTTGATCAACAAAGTTTCAGTGACATTTATGAAAAAAACATTTAGAAAACATTTTAATATATTTACTTAAAGCTGAGACCTTAGCCTTTCATTTGCTGCTTGTTAAAATATTGCATGATATATTATGCCATAGAAATATGGCAGAGAGTGAAAAGTGTGTCAGCCAACCCAGCTCTCCCCTACACGCAGTGAGTCAATCACAGTTGGAGGTGCTGAGAGAAGGTCAGTCTATATATTGATGTCGAACTAAATGGTTAGCTATGTTTTTTATAGTCATTTGAATGGTTAGGGAATCTAATATCTAACAACAATTTAAGAATGTTTTACACTACAGACCGCAGACTTGAACATGGACACACAGTATGTCAAAGCAGCGACAGCAACTACACAGTCAGTGTACAACAACAGGATTAATGCATATGAACCACAAAGACAGGGAGAGAGAGAGAGACCGCTCCTGGACTAGACGACCAGTTCATCATAGTTCATAATGATGCAGTGCAGTGAGGAGAGTTTATATAACATGTGCCTGTCTGTATGTCTGTCACTGTATTTCATACACTTCACTAATAAACCTCAGAACTGGAGAGTAACATTAGGCTCCATGATCAAAGAAAGTTTTTAGGCCACCAATGTATGCCAACAGAAAGTAGTAGAGGAATCTGATTTCTGTTTTGAATAGAACAATGGACGCACAGCAATGTTTGTGAGTGCATTCATCAATGTGGCTTACGGCCACACCACTCTGGGCGCACATGATCTCGTCCGATCTCGGAAGCTAAGCCTTGTTTGTACTTTGATGGGAGACCGCCTGGGAATACTAAGTGCTGTAAGGTTGGGGGGCGGCTGTGTCTCCGGAGGTAGAGCAGGTTGCCCGTTAATCGCAAGGTCGGCGGTTCAATCCCGGCTCCTCCAGGCTGCATCGGCAGCGTTTAAGTGTCCTTGGGCAAGATACTGAACCCCGAATTTGCCCCTGGTGGCTGTTCCACCAGTGTTTGAATGTGTGTTGAATGTTAGTTTCTGTTTGAGCACTTGGGCTCAGTGAATGAATGGTGAATGCCAATGTGTAAAAGCTTTGAGTGACTAGAAAGGTGCTACAAAAATACGGAGCATTTACCAAAAACAGACCAATCATGCAGAGAACTCAAACTATACATGCTATGTATAGTAAAATCTGCATACTATATCCTGTTTTCAATTTAGACACCAGACATGATTTGTTCTGTGGATGACTTCAGAGGGGATTTTGTTGACCTCAATAACCCTAACTGCACAAAGTCACTTACAGCTTATAGCAAGAGTAAAGAGCAAAGTCATTTTTAAACCTTTAGGACCAAATATAGATGGTGTGGAGGGAATCCTCAATAGGATGCAATTACATATTTTCTGCAGCTTTGAAAAATCTATTTGTTTGTTGGGGAAATGCTCAAACACAGAGAGGGGCTGCCAATAAAGAGGCAGCATAAAAAACGTTGCATTCACTGACACATGTTGACATCTCTTAGCCAGGTCGATGTGCTGTGCCAGCGGCCTTTCTATCCAAACCAACATTATTCACAGCTTTAAATGCTGTGTAATCAGTAGCTGCTATGGAGCATTTGGCGAGCGCTCACCAAAGCAATGTGTCCTCCCACTGCTCAACTTGCATAATTCCAGCATGTATTTCCTTTTTTATCAGAGGGACTCACTGTGCAGACTGAGTGCAGCAACCAATGTACTGGTGGTTCTTTAATTAAAATCTATTGCAACCAAGGATAGCAAAACCATTTTTCATCATGGTGGGAAAGACAGAAGTTTAAATTTTTACTGAGGCTCAAGGTGTGCCTTTGTAAGCATGTCTTGTCTCAACCTTGGCCAATGAAAGCCTAACAAATTGAGGGGAAGGCAAGATAGCCTTTGGGAAGGGTTTCTTGATAATTATAGTTTCAAGGTTTTCTTGTGTGTGAAGCTGTAGATGTCCTTAAAGATTAAACAAATCTTAAAAGATCAACACTCAAACAATCATAGATTTTTGTTGGCTTATTGTGTTGTTGTGAACATTTTGTTCAAAAGAACAAATCTTTTGGACATATAAACTGAACTGAATCACTTCCTAAAATGACCCGTTATCTCAGGGTGGCTTTCACACCTGAAAGTCCGCACTAAGGTCCGAACCAAAGTTCATGCTTTGATACATTTTGATGCATTCGGTTAGTTTTGGTTTGGTTTCACACTGCAATTCTGCAACCGCACTAAAGGACTTTACATGACACACCTGTGTCCCGTCGTCATCATCTATGTGGGCTGAGTCTCCCTATACTTGGCATTGATTGGTTTATTAAACAGTTCAGTGGGTATCTTTGACAAGAATGAATGAATAAAAAATGAACATATGCATATTTGCCACTATATTATTATTATGGCATTACTACGGCTAGTTCAAATTCGCAATTAAACATCCTTGTTGTGCGAACATTATAACGTTGCCGACAGGAAAGGAGGAGAAGACAGTAAGCAATCCCTCTGCACCTCCATTTCAGGAGAAACCAAAGATGTATGTGGCAGTGTGCTTCTATAGTGGCTGTCTGTATGAAAAGATGATCTGTCACGGGAGATTTATAATTGTGTCCTTATTTCAATGCCTTTCTCCGTGTATTTGTTTGTTTCTGGTTTACACGTCAACCTCCAAACTTCCTGTAAATAGTCTGAAAGTCTGAGCCATCCAAAAAATGCTTTCACACCAGAAACGAACCGATGGTTCAATTTGATCCGGACCGAGACTACCTCTTTACCTCTGACCAAATTTCGTCTGTTTGGTCCGGACTGTGATCTGTATGAGGTTTCACACCTGCAATTTTGGTTCGGACCAAACTGAAAAGTCCGAAAGCCCCATCAGTCATTAGATTTTGAATACATTACGGTTGGCTGACCCGTGGCTGACTGTCTCACATCCTTTCACTGTAAGGGAACGGTGCATAGTTAGTGATTCGTTCACTGAACATACACAGTCAATTTGAACAGTCACTCAAGCCCGGCCCTCTCCATCTCTCTCATCTCTCAAAATTTCAAAGTCGGAAATCATACCAGATATTTTATTTAGTAATTAGGTGTTGTGAAAATATATGTGCTGTACATAATAGGGTAGGACAGCTTTCAGTTTGCAAATGGTATCTTTCTGCAAACTAATCCTTGACAAAAGACCAATCTCAGTTCACTAATTAGAACTGAAGTGAACTGAAGTGAACTGAACTTTCGGCCATGTTTCAGGAGTGAGTAGTGTGTGAGTAGGACTGCGCAGTCAGAGCTCCGGCCAAGCACTGAAGATTTGTTGAATGGACCTTTTGAACAAATCTTTTTAATAAACTGATTCTAATGATTCAGTACACTGAATTTGCACAGAAATGCTTGGCGCATCATTCACTGTTATTGCTTTTTAATGGTCTCTTTTTGCTGAAATTACAATGAAGACTTGCAGGCAGCAACTAGGCTATACAACGCACCAAAAAATAAGATGTTTTCTTAAGTGCCCATAAAAAACTTTTTAACTTTTCTTACCCAAACCCAACTTTACATCTTGTCCTCTCTTATAAAACCTGAAATCAGAACATCCAGGACACGGTTAAATTATTTTTTATCTGAGTTTAATGTATGCACAGCAACAGTGTTGACAGCTCATGCCGTCACATCCTGACATCCATCCAGAGTTGCTCAATTTGAGGGTTTCAAAGCAATCCAGCGAGCATGGCGAAAGACTGCATGATTATGTGGGAGTCTGTTTGGCTCCTGCTGTGGTGCTCAGGAAACAAAAGTCAAAGCTAAGAAAGCGTTTGGCCACTGACTGACACCTGCTGTGATGAGTGTGAGGTTGTGTGTTTAGACCACTGCAAGTTAGCTGACCCAACAACAGCAACCATGGTCAGTTAGATCACATCACAGATGATGCTGCTAACCACCCCAACAGGCAACATAATAAGAAATGTGTTGGATGAGGTCTCTCTGTTCTCCTTTCAGATGTCGTTCATTACTTCCTATGTGGATCATGGTTTCTGACCCTCATTGGAAATACCAGAAAGGCAGACAATAACTAGCGACTGATGGTTGCTGACAATACTTCACCTCATGTATGGTGCTGGAAAAAACCCAGCTTTTAAAAATCATTTCTGATTGGGCCACGCGATCCCCGTGTAATGACATGCAAATGTGTCTCTCAGACGGTGAAAATGTGTTTTTAGTCCATTGCCACACTCACAGCAGGCCTGGGAAGCTCAGCCCGCTTTGATGTTGGAGCTGGGCTCATGATGCGTTCATGTCATGTTGGAAGTATGCGTAGGCTCCACTGTCACCCACTTAGTGTCATGAATTGTGTGCTATCACAAGCAGCAAACATGGCACTGAATCCACCAGTATTGGCATACATTATGCTAAAAGTGATGTGTTTTGATAACCTGAATGCAATAAACTTTATTAATGTAAAGCAATTTCTGCTGTAGTTTATTTATGGTTGACTTTAAATTCATGAATGGAAAATTCTACTAAACTGAGACTGAAGTTAGCATTAGGTAGAACTCTTTTGCTTTTTTGTGATATAACATCACCTCTACATCAGACTTGGAAACCTCTTGAACAATAGAACAGAAATGGACAAGTAATTATGCTAATTGTTTTCAGCCTTGATAAGACTGATTTCGACATTTTTCACTATGGACGTCTCCCACATTTCCATGCTGTAAGATGCTTTGCACAGACTGTAAAAGCACACACACAGACAGACTTAATAGAAACTGTTGGCAGCCTCCCTTAAATGGCTGAGAAAGGGAGGGTTTACAGCCGCTGTGGGAGTCAACATCTTGTCAGGGTCCATCGGCAGCAAGGCCTCTGCAAGAGGGTGATAACCCCAAGCCTTTTTCTCAGCCGACATGTCCAACCTAATCATCAGTAAGAGTCTGACCTAGAAGAGGAAATGCAAAGAAAGCAAATATACTCTCAACCACAACAAACAAACAGCATATTTTAGTAATTCACGTGTCAAGCATGATGTGACAAATTCATGAATATTGGAGGATGCTTTTTCAGTTTGAAATATATTACATATGAGATTCTTTCATGCCAAATCTGCTTTCTTTCTATCATCTTTCATCCACCCAACTGTACTAGTAATCACTAGCACTTATATAAACTACATAATTATTTCTAAAACGACTGGTTGCACTATTTTAATACTTGATTAAACTGAATTGAGACAAAAAACACAGAGGTGCTATCCATAGCCATTTTCTTCACTGGAAGGCATTATAGAGGATTTACGGCAAAACTGTGGATTAGTCCTTTATTACGGGATGCACACTCATGCATAGGGCCATCTAATGGATAATCTTATGAATAAAACAAATGTTGGTGTTTATTTGCTCTTCCAAATGTAATACAACTGTCAAAATTATATTGATGGATAATTTGTTGGTTCTTCGAACTTTGATTTGATCAGAATTTTATATGGCCTTTAAAAATTGTAGGAATAAATGATTAAGACCATTTTTCAGCCTGAGGAATCATCATTATCTTGTTCAACTACATAAAGGCTTATGAGGTGAATCATGTCATTGGTAATTAATAGACTATGGGCCTGTCTCTAAAAAGCAACATAAAGTAGGACAAATCAATTGCTCTTCAGGGATCCATTAAGGGGTGAAAAAGATTAAATCAATGGGAAAAAATGTATAATGATTTTCTTCTCCATGGTCTGATTATTTTATTTTGAAAGCAACCTGTAACTGTCAACAACATGTATTGTTGAGTAATCCAATCCAACTTATTAAGGTACATATGTAGGACATTAATCTTTAGTGAGTTTTTATACCCAGCAGCATCACACGAGTATACTGCAGAGAGCTGAACTGAACCACAGTGACGTGTAGTGTTTGGGGCATTTTAAGTCACTACATGGGGGTAAAATGATTAGATCAATAATATTATATTCCAGAGGGAAGGGTTAAAGGAACAAGGGAAGCGATAGTTTGATCCTGATTCTGGTTCACAGCATGCCACCATATGCTGCTGTACGAGTAAACCTTCATGTTACATGACTATGGTAGATATATAATTTATATTTAATACATGATTCATCTCAGTCAGGCTTAAAGGGAATTGAAAATGATTATGATGCTTTCCAAGACATGTACTTTAACTATATATGCCAGTGTGATGTTTTCAAGTTTTCTAAATTTAAGTAAAGTCAAGTTAATTTATTTATGGAGCACATTTAGAAACAACAAATGTTGACCAACGTGCTTCACAGAGAGATATATAAAAACTGAAATGATCAAATAAAACACATACATAATAAGGAGGTAAATGAACAAACACCATTCCACAAACAACAAATAAAATACAAACAAATAAAAAGTGTCTCTATGGTAACAATGACAGAGAACAAAGAGAAGAAATGGGTCTTTAGACGGGTTTGAAGATATCAATAGAGGGGGAAGATCTACAATTGCCAAACTATTGCACAATTCAGGGCCAACAGCTGAAAATCTTTGGTTTTTAACTGGGAATAGGGGATGAGCAGTTCAGAGATGTAACCTGGTGCCAGTAAATTTCTTAAATCTTGAAATCTCTGTACTTCACTGATAACCAGTAAAGAGAGGCCAGTATGGTGGAGATGCGTCTCTTCCTGGTACCAGTGAGGAGTCTCACTGCTGCATTTTGAACCAGCTGAATCAAGATAGGGCTGATTGACTGATTTCTACAAAGAGAATAGCAGTTTTAGTTGATGCAAAAGGAAATAATTAAAGGATGAACTAAAATCTCCAAATATTTAACAGGCAGGAACATTAAGTTCTTTAAGTAAAAAAAACTCCAGCAGATAGCTGCAGAGAAATGGGACAACAGAGGCTGTGGCTGTGTCGTAGCTGTGATGTGACCTGCTAGTCTGATCATTTCCTGTATGTCTGAGTCCTTGTTGCAAGGGGTTATCAACTTGCTTTTGGACCTGGGATGCAGCTATAACCAAGTTCACAAAGAAAAGGGACTGTTTGTAGCTAATAGCCAGTTTCATGCAACATGAGCAAATCTGGATGAGTGTACTAGCTATGATTAAAGTATTGATTATGGGGAGGGAAATGAGGTTGTTGCAATAGCAAAATAGAAAGGAACAGACATTGAATGGTTGTGGATTATTTAATAATATTGCTGCTGTCATATGAAAACCCTGTATCTCCAAAACTGAAGATTAAAAAACAGCAACGGTGCTTTGTACTTGCTGATAAGGAAACTTTGAGATAATCCAGCTGTTTTTGAGAGAGAGGAAAAAAGAATCCTCTTAAACCAAAGAACAGCAAGTAATCCTTAATTTTATCCAAACATGTGGATATCATCAAACTTGGAGATGCATGTTGTTTTTTACCAGGAGGTTACAATTTCAATTACAAATTGTCTAAAAAAAAAAAAAACTAACATAATGAGCAGGACATAAGCTTTAGAAAATTGACATTGTTGCTCCTGCTGAGGCTATTAGATTACAGATTTCACATATAAATTGATCACCAAGTAGTAACTGAGATAACACTATCTTCACACTGGGGCTGTGAAAGAGGCAAGCTCATGCTGTGTTGATGGACTATGGGTGCATTCTGCTACATCAATCACTCTTGTAAATCCAGTGAATAATTTCAGCACTCTAAACATGCAGGAGTAAATTTAATTCATTATTGATAACTTTCATCAAACATTGCACACTACCTGGTAGTTAAAGAGGCCATCTTTAGTGGGCAAATGGCCTGGATATGCTACAAATTCATTACATATTTGATATAATAAATCATCACAGAAGGCAAAGTGGCTGTGCTGCTCTCACCACCTTGAGAACAATTCTTCTTACAGTCTGTTAATTCAATACTTCCCCCACACCACTCCCAATCCCACCTACAGTTCTTTTGTTTACTTGTCTCATTTGTTTTGAATGATACAAGTAATCAGGTTTGGAGATGAAGTTGTTGCAATAAAGGTGGTTATTTTTAAATGGCCTCAGGGTCCAGTGAAGGCTGAGGCTTTTAGACGTTTAGGCCTGATAGCCTGCTGGGACAGATGTTCAGTTTAGTTACCATGGCAATGTAAACTGCTAAAAAAGGAATTTGGAAACAGAAAAAAGTTATCTTAAAACCCCAAAAACTCTATTCAGGAGATGGGACCCTTATAAGAATTGGGTAATAAATGAAAAACTACCTTCAAATTGTGCATAGGCCCTTTTTACTGGGGCACGTGCCCCTGTATCCTGTGCCCCAGTGAAATTGTCAAGACCCGTTGGCGTAGTTTTTGGATGTGTAGGGTTTCATGGTCAAGTTAGCAACAATTGGAAACATCTGCAACGCCTGGTCTAGTTAGTAATAGTTTATATGCAACGTTCAGTTACAATTTCAAAATAAAAATACTGGTTGACGTTAAAAGGCACGTTGTGACGATATGAAACGTCGCAAAAAACGAGTCAATGTTGAAAGCGAGTGTTTACAATGTTGATAAGTGGACTAAGAGGGACTATCCTTAATGAGAGTGACTTTTGAGAACAGCAGTCTGGTAACTTGTGTTCTCTCCTCAAAGTCTGATGAGAGCAGCATGTGCAACTGCAGTGAATCTCTCTCTGTCTGTCTCGCTAAGCCACTGAAAAGAAAACCACGTTGCGTGAAAACATAACTCTGGCTGAGCGGTGCAACAGTCTGGAGGCGGGCCTTACTGCATTCCAGCAGCACGGGACCAGTCCAGACAGGGATACGATGGCACACCTCATAGGCACACATCATTTTAAAACGAGACAATAATTATCATTATGTCATTATATCATAATAATTATTATTATGTCTCTCAGTGAAGGTTTAGTTACAACTCTGGACTAATGCAAGATGGAAAGCAAGGGATTCACATTGACTATTAAAATGTTGATTAGCAGGGCAGACTGGGCAATAATAATAAACATCACATAGTCATGTCATAGTATAAATTGTATTTTCCTTTTGAAAATGTACTAAAAGAAACCTGGGGAGCCAGTTTGAATGGGCCTGAAGCAGCTGAAAACATTAATATCTTATAATAATATTGATATTTATAATTTACAGGGGCTATGCTGAAGTTTGTCAGTAGAGTAGATGCTAGATCATTAGGGAGTACAAGCACAGCTGATCCAAATCCAGTACTAGCACAGACCCAGTCCAGACATTTTTAGCAGGTCACACAGACCCAGGTGAAATACAGGCAACCTCAGCCAGTAAAAGCACAGCCAGAGGTCTACAGGCAGCATCAAATACAAGCAGCTCAGACCCAAATGGAAGATTCAGTTAGTGCTCAGCACTCAGTATAGAGCTCAGTAATCAGCATTGGTATTTTCTAGAAGAGTTTTTAATTCAGGCTTATAACAGAAACAGACTGTTTTAAAGGAGAGGTAGTAGTGAGAGCATGGCAGTGTCAGGTGTGACTGCGCAGCAGTGGCAAATTGTTTACATGGCTCACAAGTCAGGTATGAGGGCCCCATAGCAGAATTTTTATTAGGTGGTACCATAGGTGTGTGTGTTTATGCTCTGGTCAAAGCCCTTTCTGATATGACAGTGCCAATATTAATGGGCTAAGCAAGGGAAGCTGGCGAGGCACATGCTAACACATTTTATACACTTTAATTAAAAATATATCAAAATCATAAATCAAACATTTACATGTGGAATGAGGAGGTCTGTGCCCCAGTAGAGCTTTATGTCTAGCAACGCCCCTGACATTGTGGTTTTTATTATTTGTCTTTCTTTTTTCTTAAGAAGTGCTGTGTCACTGGAACGACTTCAGAGATCTATAGTGGCTCCAACACAAACACTGGATTGTTTTGATTGTCATTTTCCTTTGAGTTGCATTGATGTATCCTAATGTGAATTTCCCCACTGTCATTGTGACAACTATTCATTTATCCTTCCAGGACCAATGGAAACATTGTTATAATGGATGGAGGGCATGATTTTTAAATCTATTGTGTTGTAATAATGCAGCAAAACAACCAAATTTGTCTTATTTACTATTGCAGGAACCTGTATGAAGTCCCCAATTGAGAAGAATCTGCTGTACCTAACATGAACAACACTTCAACTGCTGTTTTATTGCTTCTCATCTTTAATGAATCTCTCCACATTGGTCAGAGGTCATAATAAAACAGATGTCACATTGCTCTAACAAGAATAAACTTGGCGGTGTCATGCATAGAGCCTCCTAAAGCATCTGCATTGCGACCTTGCCGACCTAACCATCAAAGCCGTTACAAGCAGGGAACATAATGCAGCACATAAACCCAATCTGCAAAAGGACCCGTCATAGTAGAAGCTTTGTACTTTCTGCCACAGCATCACTTAACAAAACACAATGATTATTTAAGCATGGATGTTCAGTCTTGGTGTAGTAGACCTATGCGTAACAAAATAATATATAATAACATCAGTCAGCTGAGACTTTGGAGATTTTGTTGAAAAGAACAAATTGATACTGCAGAAATAACAATAATTCCAATAATTTATATAACATTTATATAATAATGTTTAATTAAACACATTAAACACTTCCCAACCAGTAGATGTGTTTAAATCACCATAACAAAATGTAACATAATGTTTAATGTGGATAAAGCTGTCTGCATTTACCTGTAAATTAATATTATTGGGTCTGTCTACAAGATAACAGATATGATGATAAACCTACGGCTCTAAAAAGGGGCCACGTCAGAGTGCAGTGCCATTACGCACGACCGTCCACTATATTTATCTTCATTAAAGCACATGCAAATGACATCAGGCTGCTACAAATGAACACATACACCTCTGCACACATCAGACAAGTCCATTATAATTCTGTATTCTGCAGTTGTGTGGTAGACATCAGATTATTGAAGCTCATCAATCTGTGTGTCACAGCCTCCTTTCAAGCGTAAAAACAAAAAAAATGAGTTGTTCTTGTTTTATTTATATAACGCATTACGAAGCAAATGCTGCTGTGTCATCTTTTAAGATGCAACAATTTTCAACATTAAAAACAGTTGAATTAAAGCGCCTGTCAGAATGATGCAATCTTGTACCGATTAACAGTTTTTTACCTCCACACCGTCTGCCTCTGGGTGCAGCTGGCTGCTGCACATACTGTACATGAACCTAAATAACAGCTGCTTGGAGATACCAAAGACAGTCTGAAGACCTACCCTTTTACATATCATTAAATAGGGCTCTTGCCAGACAATGTACAAAAAACATCAAATATGAAACTGCTCTTCAAAGAAACCTAAACAAACCAAAACAACAAATCTAAACAACTTTTAGAATACAAACATGCCGAAACATAGAAGTATGAAAGGGGTCTTTCTTGAACACTTACTGGAGATGAAGCCATGAGAACTTAATGTGCTATTACACTTAATTTTGAGTTATTAAATAGGATATCTACATGGATAGGATACCTCATATTTCTAAGTGTACAACTCCCAAAATAAAACACTGCCATGTGTCTTCTGATGAACAGCTTCTTGGAGTGTTGGCATAGATAAGTGTCTGGTGTTCTACTAGATTTGACACCATCCCTGTACCAAAAATTCCCTCATTTGGAGCTTTTCTGCTGATGGTAGCTGACACTGTCTCAGACACCAATCTGGACTCTCCCACATGTGTGAAATTGGGTTGACTGGTGATGAGTGGAATGGCTGTGGTGTGTGTTAGTGAAAAACAAGCTCTGTGCGAGTGAGGCTAACTTTGGCAACATTTCTCCCATTTGGTAAAAATGGGACTGAGGCGGAACCATTGCCGTCTCTACAGGGTTGATGTTTTGACAATTCACAGGGTTGTCCTCTTTTTGAGCACTGTTTCTACATCAAATGTTGTAGCCATTTGAAGTTTTTTTTTCAAACTGCAGTATGCATAATTAATCTCTGCTCACTAGAGATGATGAAGGTAGAGCGCAGGTGGTGCGGCCTCTCCACTTTTCTCAATATGTTATCGACTCGAAGCCCAAATGGTCTGTGTGAACACACTTATTAAGGTCAATCTTTTTTGAACGTCTCTGCAAACTTTTTCATCTTTTTCTTTCTGGCTGTCTTTGACAGTGTTTCCATTTCTGTTTTGCCAAACAGTTCTCAAACTGATGAGAACATGTGACTTAGAAAGTTCTGACTTTCATCAAAACAGGAATACTTTGCCATATTTTTTCCAACACTGAAATTTGCCTCAAAGTCATTAACAGCAACACAGCCATACCAGGAAAATGGACTTCACAAAACAGCCGGCAAAGCAACCTTTTGCTCTGCTAATAGCCAAGTCAACAGATCTGATTTAGCCTGTTTTGGTGTGCGCAAATGTTCATAATTAGCTTGTTGAGAACAGGGTGAAAGGGATGACTCATCTGAACCATATTTTTTCCCCCGCTGCCAGGAAGATCACTACCTGTGTGTTTTTACACCACTTCACCCAGTAGAAAAAAAGTTAACACAGCAATCATTTTTGTGAAGCTTCAAATGGACCAAATAAAAATGTCATCTTCTATTTACTGATCTTTGACAATTTCAGAGACCATTTTTTGGGCTGGTGTTGTGTCGAAGTCTCTTTGCCTGTCAAAATGTCTTTCCCTTTACCTTAACCTGTTTCAAACCTCATCCCTAAACCCAATCAGTTGCCTTCTAAGATGTTTAAACTGAGCCCAACCTTACCCTAGTCCCAACCAATTATCTCTGCTAAGCCTAAAGTTACCTAAGCCCTAACTGCAATTATAGATGGGACGCTACGGAAACACAATTCTGAGGGGAGGGAAACTCTATTTGAGGGGAAAACAGATTTTGACACAAGACCACCCCAGGTTGGTTGGTACCCCATAACGATGTTCAGAGCACTGGAATGCTGCATGTTTGTTTCATTGTGCTATTTTTTTCCCAGGCACTGAGAAATCTTCTGGTCCACCTATTCATTTATAACTGCCAACTCCCTCCGAGAGTCATCCTCTCCTCAAATGCACGTGAGTACTTGGCTATCTCAGTAAAACAGTATTTGTAAAAGGGTTTCTGTTTTTGTGGGTTTTTGTAGCCATTCTTCCTTTCTGTGAAGTGACAACATATCTGAGAGTACCTGGAACTTGCATGTAATATTATCTCCACAGCAGTGCTGAAATTGAATTCTAGGACTTTGTCCCCAAAGCGGGCAGAAAGCAGTAGAAGCAAAAGCAAAGTCCATGATAGGGAGGGACACACAAACAATTATAAAAGTATAAAGTGTCTCATTATTGATAAATTAATCAATGCAGGGAATTGTGTTTCAAGAGAATAACGGGGCCCCACAGTCTCTTCCTGTACAAAAGGGACCATAATTTCCCATCTTCAACCCTGGTTCCAATCCTGCTGTCAAAACCACGGAGATCTGCTTCAAGGCGTATTGGTCAAAGTCATAAGCAAGTCCATGCATGACACGTAATGTCAATTATTATGGAATACTTTCCATAATTAGTATGGAATACTAGTATACTTGCAATATACTTTGTAAACCTCATTGACCAAGGTGTTGCCTTATTTTTGCTGTAAACCTTTACAAGTGCAATATTCACACTATTTTCACATCAAATTGTGTTCAAGGTGGAGGGTCTTCACTCTGCCTTCAGGAGGGTAATGTACGCACAGGAGTTTTGAAACAGAAATAACTTTTCAGAGTAAGCCTTCAATAATGGAGAGAACAGACCAGCAAGATTTTATTCAAAACTCCACCATCACAAATTAGAACTTCATTACTCATACAGTACATGCAGGCGTAGGCAAACGATTAACACAGTATCAGCTCTTTATCCATAGCTCTAATACAATTCATTTGGGTAGAATTATATTAGCATATTAATGGTTGTTACAGGATTCTTTATTGATCCCTGAGAGAATTGTATTTTCTCTTGTATCCCTTTCTTCCACAGGGTGTCAGATCAAATAAATCTGACGTTATTTTTAAATCAGATATTGTATGAAATTAAAAGTGCTTTAACAGAAGAAGCAGGACAGCCATCTGTGAATAGGAGATCAGAACAAATTTTTAGTTACAATAAAACTAGAGAAAGAGATCATAAATTATGTAAAAGTATGGCTTGCAGGGTCCAGTGTCTTGCTCAAGGACACTCCAAGAAGCACAGCTGTAGAACAGAGTCTAAAATTACTGATTGAAATTGGTCAGAGATTGAACCAGAGAGTACTAAAAGAGTGTCAAGCTAAGCCAAAGCTAATGACTTTTTGAGCTGGTGATGATCAGTATGTGAAAGCTTTATGATCACTGTATTGTCCAGTTAGACGTCTCTCTTTAGATAAGTGTCCTCAGTGTCCAAAGTGCCATGCCCGCTTCCACACTTGAGATAGCACTGATTTTTGGAGGAGACAACGTGAACCAAAAAATCCTTTTCATTGACGACTTTATGAGAATGTCAATAATACATGGAGGGACCAAAAGCTATTCAAGGGAAGCAAATATGATTTTTAACACACTGAATGATTTGCCTTTTCCACGTAAGAGAAATAATATGCACCTCCATCCATAAACTTTCATAATTCTGCCAAACGTGGTCCGAACTACTCAAGGATAATGCTGCGATAACTAAAAGTCATTTGTGCTGCTTTTCTGTCATGGCTTCAACTTTTCTGTGTTACATGGTATTTTATTTAATTGTGTTTTTATTTATGAGGTTCATGTCCCATGTGTTTTGTCTTTCCTTTTTTTTTTTTATTGAAATTGGTGTTGTGTTTGACACATTTTGTTGGACTATATTTGAAGTGTGCTATGTATATGACAGAATCAAATCATTTTATGTGAATTATTACAGGGCCCCAATATATTACACTAAATAGTTGCTGTTGTGGTTTTTGTATAGGACTATTTATTGACTGCGGGGCAGATTTTTTTTACAACTTTATTTGACTATTTCAAAGTGACAAACATGCATAGACGAGAACAGTATAATACTTTTTGTCTTTTATTTTATTTTATTTTTTAATAAAGTGCGAGTGCTTTTTACTACGGCAAGCAGGAGGAGAAGTTTGACACAAGTCAGCGTGTACTCTGCTGTAGCGTTAGTGGAGCAAAAGTTTATTGTAAAAGCATTAGATTGTCGTTAGTAAACACTGTTAGGCTTTTGTCGTCGCGAACTTTAGAAGGAGAGTTGAGAAAGTCATTCATAGTATCTCCAACGACCGAACAGGCAGACAAGTTAACTTAGCTATAACTTAGCCACTAATGCTAAAAACAGTCGAAGCTAGCAGCGTCTGTTTGGGTGGCTAGCGCACTTCACTTTTTTTGCTTTTGGTTTGTTTTTAGCGCAAGAGACGAGTTATTTTCTGACATAATAGTTACACGTGAGCCTGCAGTCAATAATGCAAGACCATGGTCGTCTTGAGAGAAGGAATGTGTCCCGGACTGGATGAGGGTTTGGTGCGCGACTTGCGTGCTGCCGATATTAAAACAGGTCAGTGTGTGTAACGTTAACGGCAAGAGATGAGGATGCTTCATCTTCTAGCAGTAACACGTATGCTTTCTTGTTTTCACAGTGGAGAACCTGGTATCATCTAACATCGAGGAACTTGCTCAGAAATGCTCTGTGTCATATAAGGTATTTACACCATACGTGAAGTTAATTTCTAGCTTATTCACTGAGGTTGAGGGCCCTGAAAACAATGCATTTCATTAAGTAAACACTTTGGACATCAACCTTGCCAGATTGGGTTGTCAAGTTCCAGTTCCAGTCACATGTTCCCTTCATAACACAGCCACTTAATTCAAGGTGTCCAAAAAACATTTATTGAAGTGCTGCTTCAATAATACATTTCCTCACTGTAAGTTTAGATAACAGCTCATAGCCTGTAGACACCCTACTTCCTTGTAATAAATCCAATGCATAGCTTTCCTTTGCAGTATTACCAACTTTTGAAATTAAAACAAGACACCCACATTTTATACTTGGCATAAACAGTGTAGAGTGGGAGGTTTAGGCCCTGACAATATTATGTTGATCTTACACTTTTACCACATGCAGAATGTGTTTCTCATTCTGTATGTGGTTTATATCAGGTGGGCTGCAATTTAAAAAAAATCACCCTTAATCTAAGCAGAGCTCCCACTGGGCTTGTTATGTATACCCATGGCAAGTCAGGTCATCTGGTTAACAAGCCAGGCAAAATTGTTTCACAGCACACGTTCAGTTCCAGGTCGAAGATCACATTTGCTTCTTCTTATTTTCTCTATATTTCATTGTATTTTTCCCACTCAGCAGTTTGCAATTAGACTGTATTGTTTTCTGTATGTATAATAGACAAGTCACACTGCAAAAATAGTAAAATTTATACATTAATAAATAAAAATAGTGTTTTATATGTAGTAGTATTATGTGCGTACAGTCAGCAATAAACAGTAGAAAAGTTTCTAGCCATCAGGAAAGCAAAACTAAAAACTCGTGTCTGCCACAAGGTCCTTCATTATCAGTTTGAACCCTCAAAGGGAGTCCAGCTATTTCACTTTGAAATCATTTTGCAGTGAGAAACATGAAGAGAGAGCAAAGATGATCATGGAGGAAAAAAATCTGCCTGCCTTAGTTCTGACCTTATGGGCAGATAACAGGAAACGTTTTTTTTTAGATCATACATTTTCCACCAAATTTCTTCAGAGATATAAGAGCGCAAATAATCAGTAAGGAGACCCACAAGGGGCCGTCAAGATAAATGTTCATCAGTGAATAATTATGTGGGTGGACAGGGCTTGGAAGTCAACCCAAGCTTTAGTTGGTAAAAAGATGAGTGAGAGCTTGTTCAGTTAGAAATACATCTTCTGTGGTCATAGTGTCTGTACATGTATAGGAAAATAATTGTTTTTGAAGTGGAAAAGTTTGGAAAGCGTGAAATATATTGCACTGTCCCCATACTCCTATCACTGCACACATTGCGTACATAAAAGGATTCACTAACTTACATATTGTGGTTGCGGAAGTTAAATACCACATTGATTGAGGTGATTTGAGTTGAAAGTGTTAAAGATATCATCACAGAATGAATGGAAATGTGTTTCCCCCCATGAGATCATTTCATGTGTCCGCCTGCAGCAAGTTCAGGTTCATCCTAGTGACCAAGCTAGACTTCCTGACCAGCCTATTCAGCCTGCAGGCATCCCCTGAGCTGATAACCACCATCCCTCTGGTCCATCAGACTCCTGCTGTTGATTTGAACCATTGTTGAACACACATTACATACATACATACATACATTACAGCGGCGAGGTCACTACTGGGTCATCTGCACTGACACGTTTATCTGACTTGGGCAGCCTCATACAGTTCAATTAAAGCTGCACAAGGCAAGGTTTCTATAAAAACATGCCCATCTTCTGAGCCCTCACCCCAAATTGGACACTAGTATTCTCACTAATTGAGACCCAGCAGATTTACCTAACTTCCCTAAATACAATTCTGCTGTTGCACATGAACTCTGGCAGGAAATATCCCTCTGCCTGGAAGACGAGACTAATCAGAGTGTAAGCCTGCTAAGCAGCAGTTAGTGCTCTTTCTATAGATAGCTGGATTCTGGAACTTTTTGTTTTGCTTTTCTCCTCTGTTTTGTTTTCATCAGTGTTGGGCAAGTTAAGCAGAAATTGTTATAAGTTACTAGTTACTTATAACTCATTTGAAAAAATAATAATATTACTTATTACTGGGTGGTAAAAGTAACTACTAGGTACTAGTTACGTTACTAGATTACTTTCACCCCCCAACCAAAGCAGTCTCTCCCGACTTTTTAATCATATTCATAACAGCAGCAAGGAGTTTGGTACATTACAGGTACACCATTTCTTAACACCACAGGCTGAAATAAAAAAAAAATCATGTCAATCCATACTTTTGAATTACTGTTTTTCTGCACATGCATTCGTGAGAGCAGTATTCAGTATTTTTTTACAAAACGTTAAACGTTGCTTACACCACTCTCTCCCAACGAGTCCAAGCATCACTTGCAGTAGCGGCCGGGGAGTTTCTTTCTATAAGTTTCACATTGCTGTGCTGCTTCAACAGTTAGAATTGTTTGCGGTTGAAAGCTTTTTGCTGCTCGCACTCAGTTTACAATGGACAACAGTGTTCTTTGCATGTGCCACAAGAATGGCAATATCTACAGCAGTAGAAAGAACTCCTACCTTCCCCTTCTCCATACTTCTTTTAGCTTCTTGGCTAACAGCTGACTTAAACCAGGGCTCTGACTTAAACAACATACGGTCCGGTGCTGCTGACCTGCTGACCTGATGTCATGTTGTAAGATCCAGTGGGATGTTGTCCTACTGCTCGCCTTCAGCGGGCATCATAAGGATTTTTTATATAAAGTTGACATTCATATTCTATCAGAGGTCTTTGACTAGCCACCTGATGGATATAATATAGGGCAGGATATAATTATGAGAGGGAATTGGCATAAAATTGTATTGGGATTTAATATGATTGCTCATAAGTGGACGTGACTTAGTGACCATGGACACTCTGATTGAGAGCCTGATTAATCTGCCCACAGGCGGCCAAGTGTGGGAAGTGTATGAAGAATCACAGTGGTTTGGAGTGTGATACCACTCACCCATTGTTAGATCTGGAGGACAAAACTTTTCACAAGGCAAAATATGCAAACACACACCTCAGACCCTTGATATCGCTGTGATAGCTGTGACCCACAAACGGTCAAGTGCAGTTTTATATGATGAGAGGGGTTAGCTGGATCACTGTGTGGGATCTAGTGCTTATGGTGGGCTTGGACGTTTTATATTTCTTTCCCAAATAAATAAAAAAGCAAGAAGTATGTGATTTGGTGTGTAGCTTTGAATTAATTTGCTGGAGTGTAGTTCTCATGCAGTTCTAATTAGTGACAGGGGAGATGAAGCCTTGTTGAGGCAACAAGACTTTCCAGCCTATTGTGTGAAAACCAGGTTAATTTCTTGGGGCTTCAGGTTAGGGATGCACCAATCTGACTTTTTCTGTCCCAATACCAGTACCTGGGGAAGTATAAAACATATTACATATGTTCATTAACAGTAAATGGACACGTAATTTACTTTATTGGACCCTCTCGTGCCTCGGACCCACCCACTATAGTCTCCAAATGCTATGGGAAACACTAAGTAAAAAGCACATTTTGACTGTTAAATTTCTGCTATGGTTAAAAAAAAAAAAGGCAAAATAAATGAAAAAATGTGAATGATGTCGGTGCATCCCTGGTAGAGGGGTGAGTATTCTTCCTTGGCAATTTAAACGTGTGAAAGTGGTGAGCGTGTGGGTTGTTTGCTTACAGGTTTTTAACCTTTTTTCTATTTCATTATTAGACCAACACATTGAAATAGTACAACGTAACATTGATATTAAACACTGACACAAGACAATTGAATAACATGTAACCATAAGTCTGCATTCAGTGTCCATATAAGTGGAAAACAAAAGACATGTGAGTACATTCAAATAATCTACTTAGATTTTATATTTCCTCTATGCAGGCGTGTAGGTATGTGTGAAATGTAGTGGACAACCATTGTTCTGTATGCAGCTGTGTGTAAAGGTTGAAGAAAGCGAGAGAGAGAGAGAAAAAAAACTCTTGAGATGTAAGTGACATGCTGGAGTTATTAAAATGTAAAGTTGCCTACTGAGGCTTCAGTTATCAAATATTAACCAAAGAGCAGACAGTGTGGACATGATTGCATCAAAACAAGCCAAAAGTTTACCTTGTGCCTGAGGATTATAATCATGATGGCTCAATTGGGCAGAAAACTATCCAATCTGGCAAGCTGGTCGAGGTACATGAGTACATGTGTAGTGGCTGATCAATGCAGCAGTTGTGTTTTTTGCATTTCAGGCTCTGTTTGCCATCCGTCGAGTGCTGCTGGCCCAGCACACAGCATTCCCCGTGTCAGGTGCTGATCTGTATGAAGAACTATTAAGCTCAACAGCCATCCTTTCCACTGGAAATCCGAGGTAAAGACAATTCTGCACACACAGCAGAGCGCACTGCTTTGTCCCTTTGCCCACAGGGGGATTTAACGGTGGGCTTTGTGCCACAAGAGCTTCAAGGAAGGTTCACCTCCAACATCAAATATGTATTCCTAAGGACAAATCTACATATTGAATTGAAAAAGTATTTTCCCAGTGTTCAGTTTAGAGGCAAAACTAATTTTGTGGTGGTGCTTATTTAAGCGTATAGTGGCTTCTTCATTTGTGCTACCTGATCTGAATTATTGCAGATTGAAGTCTTGGATTTGTTTGGTGGTAGTAGTAGCTGTGTCTTGTGTGTATTGAAAGTTGACATGATGCTGTTAGGCAAACATAATTTTAGCTTTTACATGCTATACTAAATTCATTTGTGCTTTTCATTTAATCAAGGGAAGCAGCATTTTAAAGTCTGTTTCATTATGTTTGCAATTATTGCTATCAGCTTTGCAGACCCATACTGATTGCCCACAAGCACAGGATGACCAGTAAAATCAATAGTATTGTACCTTACCAGATACGTTTTGTAACCAGATTCCTCTGCATCGATCCATTTTTATCAAACAAATATCTTCTCAGTGTCGTTAAAATTGAATTTGCATTGACCTGTGCCGGTAGAATATGTGTGGAGTCTGGTAGCCGTAGTTAAAAATACAGCATAGAAATAGAGTGTTTTAGAAATGGATTGTATGCTATGTTTTAGCAGCTAAAGCTGACTTCTTTGCTTGTTGTTCCATTTGGTTCGTAAATGCAGCCTAAAGTGGCTTCTGATATATATCAGCTGCATTTACTTGGCCTGACTACTTTCCACTGAACAAACAAACACCACGCGACATGTCCTTTAAAACATTTTCGCTGTACATCAGAGAATCAAAATTTAATGACTTGGAAGAAACCAAAAATTCCCACTGCTACCAGTATGGCATTGTATTACAGTGGTGCTTGGAATGAACTTGCTAAACTCAGACACAGCGTCACATTAAGGGTTTGCAAGATATGTGCGCTGGTATCACAAGATTAACTCATCTGAATGCAGTCATAGCACAAAGTGTGGCTGATAAATATTCCACTTTTAGAAGGGAAATATTCTGAAGCCAGGACTACAGCCTGCTCTGGCAAATCTGTGAAATGGACCAGCCTGGCATAATTTATAGGATGGTACCATTTTTACAGTTAGAGTTACCGTTTCAGTATAATTAATGACCACAGGTGTTTTTTTCCCCCTCTCCATATCTCTTTTTACGTGCTTTTCATAAATTAGTTAGTGCTTTGGATTAGTGATATGAAAGTGAATCTGCCATGTGAGTAAAGGCAGTGTGATTTGTGCATCTTGTCTGCGCTCTACTGGTGAAAAGATGAACAGATGAATGATGCACTTTGCTGTCCATAGTGTCGGTCAGAATGGTGTATACGCAGAGACAGAGTAATAAAACATACACTTAGTTGGCAGTTTCTTTGGTACGCCCAGCTAAAACTAATATAGTCTGATACAACAGGTCTGCAATATATCTCACTTAAATAAAGATTACAGTTCTAAATCTAAATTCTCTTCATTTTCAGCTTCTTAAATATGAATATTTTCTGGTTTCTTTACTCCTCTATGACCCTAAACTGAATATCTTTGGGTTGTGGACAAAACAAGACATTTGAGGTCACCTTGGGTTTTGGGAAACACTGATCACCATTTTTCACTGTTGTCTGACATTTTATGGACTAACCCACCAATCAGTTAATCGAGAAAATAATCAACATATTAACTGACAATGAATAATAATCATTAGTTGCAGCCTTAATTAGAAACACTTCTCAGTATAACTGATGGGCGGTTTTATTAGACTGTATTTGTTTTAGCTAGATGAACTTAATAAACTGGCAACTGAGTGTGTAATATGTAAAAGATTTTGTAGAGTTGATGCTCTGAGAGGCTGATCGGCTGCATAGACAGAAGAGAGAAGATCTTGCTGGACTCTGGGTCAGAATCAGTGAACTGGATGTAGAAAACAGTATGCGTTATAACAGCATATAAGTGAAAAAATCATTTGTCTTTGGCACTCAAAAAACATTAATGCAACTTGCATTTCAAACACCCCCATCACAGATCGGCTCGTAAAGCACAAAAGTAGTATAATCATTAATAATGTATAATAAATGGCACTCATTTATTTTTAGCCAGTCAGTATCAAACAACATGTTCAGTGACAAACAAAAAGAAAGCAACGGAAACTATACAAATCTTTTTTAAATTTCCTGCTGCCATTGTGGTTTTTCTTACAAACAGGATGGATGATGAACACTTTTTTTGGTAGAATAATGACACAATGATATTGTAATACGATGCATATGCTGCTGTGGAAGTGTTTGGGTGTGATCAAGTGATACAATTCAGCCTCACATTAAGACCTAACTGAAAATGCAGAAAATTGTTTTCTGTCACAGCCTTCTTGTGAGGAATTCAGCCTTGGAGTTCAGCGTTAGTGGCTCTCAACAGTCCACAATCTTACAGTGAAGCCGCAGCTGACAACAAGTATTGCAGACCATTTATGTAAGATTATGTTAATTCCCGCTTTTTGTTTATATTATAATCCTGGTGCTGGGTCTGGCCACAGGAAGGAAATATCTGTCCACAGTAATCAAACATTTTCTTTATAAGCTCTTAAAGACAACTACACTCAACAACATAAACTGAGCTTGTTCATTGCCTCCACTCCAATCATACACTCACATAAAGACCCATTAGTTCCAAGGACCGCACTGTATTCTGGTCTCACTGATGAGTGCAGCCCAAGGGAAATTCCAAATCAGTGGCTTTTCAAGGACAATCTCTCCTCCTGAGCCCTTACAAGAACACACAGCCTGATGTTTCATCAACAGTGCAGTCAAAGAAGGCGTCCCCACCAATTCTCCTCTTCACAATCATGCTGTAGGTGATAAGAACCCCAATCAACCAACCACAGGCTTCCAGTGATGCTTAACCTTCAAGCTGGAGGGTCTTTGCTATGTAGATTTAACTGCGTCACTGTCACATCCATCATCACACGTGCAGGCAAAAGTGATGAGATGCCACAAACCGCTCAGATCACTGGCCTTAAAGGTCAACACAGACAAATCAAAGTATTCCAATGCTGAAAGAACAGATAGTTAAAGCATTATGACAAGGACTGATGATTAAAACAGCACTAGACCTGTTGCCAATAAGAAACATCTGCATTTTGGTCGAAATCTAAAATTCTCTAATGCATCAGTGTTTTATGCTGTTGTGTAATAATAAGAATTTTCCCAAAAATAAAAGGCAAACGAAATTGTCACTTAACTCAATATAACAAGAACAGTAGTACAAGTGTGACTATGTATTCTGACAGGAGTTCAGCACTTGACAGTTTTTGGTACTCCGTGTTATGGACACATTTGGGTCAGCATTCAAAAAGTATTGGTTTGATATTCAGCCTATGGTGAAACCAACACGAATGAACACAAAGCAAAAACTCATTTTTCTAACTTAATAAAATTTAAGAGTTTGAGGAGCCACTGTTTCTGGAAGTATTTTCTCTCATTGTAAATTCCAACAATATCTTAAATATTCCTCAACATGGAAACGGGGGAGTATCCTACATATTGTAACAGTATTATAAATAGTTTTGGAGAAATCATGTTTTCTGTCAGTTTGGTATGGTGGAAAACTCCAAGTATTTCTTCAGCCATGAGCAGCTACAAACGAGAATGATAGGAAAAATGGTTTTAAGATCTCGAAAAGGTATTGCTAGACATTTGACATTTGGGAGGAAAATCTTACCATGCATTTACATGAGATAGTGCAAGTACTATTAATTGAAAAGCAAAGTATGATATCAGTTGAATAGCTTCAGAGCTTACCATCAACCCTAGATATGGATACAGCAGCTCTCCAAGCAATGATGTTGCAGAATATATTCCTGTTGTATTTCAAGCTAAAGTTGTGGACAGCTGGGAAGACTGGACAGGCTATAAACGAACCTGACACCTATTCTGCAGTTGCCTGGCAGAACTATTGTTCAGAAAATGAAATCATGGAAGGTTAAGGTTGCACAGAAATGTTATTGGCTGTTGATAGTTCATCATGAAACTTTTAACCGTGGCCCACTTTGAACCTTATCCACACATCAGTCCAGCCTCTGTTCACTCAGCTCAGTAGGAAATTAATGGGCCTCTGGTGATTTATTGCTTAAATTTCTTGAAGTGTGAACACACAAAAAGAGCGGATACACTGAGGTGGAGAAGGTCATGTATAAACCACATCGGGTGTGTGAAGGTGTGGCTCAGGGAAGATTTACCTAGGCAGCAACAAAGAACCTATAACAAGACTGACAAGGTTGGAGATCTAAGAAAAGAACAGACTCTACTTCACTCTTTATCCCTGTGGGTAAAAAGTATCCATCTCAGAGTGTTCCTGCATCATTTCCCAAACTTCTTCTGGAGTACACAATAGCTGTTTCTCCATCAACATTTTTTTTTATGCGCATTTTGAAGTGTAGTCTCTCCATTTTCAGATCAATGGCCATCAGTTCCATGTGGCTGGTTTTGTTTCTGCTTTGGAACCCATACATATTTATTACAGCCATCTGTAACGTCAACTACTGACCTAACTACGCGTGCTGTAGCCTGGTTAATTCACTCCAAGCCAGCTAATGGAAACACACACATTTCGCATTTACTTTGTGTTTTCTTTTATATTTCAAAAGTCTGTTTAAAATATGCGTGACAATTAGATGGAAACATGACTATTGTCTTGCATGTTTTAGATCTTTTCCTGCTCCAACATAGCGGACTTAAATGATGTGCTTGATCAAGCAGCTTCAGTTGTTCATAACAAGTTAATCACCTGACCACCTTGTTTAGCTGCACTAGCTGAACCTGCAAAGTCATATCATGATTAGTTGGCCACACATACAGATACAGACAACCTCCTGCTTCCAGGTCTGGCAGACCACTTCCCATTTTACAGGATGTATATAAAAAAGGGATAAATATATGTTAGATAGAATGTTTATTTGTTGTTCACAAACAATCTTGCAACTGCTGATAAATAACAAAAGAGGTACATTTGTTGGTTACTGCAAAATACCCTCTCCATTACAGAGGAGTGTTGTGGTGGCCTGGTGTTTAAGATCAGTGTTCGTACAAAGTCCTGAAAGTTAGAAAATTGCTTAATTTTTATCTTAAAAAGCTGTATTAACCCTGTAACATGCATATACCATATATATGATTACATATGGAACATTTAGCAATGTATTGTATTTCACTTTATTAAATATATTTAAATTGGCACTAGATCCTCAGTAGACATGTTTCCATCACTTCAGAGGACATTACATTGATGTACATTAGCTTCCTTGGAGACTTATCCTAACCAGAACCGTAAGCCAACCTTGCTCTAACCTTGAACCAAGTCAGGAACTTGCGTTTTGTCCCCAAAAGCAAGACAAGATCCCACAATATGACTGTGTAAACAGATTTATGTCTCCACAACATGAGTGATACATGTCCACACACACACACACACACACACACACACACACACACACACACACACACACACAAAAAAATAAGCCAACTAGTTTTGATAGATTCAATTTGAAAGACGCAGCCAGTGGCTGAGCTTGATAAGCAATGAAACAGGACTGAAATTAGGAATTGGCTAAACATCTTAAGAATAGTCTGGAACCTAATGCAAGCTGTTTTGTATTATTTTTTTCACCCAACTGCAGTTTTTGTTGGCTCTACGGATGTACTTGGGCTTAATAGTTTATTACATCGGATGGCAGTTGTGAGTAATGAGTTGTACCTTGTTTCTTGCAGCTTAGATAAAATGCTGGATTCAGGCTTGTATACTGGAGAGATAACAGAGCTGTCAGGAGGCCCAGGAAGCGGCAAATCTCAGGTGAACATTTCCTACCTTCCTCTCCATCGCTGATAATTTCAGACTCATAAATTCCTTCTTCTTAGAATTCCCTCTTCTCCTATAGACTATAAAAATTGTACTTTGGCTGAAATAATACTTTTCAGAGTTACCATTTATCTAAATTGTCCATGCTGTCATTAACTATTCCCTGCCCGCTTGTTGTGTCTCCTAGGTGTGTTTTGGTGTTGCAGTGCACATTTCTTACCAATTGAAACAGAGTGTGATATTTATCGATACGACAGGAGGGCTGACTGCCAGCCGCTTGCTTCAAATGCTACAAGCTGAAACGAGTAACACAGAAGAGCAGGTGAGTTGACAAGAATTGAGTTTTAAACAAATATTACTTGACGGTAATAGAAAACAAGTTAGTTATAAGAACTGCCATTTTACAGATGGAAGCTCTTCAGAGGATCCATATCTTTCGTCTGTTTGACATCTTCTCTCTACTTGACTGTTTATACAGTCTTCGCAGTGGCAAGCTTCAGGTTTGTTTGCTGTTTTTTTTGTTTGTTTTTTTTCATTTGCTAATAATATACCAACCATTCTGCTGTACCTGGGGAACTTTTGAGAAGGATGGATCAAATTTGTAGTCATTGAATTTTGTCACATTTGTTATTAGGTGTCTGTTGGTGGTGGCTCTGTCAAGGCTGTGATCGTGGACTCTGTGTCAGCTGTTATCTCTCCTCTACTAGGAGGCAAACAAAATGAAGGTGAAATCTCTTTCTGCTAGTCCATCACAGTCCCATCATACCTGCGGCTGTGTTTACACCTGAGCCTGTAAACTCCAAATGTCTGACAGGAATCTGTAGAATGAACATCACAACAGGGTCCCCACACGTTTTGGAAGCATGACATCTAATCCAATAATAAGAAAGTGTGAAAATAATGCACAAACATTTGTAAAATCACGTTAAACCCCAAAACCATCACATTTAGAGTAAAAGGTCAAATATCTGCCTCAGCTGCTGTCTGGCCACTTGACAGTCAAAATAATTAAAAGTTCTTAATCCAAGTGAACGTCTTTGACTTTATTGCCAACAACTGTATTACAGAAAGCTCCAAAACAGATTTAAAAAGACAGCACACTTTCATTTCAAGCTCACATTAATAATGTCACTCGGTCTGCGTACTTTCATATACATAACATTAATCGCCTCAGACCGTCTCTCTCACCCACTAGTACAGCCATTCTCGTTCACACACTAGTTACATCCCGCATTGATTATTGTAAATTCTCTTCTCTTTGGTCTTCCAATTTGGCTTTCAAATTCATACATAAACTTTAACAGGTTCAGAACTCTGCTGTCTGTATCATCACCAGAACCCCTTCTATTAGTCATATCACTCCTGTCCTTCAGCAGCTTCATTGGCTCCCAGTTAAATACCGCATTGATTTTAGACTCTGCTCCTGACCTACAGGGCCATTCACAACCTTGCTTCTCTGTACCTCACTGACCTCCTTCATATCAACACACCCATTCCCACTCTTAGGTCTTCTATTCACCTCACTGTACCTCCTGCTTGTTTGACCACTGTGGGGTTCAGAGCCTTCAGCCGCTCTGCCCCTCGTCTCTGGAACTCTCTTCCACCAGACATCCGTAACGTTGACTCGCTTTCCATTTTTAAATCCCGCCTGAAAACACATCTTTTTAAACTGGTATATCCCACGTGAGTACTATTTATCAGGGCATAGCAATCTTTGTTTCCAGTTGTTTATGTACCCCGATTTTATGCACTGTAATTATAGTTGTTAATTTGATCAATTTATTGCTATAAAGTTGTTTTATGTTTTGTGAGGTGACCTTGAGTGAAAGGTGCCTATAAATAAAAAGTATTATTATTAATTAAACAGTCAGTCAATACAACAGGGTCTGTTAGCACCTGTGAAAAGACACTACAAAAGGCTAAAAAAAAGAGATGTAATTTAACTGAATTAAACTAAAAACATTATAATATTTAAATGTTACTGAATTATGAGAATGTTGTTAAGAGCTAAAACAATTAATTGTAAAAACCCCCCAAAAAACCCTGTTTTGTTAAAAGCTATAGACACTTAAAACAGACACGACTGTATGTGTCTATGTAGACTCATATTTTCATGCATAAATTCACACCTGACCAACCTCAGCTTTGTTATAAGAAAGATATAGTTAATTTCCCTCCAAGCTGTTTTTTTTTTCTCCACACTGAGAAGGCCTGGTCAAATGGAAAAACCCACTACAACAAATGAAAGAAAACTGGTGGTTAAAACCAAGAGAATTACCTCAGTTCAGTAGATCATTTCGTAATTAGTTAATGTTGGGATGAAGTAGTTACTAATGTCAAAACCTTTTTTTAAAGAAAAAAATGGTAATCTTTTCAGCATATTTGGCATGAATATTTAAGCCGTTTCAGCACTCCGTCATTCAGTCACATAACGTTTCCTACACGAACCTTAGGTGGTGAGCTAAAACGTCTGTTATCCACCTGCGAGTTAAATCATTTTTGTGATCTCACAGATGTCTACTATCGGCCCAGAATGATAAAATATGTGCTGGCGGCGAAACCAACATTTACATCCAACATTTCCACATATTGTGCCGCTGAAGTAGTTATGGCAGGCCCTGGGCAAACATTTTATCATTCCGAGCAGACAGTGGACACCTGGGATTACAAAAATACCTTTAAGATGCATCCTGCTGCTGGACAACAGACATTTCCATTTTCATTTGTCCCGTAAGGCTTGAGTAGGGGACACTATGTGGCTGAATTATGAATTAACGTTTGGACTGCTGGGGCTAGTTACTGAACGCTAACAAGCCTACAGCTGTGTACCAAATCCACACCTACATACTCACTTAAAGCAGGTTTTGAGTATGTAGTGTGTTCACACTGGACAGTGTGACAAAATTCAATGACAACAGTTGGTATGCACACTACAAAACCCTTGATTCTTGAATGCAGCGTACAATGGAAATGGAAGAGCAGCTCACAACTAGACACAATGTGAAGTGATCGTTGATCAGGATGAAACCGCTCCAGAGAAACGTAAGAAAACCAAAAAATAACTATTCAATGTATGTGCTTTGAGAAAAACACACCAGCATGCTTACATGCTCATTATGACAATGTAAACTTTCTGATGTTTAGCAAGAATTAACAGGTTAGCACGATAGCATGGTGATATTTGCCAATGCACTAAACACAAAGTACAACAGTCATGTACTTACTGAGCTCAGCCGCCATCGTGGCCATAGACAAAATGAGTCAACCATAATAATATCTAAGACTGTATATATCACCATCTGTAGCCTGAGTTCCTACTCTTTAATTGCTTAGAAAGAACCATTGAAAGACTGAGTGTATTCTGGACTTCCTGTGCCTCCAGGCATGTCCTTGATGATTCAAGTGGCAGGAGTTCTTAAGATGATGGCAAAGGACTTCAATGTTGCTGCTTTGGTAAGGATGACACAGTCCTTGATATGTGCTACTCTGAATGCAAGACGCATTTCCATTGTCAGTCTAAACTCTCCATAAACCCTTTCACATGTCATTTTGCTATTGCTTTGAGACCTGAAATGAAAACCCAGCTTCATTTGGGTAAAACAAAGGTGACTAATTTCTGACAATCAAAAGGTGTAAAAACACAAATCTATTTGTTAGTTCAGGTGTATGACTCGAGGTTCTAATTATTCAAAATATGAACTTAACACATTAAAAAGCATGCACCAAAGAAAAGAAGCTTTCACCTCAAATCATGTTATTTGAAGTGAGCTAAAGAGAATTTAATAGGCTGTTCGATCTCTTCTAACTCTTCTCTTCTGTACTATCTCTGGAAATCTATACTAATTTACTATGGTGTTTTTTATATGTAAGTATTTGTGTGTATGCATGTGTTTGTGGATATGTATTTATGTATTGTTGTAGGTAAGATTTGATCCTCGAGTCTGTAATGAAGTTTTTGAATTGAATTTGAAATAAACCAGAATAAAGAAATTGTATGATAATCCCCAAAGAGGAAAAAGACTAAACATGATGATGTCTGTGCCTGCAGGTTACAAACCACGTTACGAGAAGTGGCAGCGGGGAGGTGCAGCCGGGCCTCGGTGTGTCGTGGAGTCACATCCCCAGAACCAGGATCCTGCTGGAGCGAGTACAGAAGGCTGTGACAGTCAGCCACTCCAGTCTGCGCTCTGCAACACTGATCAAGTCTTCTAGACAGGTACAACAAGCTGCATTGACTTGCACATCATCTAGCTGAGTATTGATTCTGTCAAAGGGGTTCTGTTGAGAGGCAAATGTCAAAACATCTTGCTAAAATAGAGACGTTGCTCCTTTACAGGTCTTTTAACAGATCTTGCTTGACAAAGGAACTCTTTATTTCTATTTAAAAGCTGCTTCCAGCAAGGTTTTTATGAGAAAAGCATAACAATGTTATCATTCAAATTCACAACTACAGGTTGTGACAAAGAACAGTCTCATTCTGCCGATTTAGATCCAGGACACTCAGGAAAAGCATTTCAAGTGTTATGAAGTTTGTTCCTGGCTGATATTTGGAGCTGTGACGTTGTCTGTTGCTGACTACAACAATAATCTTTTCTTCAATGCCTTTCTACAGTCACCAACATTTTTCTTGCATTTTTCTTTCACTTAATATGCAAATCCAGTATTGGTGTCTGGAAACTTGCTTGAGTTGTGTTATTCATCACAGTGAACATCATGTCTGCAGTATGTTTTTGTCACTTACAGTATCATGAGGTCACACAGGGCAGACTTGAACTGTCCACATAATAATGTACCATTGACAAAATGGAGTTATAAAAGCAGTCTGTCAAATGAAACAAAAAGCGCTTTGACAAAGAACATTCAGAAAATAAATGTTTTATGTTGCAGCAAAGTTTTTGTTTGTTTGTTTTTTTTTGTAAAGCTACTAAATCAACACTGTCATCTGCTCTACTTCTTAGCCTTGTCACATCAAAGAAGAGTTTGACTTGCTGTGGTGGAGTCGCTCTAAAGAAGGATCCTCAGGAAAGAGAAAACTGGATGAGACCGATTCCTGATGAGAGCAAACTATAATCCTCTGCGTCAACGTCTGATCAAAGGTACATAACGTGTTTGTGGACCAACCAACCTACACTATGATTATTCCTAACTTCATTCCAATTAAAACTGTTGCCGTTTCTACAATCATTAGCTACTTGGTTTGTTACTTTCATCAGAATCATGCATGATAGCTTCACAATTGACCCAATTATATCAGGACACCGACAGTGTACTCCTTTTGAGATGCTCTTTCAATCCTCTGCTGCGGCATTAAAATTTCATTGGGAATCCTTTGTGTGTGAGCATATATTATAGACGGCTTTGACTTCTTATTCTTATGTCAAAGTGAAGATTTCAGCCAGATATTTGGTTTTACCTGTTGAGAAGAGGGAGGAATATAGAGGCAACAAAGTCCTTTCTCTGTCAGGGGAAGCAAAGCACGTTCATGTGTATTTTGCCCCTCAGAGCTTTAATACATTCAAACATTTAATTAAACCACCTCATAGCCTAAAGTAACCCAGGGATAAAAAGGCAAATCTGAATTATCCTTGAAAGCCATTCAGGTGCAGGAGGCTGCAGTAAAAGCCTTTCAGCCCCTCGTCAGCTTGTACAAAGAGCCTCATATGATCTTGGTAAATTCTGGAACAGGACGTCAGTAGTTCTGTAGGCAGTGGTTAGCCATGAGAAATCCATTTCCATCATATCTGTAACACCTTTGTCTGCACCTCTGCAGTGCAAATTGTTGCAACACTCCCAAGTACAATTTGTAGAAGACACAGCATTAGAATGATGTTACTGAGACATTTATTATCTTTTATCAGTGTTGTGTTCATTCCTAATGGCAGAGAACCATGGTTCTTTTCAGTACATGAGCTGGAGTTTAATACCTCGCAAAATATTTCACTCAGGCTGTAAAAATAATACATGCTGCTGATAAAACCCCTCATTTTAATTCTGCTGCATAATCATTTTCAAGTCAGCACTGTGATTTGTTACATGACCTTTTTGTAAAATGCATTTCACTTTTAACTACATTTGTTATTGAAATTGTCTTACGAAAAAAAATCTACATCTACAGTACACTTCCATTTGCCCAAACAGACCTCATTTCATCAAAATTGTCATCAGTAAATTGGCTACATCCATCCCCAGTATTCGCAATCTTCCAATTACACAAAATTGGAGAACATTAAAACCCCAAAACCAAATGTATACTTCATGTATCCTCTGCTGGTTTGCAAGTGTACAAAACAAAAAGGGCTTCAAAATGAATAAATACAAAATCACATCTGAGAGCATTGTGTAATCAAACATAGTGTGTGGTGCTTCAATCTCCCCAGACCATGAAGATCAACCATGTTCGTATGGCTTATCGTGGATTTAGACTGAAGTTGCAGCTGATTATGGACAGGTTAACGCAGTGTATAAAAATGTGTTTTTTAATTCTCAACAGGGAGGGACGACGCGCCTCTTGCGAATACATTCCCAGATCCAGCTGGTTGAGACTCTCTTGGCCTGGCTTTCCTCTTCAGGTTCAGCCAGGGTATGTGTGGCTGAGGCGGCGTCATAGTCCGGTACAAGGTCTCCATCATACGCCACAAAGTACCGCCTCAGTTTGTCAAAGTCCTGCACTGAGACGGGCAGGAAAAGCTTCACCCCGCTGAAGATGTCCAGCAGTGTCTACAGGAAAAATACAAACGGTCAAAGTGTACAACTGTACAAACTACACGGCAAACACTTGTTCATTCATTTGATTAAATTCTGCAGTCGCACCACTCCATGATGAGAAATTGGTTATGCATCTGGCTGTAGGTCTGCAACTACTTATTGTAGTAACTGATTAAATTGTTAATTAGAAAATGAATGTTAGTCTATAACATGTGCTCATCTTGTGTTAACAGCACCTAAAGTGTTTTAAAACAAAAAAGTAGTCAGATTGTAATGATTTGAAAATCAAGGAACATTTCCGATGGCAGTTTTGAGTAATCATTTAAATCAATTTGATTGAATTTGTTTTCTAGCCACAGCTTATATAGGACAAGTTAACTGAAAACTATGGTTTCAGTTTTTATAATTCTGACCACCAGTTTTGATTTGGATTTGATTGTACTGGTCAAAGTAAATCACTGAGATTGTAAAATGTATCATCATGACTAACAATGGGTCCAATAGGGCAAGAAACACAAACTTCAAGATCAGAAATAGTACATAATCTGGTTAAACTGTCATCTTCTTTATAACCTGTGTGATAGTAAGACTACTACAGTTTCTTGCCTTAGACTCGATGTCACTGTATCCCCAGATCTTAGCAATTACTTAGGTGAGTACAATGTTATCATTGCTGATAAACCAAAGTTGTAAGAGACGGTAGTATTCCTTTAACTGGTAGAAAGAGGTTATGTTGTGTACCTGTAAAGAGACATTAAACCCCAAAATGGCAGAATTAGAAAAGCATTTTCTCCTCAGTACAGTTTAATAAAACATTTGCCAATCTGAGTTTGAAGATGTGGGAGCTGGATCACCTCTAGCCTTTGTACTATGAATAGTTTCAGTGCACTTGATTGCTTACAGATAAATGAAGAGAGACCTGCTGACTAACCTTGTCATTGCTTGGAACCAGCAGTTGAGAGGTTGGCTTTGTTTTGGTTTGTCCGTTGCTGTGAACACTTTCACTTCTCTCACTCTTTATCTGGTAGGAAACAGACTGGTCAGTTCATCACTACTGCATGAAGATTAGCCCGTGCAGCTCAGGCTTGACTCATCTAAACTGTCTGACAGGATGGAAGTGTACATCTGTCATGTGAACATATTGTGTGTTGTGCAGTAAATACAATACCTTCTTGGCACTGGGTGTTTCTGAACCAGGAGTGCGAGGCTCAGATTTTACAGCCTTTGGTTTGGGTGGGCTGCTGCGGTCTGAAGTAAGAGCATATTATTGATTAAATATCGAATAAAGCAGCATTTGCAGCACTAAGTGACTCATTTTGCTTGTTCAATCAATTAACACGTCTTTCAGATCAGATTAAAGTAGGAATAGTAATTAATATTCAACAGTAAACTAACTACATTTCACATTTCTGTGACCTTACTGAAATATGATCTTTTCTCTCAAACTGGCTTTTTTTTAAAAACATAAATGTTGGAGACATTTTCACATTGCTGAGGGTGTAGGCAGTGAAGGCAAGTATGCAGCTACATGACTAAAGCAAAAAATAAAAATAAAATTGTGCTTATCCCAAGGACTTGTGTGAATATATACAGCGACAAGGAAAAGAAAGGGAGTGGTAAGAGAGGTGGAGCTGTACATAATCCAGTTCATTTGGAGCCGAATAAAAATGGACAGCAATCAAATTTAAACTAATGACATAATTCAAAAAATTGCTTCATGTTTAGTCTGAACTAGAGCTAAATTTCCAGAAAATTAATCAACAACCATTTTGATTAGCGCTACAACTAAAGGTTACTTTCATAGTCTATTAATCTGTCTATTAATTTCTCAATTGTTTGGTCTATAAAATATCAAAAAAGTGAATCACATTGATCAGTGTTTGTGAAAGCCTAAGGTGTCGTCTTGTTTTGTCCACGAGCCAAAAAAGAAGATTTTCAGTTTACTGTCATGGCGAAGTAAAGAAGCTGGAATCAGAGAATTGACTTTTTCTTAAAAAAATGTTTTGAACTATTTTATAATAATAAATGTCAGATGTGAGGATTTGCTGCTTTCCTTTTTCTATACAGTAGTAAAGTTAATATCCTTGGGTTTTCAACAAATCAAGCTATTTGAAAATGTGTGTTGCGCACAGACAGTAACCGTTGTTATTTGTACAATAACAAAAGTTTGAGTTCTCCTCCTTATGTTGTGTACTTACTGGTTTTCTTGGGTGGAACACTCCCACGGGACGAGGACGACGGGGAGTTTCCTCCGCTGTCCCCTCCTGATGAGCCCTTGTCATCGCTGGATGTAGACGGTCCAGCTGTCACTTTAAAGTCACAGTTCTCCTTTGATATGCGGAAGAGCTCCTGAGCAGAGTGATGAAATGACAACATGGGCTTCAGCCAAGAGATGTAATGTCTTGTGTCACGATAGATTGAAGACCTGCGTTGCATTCAAATAATTTAGTGCAGGCATGTTAACTGCCTCAGCCAATATTTCAACTCATTTGTCAAAGTCTGAAAGATAACTCTGACTGCAAATTTGGACTTTGTCATTTAAATCATACTTGTGCAGTCCTATGGGTGCTTTGTTCAACAGGATGCCTAATTATTTCACTCCTCCCAACACCTACATTAATACCTCCCCCTCCTCCATCATATGTTCAGAATGAAAGTGCAAGTAATTAAGAGCAAACACCTTATTCGGTGTCTGTGGTTCATTTTCTCTGCCTTCAGTTAAGTGCATATCAGAAAACGTTTCTATGGGACATCTGGGTGGCCTGGTACAGTGTGAACTACGTATCATGGCCGAGTCCAGCCCGGGTTCAAATCCAGCCCGGGCCCTTTGCTGCATGTCATACCCTCTCTCCCCTGCCTATCCTGTCTCTCTCTGTCACTATCAACTTAAACAATCATCTCAAAAAGAAAAAGTTTTCTACAAGTCATGTCCTTGAATAAGCAGTATCTAATCAAGAAAGTTTTATTTCCCCCTGCACCCAGGAAGAACTATACATTATTATCACCAATCAGACTGTGGCATGTGTACTTGAACCGAAAAGGCTGATATCCTACTTTAAGCTGGTGCAAGTTGGTGGCACTCTTCCAGTCCTTGTCATCACGGATGCGCGTCATGCGGGGAAAGCGGATAGAGATGCCATCAGCGGTGTGCATTTCTGATTTGGAAAACTCTGCGCCTGTGATCTCCCAGACAGGTGCTTTCTGCAGCAGAGGAAACATTAATGAGAAGGCAAAACTGCTTCTCCATAAAATGAAACCAAAAAAAGCTATTGTAACTCCAGTTTGAATGGGGAACAAAGCCATGATTATTACGGTTTAAGAAAAGAACTTTGTGCAGTTGTATTTTCAGACTTGAAATCCAGGACAGGTCATTTCAATCAACACAATTTTCAGTAGATATTCAGTTTGCACGGGTGGTCATTATCATACATAGGAGAGTAATTTATTTGAAGAAATTCTTGCAGAAGACATGGACAAGAGAGGCTTTAACTCATCACCCTATCTAAATGGTTGCAGAGACACAACTGAGCTGTGCATGAACGGGCCCATTCAGGAAATACACATGTGCTGAATAGTGAAACCTCACCTGAGGATCGCGAATAATGAAATCTGGATAATAGTTCTTGATGATTTTCAACCAGCCTGGGATTTTGCTTGGGTCCTACACAAAGACACACACAGACAAAAGATTAATTTTCCATTTTATTACATCAGCTCAATATTCCAGGCAGGCCTCTAAGTGGATCGTCTCTGACCTTGCTGATTTTGATCACATCCAGTTCTTTCTGGAGTCTGGCCAAGGTGGCGTCATCATAGCCTCCGGAGCACTTGGTGACTGTGCACCATTTTTTCGAGTCTGGGTCATAACAGCCCATTAGAAAACTGGACATGATGCCACCTGGTGGGTCGAAGAGCACACATGGCATTAATAGGGAAATTTAGGAATGAGCTACCTGTGGAGACTCTGCAGATCCTCTTAATAATACCTCAACAGGCTTTGAGCATACACAGGTACACTATCATTTCACTTAACTTTCCAGAACAAACCTCTTCAAATCAACTTGTTAGGCCTTTTTCTAGCTGTTGTTTTCCACTTCCTACTTTTGCCTCACAGTTGTCATGACAACTGTTTCATCTGATTTGCTGTTTCTGCTCTATTAGCTTGTCTTCACACTACATGAGCCGTCTTCATTTGGCATACTTTTGAGATTTATGCTTACATTGTGTTATTAGGCTATTTATATATGTCCTATCTGCATACTTTTTCCACATGAAATGCTGTTATGCTGGGCTTTTGTATTCAGAATGTAAAAGAGTTGTATTATTGTTAATTCACCATCCTGTCTAAATCCATTCAGATTATATTTGAACTCACTAAACTACAAGGGTACAGAAGTTTCAAGTGCTCTCATATGTTAAAACGCATATTAAGTGTCAGTATTGCTGATGGTGTGTACACTAAAATGGTCCCCCTGATCGTTGAAAGAATTTTCATAGCATTATTAAAAATTAAGAGTAATAGTAAATGAAAGTCTTAGTTAGCTAATTTGGGTATCCACAGAGTCACACTCCACATCTTACAGGAAGAGGCCAAGCATAAAAACGACATTAAAACTGTCAGATCAAATGAGAACATTAAAAAGTAGAAAAGACTCTTGGAAGTCCGTTGCATAAAGAAGTGTCTTCACTGCAGTGGACGGTTATGGCTATACAGACCGTTTGAGCCTTTTCCATAGAAGGCCCCCAGCACAACCAGGTCAGCTGTGTCTGCCATCGCTCCTTCATTCAAATAGTCCTTCTTCACCTTCAGCCAGTGGCGCTTCCCTGGTTCATAGCTGCCCTGTGACATAAAGATATAGAGCTTGATCATCATGATGTTACAACTCCATCTGTATCATCTTAAAATGATTGTATAATTAATTATAAATAAAGTTTGACTCGCTTATTGTGTTCACATGTTTCCATTGTTAGCATTAGATACATATTCCATCATCAGTTTCTTTCCATTTGGAGAAGAAGAAAGAAGCTACAAACCTTTATGTCTTTTAGCACCAGGCCTTCTAGTCCTTCTCGGATGACACGAGTTATCATATCAGCCAGATCTCCTGCCCTCTGACACACACATTATATATATATATATATATATATATAAATAAATAAACACACGTGATCGCATGAGCTATTACAGATATACATAGCAGAAATTTAAATTCAGAGTTTTACTTACAGTGACATGCTTCATCTCTGAGAACAGGATCCTATTGCGGACTTCCACCATGTTGTCATGCAGGAACTTCCTGCGTTCACTCAGAGGCCTGGAGAATATGATGTGCAGTGGATAAACGTAGGACAGCTTGTACTATTCACAATGTCCATAGTTATTAATGTAAACTAAACCTGTGACATAACTAGATGCTATTCAAGATAATTAAATTATCTTGTATGGGTAAAAATAAATGCACGTGAATTTTGAAATTTTGATAGATATATTTTACACAAATACACAGAATACTTTTATTTCTTTCATTAATCCATGATCAGATATAGTAAAACTTGTGGTAGTTGAATACCACCGAGCCCATCAGGAAAACTAACTTCCTTTAAATAAACTGAATTGAAATAAAAGTGGGATCTATAAATAAAGTCCAAACATATAATAAATAACAGACAGACAGAGGAACAACCCACAAAGACAAAACAAATGCTTTAGTGTATAAGTGTTTGTTGAGGTTTGGATGGAGCATCTCATCTCTTAAAAAGCCCATGCTTGCATCATTTTCATCAGGTGTTTTTGTTCATACATTGGAATGCAAACATGCTTTTGAAATAGTGAATGAAATGAAAACACATTACCTCTCCATGAGACTCACACCATTGAAGTAGATACAATCGAAAACAAAAAGGCACACGTTGGCATCTTGAAAGGCTGCTTTCTAAAAGGGAGAGGAAAGGAGAGGAAAGTGTGAAGTGTGACAACAACGAACAAAAAAGGTGCAAATTGGCTGTTGTTCTCACCTTGTGTACACCCAAGGTCCCAAAGGGAAGGGGTTTACTGGTGTTTGTGTCAATTAGGAGGACTTCAGCATCCAGTATCATACTGTGGCCTCCCGGAAAAGCCTGAGGGATGTAGTCCTTGAAATGGGCCACCTGAAACATCAACATGGACACAGGGTTAGGGTCACTGAGTAGAAATAAGAGGCACTGGAAAGAGGCTGGCGCCACCTCAGGTTTTCAATAGTCTTGACAAACAAATTGTCTAAATAATAAGGGGCATTAATGTCAACCTGGTATAGATTAAAACATTTTTAGAATTGATAAAAAAGTATAGATGAAATGACAAAAATTGTATGCATGATACAAAACATTTGGTCTTCCTCATTTAGGTTTGTATCCTCCATCATACTCTGTGTTAGATGATCTAAACCGCTATACAGTGATTTCATTCATCAGAATGAAAAACATTAGGAAACTTGGACCATTATAATTACACTCCATTCCCACCCCCACAGAATGTTAAACTAACATTAACATAAATTGCCTAATTACAGTGGCTGAGGGTCCATTAACAGCCATTTGGCTGATGGGTAGCATGGGCAGGGCAGTCACACAGGGCAACATCTCTAAAGCCACCCAGGGCAAAAGGCAAACACTGAGGCATAATTTAAAGACAGCAGCAAGAACAAGTCCCAGGAAGGACAGATAGTAGTGCTGGTTCTTAAATAGCGGCTCAGGAGCTGAGTACCCGAGAGGTGTTCCTCCAGGTGTCGTCATCAATAATAATGTGTGAAGCTGAAGTAAGAGGTAAGAAAGAGACTTATGATTTAAAAGCCTGCAGAATTGTGAGAAAAATTAATAGATAAGCTTCCATAAGCATTTGGATGGGTCTATGTACATTTCTTGTACATATCCTCATGCACAGAAGCTCTGAGGCTTATTTACCTTGTGTCTTAGTGCCTGGTGTTAATTACTGATGTTTACAGGGGTGCAAGGTTGCTGTGAGGTATACATTGTGTGCACAGCAGCAACCTCTAGTGGTGTGACAGGGCTAATGAACATGATGTGGAGCCAATTATGCCTGCATGTTTAAGGCTCTCTGCCTCCAGCTTAGAAAGCGAATGCTGGAAAATCACAGTGGAAAATGTCTGAATGTCACGCTGTAAAAATACCCTTCAGTTGCTAATCCTGCAGGGGCAAACCTGAGGAGATTCTGTTCTGACATGCATTGTCATACTAATTGGTATACAGCTTCACGGGCTGTCTGTGTTTGCGTGTTTGCATTTGTACTGTATGTGTGTGTGTATAAGACTGACTTTGTGTGGCAGCACTGGTTTGAGGCTGCGGCTGAAGTAGCTGAATTTGTCTCCGTTCTTGTGGACCTGTACTCGTTCTCCATCATACTTGATCTCAGAGTACATCCCGTTGGGACATTTCTTCATGGCGTACTCAATGGATTTACATGCCTCTGCCTGAAATCATAAAGGAAAACGATAATTTACCAAACGCCAAGCAAGGAACTAAATTTTCATATATAGTTGCTTTTCATTAAATGTTTTCCCCTGTTGCTCCAGTGGCAAAAGTGAACCCGTCACTCAGACTTACTACTTACACACAGCCTGGCTTAGATTTGGAAACACAACTGTGACATAACTGAATAGGAGTCTGATAAGTCAACTATTACTATTCAACTTCCTGGTTCCTGACATTTCAGGTGAGCTCCCTTTCAGTTTAGATAGAAAACTATTGGCTTCTTACAACCTGTCTCGTGTTTTTATTTTATTTTCACCCATCTTGACATTGTTATAGAGATGTTGGCGTGTTCCTAGGTCTCAGCAATTACTTGGCTGAGTACAGTATTATTATAATAACCAATAGAAATGGTTTTGCATAATAGCAATAATGATGACAGCAAGAGAGAAGCTGTTACCAATTGAGAAAAGGCCTGCACGGTACTCAGCAAAACGGCATCATGAACTCAGTTCTCTGGTGGACGTGTTCATGTCAATGTTCACCTAAAACCTAATTTGTCCTTCTCAGTATTGTAGTAGTGTATTCTAGCAATAATGCACAGTAACAATAATCAATATAACCATTCCTGAAACGTGACTGCACATTCACCTGTATTTCTATTAACATGTTCATTTTCTTCCTGCCTCAATTCCATGTATCTCCATCCCTAATTTGCCCACTGGATGTATCAGAAAAGTGATGTAGCTTCTGCAAACTAAATGTTAAAAAGAGAAGGAAGTTAAGACTTAAAACACTGAAGGAACTGGACCGTGTTATTCATTTTAAAACTGAAATGTGATATAACTGCAGTGAATTTCAATTTACTTTTAACTGTGTAATTAAAAGCCTCTGTGAAATGTGCAATTTAATGGTCTGTAGGTTCTTTGGAAAACACTTTTTAAACCATGCAGAATAACTACATTTATAAAGAGGGATTCAGGACAGTCACGCGTTTACAGTAGAGTTATCTGTAAGGTCCAGCTGCTGCCCGTTTGGCTGTCTAGTGATGAGCAATCAACTAGAAACAGTTTGAACATCATTCTCTACATCTTGCGGACTTTTCCTCTAATGTGAAGTAATGTACGGATCTGATTCGATCTTCTGGCAGGCCAGTCACAGGCAGTGAGGCCAGTCCCTCCTCTCTTATTTAATGTATGTGTGGAGGTGCACTTGCTTTGTTTATAGTATGGTCATCTTAATCTTAACTGAACAAAAACGTAAAAAAAATAAAAGTAAAAGTAAATTAAATTTGTTTTATCTCTTTTTGTTCTTGCATACAACAATGTAAAGTTATATTCAAAGCCTTTGAGCTAACATTTTTTTTTTTTTTTTTTTTTTTTAAAAAGGTCAAACGGTGCCTTTGGTATTAGGACAAAGACATCCCATTAAATTACTTCTCAAGAGGGATCATATCTAATTTCTAACCTCATTTCTTTTGAAAACCAAAAGCTTTTAAAGCAACAATTACCTTCTTTTATTGGAAATCTACTTCTAATTTAGTCCGTTTATTTTCACAGACAACCCACATACCTTGCACTGAAGCAAACATTCATTATTATATTATTGGCACATTGCTGGACACATAATGTATAATCTATTAGCAATGAAATGAGGCCATTACCTGAAGGACACACTGTGTCCGTTTAATTCACTTTGTATGTACACGTTGTGTCTCAAGTAATTCATGAGGTCAGAAAGGTCAGGTGTCATCACATCAGACAACGTGTACTAAGGATGGGAGTCATTTAAATTTGTAGTCGAGCAATTGTAGAAATAGTAGTCATCAAAACAAATTGTTTTTAGCTGTGTGTTTCCCTCAAGAACTCATTTTAAAATGCATTAGTGACTTCAGGCAATTTTTTAATGTGTATGAAAACCTCCTCCCTATTTACACCAAATTCCTTACCACTGTTTGGCTATGTGACTTCTTTAAATCACTGCGGTTCAGACAAATCAGCCTTGCACTGAATCACAAAGTCAAAATAATCAGGGAGCAGTGTAGGAAACAGAGAGTGTATACATTTTTCACATTTTAGTGGCAGTACTCACCAACATGGGCTGAACGGGGGTCATGAGTGAGGCCTCCACAGTGAGGAGTTTCCTGGGTCCTGAACCATTAGACGCCTCCTGCTGATTCCTCAACACCCGTTCAATCACATCACCCAGATTACGCGAGGCCTTGAAGGCATCATAAGCATTCGGATCCACAGCATCCAAGCTGTATAACAGGCAGTAATTAATGAAAGAGGAGTTCAAGGTTGGTATGAAACCACAACCTTTCTTCAAAGTGTTGAAAAAACATGAATATTAACTTCTGGGTAAAAGACAAAGGCGCTTACACATGTTTTGCTCCAGAGTTCATCTTCAGGTCATGTTTAATAAGTCGAATGATGCATTTTAGGTCATTACCTGTGCATCTATGATGAAAAGACAATACAGAATATCACTGGGGGAAATTGTGAAGCAAATGCTGGAGTATTACAGTTATCTTATGAAGCAGAAATTTAAGCAGATATGACTGGAAAGGTTCTAAAATAATACAACATAAGTAGTAAATTTACTTGTGCTGCATTTCACAGAAAACCCTGTGTTTAATACCACTTTGAAGACGAATGTGTGAGACAGACAGGAATACAAAGAGCTTGCTTTTAACCTATCAATGTCATATACCACAAGCAGTAAAATAATTCTTCTTTCTGTTTACAACTAGCAAGACACAATTTATGTCAAATAAACATAGTCCCACTCTGGCATCTGCTGCTGTGGAGGGTACAATGTCAAATAAAATCTGTTGTGTGTGTTAGACATGCCTGGGGCAGACAAATCTAAAGAAGGGAAAACTGCAAAAACTGACTAATAACCCACAATAAAAAAGCAGTGCAAACAAAACAAGTGTAAATAAATTGCTACATTTATAAACATTGTGAAAACAAATCACAAAATCTTTCTCTCTGCCTTTTACACGTTTGTAGTAAAATCAGTCACTGAGGGGTCTGGCAAGACCTAAAGATGTCCTCTGGAGAGGTACAGCTACATATCTTGCTTCAGTGTTGACATTTTAGTACATTACTGTTAGTATTAATACAGAACATTAGAGTTAATATCATAATGATTAATATCATTCTCACCTTAAAATGATCAGACTAGCATTATGCTTTAGTCTGTCTCAATACTTTCTGATGTCCCTAAATGTCTAGGGTGCTTGGCCGCCGGCCCTTTTTTTAAGGGGTAAAAAATAAATCTTTAGTTTCTTTTTTATAAAGAAAAGTAATTTCCTAAAAACAGTTTGTAGCAGATGTTACTCAAACAATAGTAAATAACGCATTTGTTGGAAACTATTTAGCCTCATTTTACAGAACTACCTCATCTAGGCTGCTTTACTAGCCAGCTCAATTCACATGAAAATGATAATTTGTCTTAATTACTGTAACCGTCTTACTTTTTGGCAATACTCTCCAGCTCTGTCTGCTGATCATCCTCCTTGGTCAGCTGGGCGAGGCGGGTCAGGGAGGCGTCCACTTCCTGGATGGTCAGGAGGCTCTTGGTAGCCGCAGGAAATGATTTACTCTCCTCGAAGAACATCCTCACGGTCTCAGACACATCGCCCTTACAAAAAAGAAGAGACAATCAATGTATTTTACAAGTGTTCTTTTTAACAATTAGTTCTTCATTTTTGAGACTATAATTGGTCCAGAACGAAATCCTGGAGATGTATTTTCAATCTAAGAATATCAACGAGACAGCTTAGAATAATCGCATCACTGGCGAGAAAAAGATTCAGCAAATGTGGTATACATTTGAACATTTGCAAAGCATGTTTGAGAACATATGGATCACAGACCTGCTCCAGATCGCGCACCATGGCGTCCTGGTCGCTTCGGAATATGCGGCTGAAGAGCTTTACGATCTGCTTGTCATTGAGGTTGTAGACACTTTTTACAACGCCAGGCAGGAGCAGCTTCACTGTCAGGTAAAGATCTCCATGGAACTTATCTAGGATGGAAGAAATGAACATTTCAGACAAACATTTAGTAGGAGAAACATTATCCATGGATTCTGTCACAAGTTGCTACGCTGAATCTGCTAAAACCCATCAACAAAAAACGATTAACACACCAACCTCCACCTGTGCCCTTCTTGAGGAACTTTTCTATAATCTGTGTCTTGACATTGTAGCTGTTTTGTTCTGCCACCATGGCACAGAGCTTGCGAAACTCTCTGAAGAGGCAGTCCTTGTGCTGGGGATCACAAAGCTGGGCGGAGAGGGGGCTGCCTTGGCTGGCTTTTGCAGGTGAGGAGGATGGTCCCGGGTTGCTGGAGCTGCCAGCCTTCGCAGCTGACAGGACATTGAAGTGGAACAGTACAAGTGGGTTGTTTTTAACCGTTCAAATGATTATGTTAGTTTCAGAATTTACTCATCACTTTTAAAATGGGATAACTGGGTTCTGGGAATTTTCAGCCTTTGTACTTTGCCTTTATGCTAACAATTTCTCCAAAACATTTACAAAAATACATGTACAAAATGAAAAAGGTTACATTACAGTTTGGAACTATTGTTTCCAAAATACACATATCCATATTCATCAACATCCTAGTTGTGTCTCTCAGGCTCAGAGCTTCCCCTGCCAACTCAAATTAAATCATATCAGTATTTATTATCTTATTATTTCAGAAATATGAGTTTTTACTGAAGCATTGATGCTGAAATTATGAAAAATAGTATAGCCTCCACCAATTTAAGTTGGTAATTTAGCTTTGATGTGGACAATATGCAAGACAGGACAACAAATAGTGTATTTTCTGTGGAGGACAGAACACTGGTGCCATTTTACAGATCCATCATTTACATTTGTCTGGGTTTGGTATGGGAATTTGAATGTGCAGACAGGAATCAACTGGGCAAAACTATCAGAGATTTTTAGCAGAGAGAGCCTAATCCCTTAAAGCAAATCTGGAAAATCCTCTCTGTAAAGAATATGACATCCTTCCTTCTGGCCAGAAGCACAGGTTCAAGTTTTTATTACTCTTAACTTTAATAGACCAAAAACTGCTTGTTAGTTTCCCATGCAGCTTAGCACTTTATCTTATCCCTGTTCTTATTGTTGCCATTTTTTATGCTGCTTTTATCAGGTGAACCTTTTATTGTGTTCTCTATTATGCGTATAGTACAAGCACTTTTAATATTAATATTAAATTATCTTAATGTGTTTATGTGTTGTGAATGTGTTTTTATGCTGCATTTCTGCCTCTTGTGAGACAATAACAATCTAAATTGAACTGAACTGTACCTGTGCAAGTTTGGCTCTACATTCTGTATCTTAACATCTATATATTTAAGTATTAAAAAGCCAGTTCATTAAAGCAGATGCAAATGCTATTTGAGACAAAATATGGTGTTTCCTTTTCCATGTGAGAATAATCAGACACAAGTGGAACACATTTTTCTGACCCTTTCTGATCCAAGATGTTCCTTTTGGCTGTCCAAGGAGGAGAAAATCAATCTGCAAAAAAAAGAAACCACTTGACTAGACTTGTCCTATCTTACCAGTGAAGCCTGAGAACTTGCGTGGAGCGTTGACAGACGGGTCAGCAGGAGGAGCCATTAGCTGGCCGGTGGTGTTTAACTTGGCTTGCACCTTCTTCTTTGGACTTGCATTGACTTTGGCCATCAGGTCTACAAGGCAAGACAAATGGCTTCAGAACAAATAAGGAACAATTTGACATGACATACCATAACTTACCAATTTAGGTTATCAACCTAGTGTAAACAAGAACAAAATATTAACACTGAATTCATCTTCAATGGATCCACTATTTATAGCCTAATACTATTTCAGCTCTCCTGTATATGTCATTGCATACCCATATACACGCAGTCATTTTACCTGCTCTGTTGTTTTAATCTGTTTTCTTCATTCATTTGATTAGTTATTCTAACCTTAATTTAAAAGCCTAACCTGAGATGGGGGCTTCAAATGACCTCTGAACACCAGTCCAGGTACAACTGTTAAACATGGCAGAGTAGCATCACACTGCTTAAATTAACATTTCTCATAAAAGTGGCCCAGCTTTACCTAACCCCCACTAGGATAGAGTTCATACATTTATTTAAAAAGTCAATAACACCAATGTTTGTTTATATTCCAAATTTCTTGTAGTTACAATCTTCTGATGTGAAAACATCCTGAGAACATGTTCCCTCTCATGGAATATTAAGCCATCTAATTAGTTATATTGGTTGAACAGGTAAGCTGACATTAGGTGCTATAATGTGAGACACCCCTAGCGTAGTATAACTGTATACAGTATAACCCAGCAATGCAAAATCAAATTTAGCAAGTTGAGGTTCTGTGGACAGTAGGGGTAGACAGCAGTACATTGGCTTAATTTATAAATAGGATTTAAAAATATATCATATTGTGATAATATAGGGCTCCATGGTGGAGGATTTGCTTCCAAAAAGATGAGCAACTTCAGTATTGTGGAAGTGGTTGGTTTGGTAACAAAAGATCAGATGTACAACAAACCACGGTAATGTAAGTGCAATAAGACTAACAAAAAACAGGCAATATAACTTATTTCTCCACCTCAAGCAAAAGCACCCGGTTCAGTACAAGGAGAGTTCAACAGCTATTGTGAGTTCTAAAAAAACAAACAAAAAAAAAATATATAATTTTCAGTATCAAGAAGATATTCTTTGCAGAAATACCCTGAAATACTGTAATAGTATAAACACTGCCCTGCAGTCTCTGGTCAGTTTCATTGACTGCTAACTTTCCAAAAGTGTGATAATGTATTGATTACATTAAAAGGAAAAATGTTCCTTTTTATGTGGTCTCTAGAACGATCAAAGATCAGTGCCTCTACACAGCAGTTCCCAGTGAGTGAGAGAATCCACAACAAAAGGTTATACATATACAGAAGACAACAAATGTCACACTGATTAGATGCTGTGAAGTACTGAAAATTACTAAGAAATATGGCTATTGATAAGTATAAAAAGTAATTTTGAGTGTGTGCCTATTGTACCTGAAACATGTTTATCTATTAGCCCCTTGTCTTCATCCTGCAGCTCCTCCCAGCCCTCCAGATCTGTGATGTCCTCAATCTTCTTCGTGGTGGCTCTTGCCCTTTCCAGCTTCTCAAATATACACTTCACATGATACCATTCTTTCATCTCCCCTGCAGACTCGCTGAAAGGGTTTGGCACAATCTTCCCTATGCGCACAATGCCCTTTTGGATTTTGTCCTTGCATTTCTTACATCCTGCAGTACCGCGTTTGGCGTATTCCACGATGAACCTTTGTTCTGCCATATCTGGCTGGTCGGAGAAACACTGTTGTAGGTAAAGCTGGGGAGGATTGTTTTGGAGGAGGCTGTGTTTATGGGATACCAAGGAGAAAAGGTGGATTTGCTGGGGATAATGTAACGCATGAACAGCTGGAGGTAGATGTTTAAAGCATGAAGAGACACAAAAGGCTCTACACACTTTCGAGAGTTGCTGACACCTGACAAGTGCTCCAAGAGGTCGTTGGCCTACACAAACAGTCTTGCGAGCTAATAAAATAAGATGTCTCTGCATCCAGTTGTGACAGTGGGCACGTTGCAAACTAAAGAAAGCAAAGGGACATAATAGTTAAAGAGATAATTCATTTTTTTCTGCATAAAAAGGTTAATGGTTAGGTTACGGTTTGACATATCAAAGATCACAGAAACCGTCGTCTTGTTTAAAATACCTTAACTGACACTGCTTGGCCTCATTTACCTAACTGTTGCATTCATTAAGTGTGTCCCACATATCAGCCCTCATTTCACTGCATGCACTACACACATGGTTAAAGTAAGCCCCAACAACTGAGCCCAAAGTAATTCACAGATTCCCTCAGGTTCCAGGTCATCATGACCCCTCTAGCTGGTAGGGATATTTCTTACTTATGTTTTTAATCCAATATTTTCACCACATCAAGTTGTATTTGCACTTATTTCCTAATTAACAACATTAACATTGTCAAGTGAAATGTACAAAAGCCCTCCTCACTAACGTTAATCTCCGGATTTGTCTATCTATTTTGATCTAAATACAAATGCTAGCTACTTAAAAGAACATAAAGAGTATAGGCATAGTGCTATAGTGACATAAATAGTACAAATCTTTGCAAGTGTTTGCTAATTTTGGCAAAAAATTTGAAGGCAAAAGCCTCTTTTACTGAATTACTGCTGAATGTGACAAAAGGAGATAACGTTAATGGTGTATTCTCTGCTAAACCAACCGTAAAGTTAACTGAACCTGAATGGCATTCGACAGTTTTGCCATATAACTATACAAAAACAGTAACGTTACATGCACCATATTTTTTAAATTACAAAATAGTTCATTTAAAAGGTGGTGGAACCTCGTTTTAACATTTAACGTTATAACGTCTTAAGACACACACATTGCTTAACTTAACGTATGTGCTTCCTCAACATTTTAACAGTTGAATTAGACTTTATCGGTGACTGTATGTTAAAAGACAGCGTCTCCATTTATCGCTATATATGATTTAAAACATTACTGTTTGGTGTACAAGATACGTGGAGGTCTAATGACACGCAGGCAACTGTTAGGCTAACAAACGTTAGTTGATTAGCTTTAGCCAAACACTCCCTCTGTCCCACATACAGCTAGCTAACAACAGATTACACACCAACTATCTAAAAAGAAGTTGACATGTAGCTTATATCTTTGCACATATTTAGCTACTGAACCTTAAGTTACCTTATAGAAGCTTAGTCAAACGTGATGGCACGGTTTTCATTGCTACTCATCCTCATTGTTATCAAACAACACACCAGTGTCAAGTTAACTTCAATTAGATTATAAAGATCCAACACACTTCCGGTATCGCTGTGCAAAATAAAAGCTGTATCAACCTGAGATATTTGTATTAAGGTCCATTTCGAGTATATTTAATTGAGCGTGCAACCCATAATCAACAAGCGCAAACTATTGCCCCACTTCGTAGACCATGTGAGGTGCCTTATTTATTTCAACAGATGACATATGTGCTTTATTTCGATGGAAACATAGCATATTTCCGGTAACTTTCTGGTTAATTCTGACTACCTTGACGCATCAAGCCAAAGCTAACGCCAAAGGGGCTACAGCATGGGCAGCAGTGGTTTCACAATGCTCGATTGTGTTCATAGAAAAGCGGTAGACCTTTAAACATATAGCAGAATGTTCCTAGCGCCATCTGCTGAACCGGAGCACTCAACGTCTCATCATTGCAAACTAGCTATTTTTAAATGTAAATGCTGTGTACTATACATTTGACAGCTTGCTCACTCATATACAGCTTCTCCACTTAAAGTGAGTTTAATTAAATATGAGTAGCGCACCATACCGTATCCGGTAATTTATCCATAAAATAGCATACCAGGATTAATATTAAACATTTAAAAAAAAAAAAAAAACAATTGGCAAATCTATCAACATGTGAACCCATAGATTTTGGAGCTCTTAATGGTCTGACTTGCAATAATAATAATAAACAAAATGCAATACAGCCTGCCCTGTTCCAGATATAATTTTCTATGGTAAAAATAGTTGTAGTTGGCTAGTCGGATGAAAAGCTCAACAATGTAAAAGTATCTACAGGTTGATACCACAGACTACAGTATACGGTTTATACTTTATTATACTAGTAATGCCGCCTTCAAAGACTTCCGCAAATGGTATATCAAATGGACTTTAATCACTCACCTGCGGCATTTAAACATGTAATACATCCATAAACTGTATAAAAGAATCCTGTACTAGGTGGTTTACCTCAATAAGAATAGTTATAATGACTGATAAATGAATAATAATGATAATTATTATTATTATTTGGATCCGTCCATCTCATTCACGCTTTTCCATCTTCGACTTATTTCCTAGCAAGACAGACAGAGCTCTTGAGCTTTGATAAATCAGCAGTTTATCAGCAATGTTACAGGACATATGAAAAATCACAAAAGACAAAAAAGCAAGTCAAAGACACGCATAACTAACAGTCTGTTGCACAAAAGACCATTTGTATTTCATATTTCCGACGGTCCATGAAAGCAGCAGAAACATTTGTAAACACACTGAACGCTCGCTCGTCGTCTACGTAAATCGCGTACGCTGCGAATCATCCAATGCGTGGACGACACATTCGGGCGCACATTCTACAGAAATAACGAGAAGGCGGCGCTGCGACGCTTCTACTACGCAGTGCGGGTGCGCGGAGGAGATGTCGGCGGGGAGGAACTAGACACATTATTGACGTTATTCCTCTGTACGCAATAAAGATTTCTTATCTGAGCTGCAGTGAACTATAGAGCAAATAATGGGAAGGAGTATACGTGGTGTTATATACGCTGAAAACCTGGCTGTCTCCACCGAACACCGACTTTTGCTTTTCAGCGGTATTTTCAGGAGGGACTAGCTTCGGGAAAGCAAGCAAGCTAGCAGGACAGGCTTGCTAGCAAAACTGCTACCTTATTGTGGCCCTCAACAAACCTCCCCGCTAGAATCCGTCGCATGCACAGAAAGAAAAAATGGTGAGAACTGCTAATGTGTTGTGTCATAAATTTAGCCAGCTTTTTCAGCAGTGTTATAATATATCCTTAATATGTCACGTTTTGTCAACAACAATTGTCAAGAGGGCCAGCTAGCTTGTTATCGTGCTACAAGGTTGACAGCTTCTGTCACCTGCCTGCGGTCTCGTATGTAGAGAGGCCTTTTTACAGTTCAGTGATCTTGTTTGTTGCTGTATGTCTTCACCTTGTAGAGCGTGGATTACAGCCTCTTTTGGAATAAAGTCAGGGTCCCCGCAGTTCGGTAACATTGGCGTTGTTTACACTTTTGTTCCAACAAAATGTCAACTGTTACAAAGTCAGAATCAACTTTATTTGCCAATTATGTGTGCACATACAAGGTATTGTTGTTTGTGGTTTTTCTCAATGTGCGTACACACAGTTCAAAAAAACAATTTATAGGAACATAGGTTATAGACAATACAACTTAAAAAAGGACAACAAAGCCGGAGAAAGACATAAAAATAAATATGTAACTATAATTTGCTAGACAAGTCGGTGAATAGATGCGCATATATATATATAATAAGTTAAAATGAACAACAACTTACAATGTGTATATACAAGTCAAAATGTTTCTGTAAATTGTAAACTGGAATACAATCCTGCAAGGTTGCAGAGTGCAAATAGTGCTGTAATAGATATTGAATGATTTCAACAATGATATAAAACAGTGTGTATTGAAACTATAAGATATATAATTTATGATTTGTAGTGCATTGGGTGTTTTGGTGCTACAGGTTTATATTGCACAGGATTGTTTTTGGACATTTTATGAATGCTGCATCCCATCTTGATAACGCTGTAATTTGGAAGAAGATAAAATCACAAGTAGAACTTCCATGGAAACTAGTCTTGCTTGCTATACTGATGGCGAGTGTTGACTTGGACATGCAGGTAGCTAAAGAATCGCTTAAGGAATGAAGTGATGACAAGGTGGTGAGACGTCTCTGAACACTTGATAGGTTGTTGAGGTCACTCACATTCAGGAAAGTTTAGGGTTGTATCCAGGACTGCTACTTGCTTCTGTTTTTTTTTTTTTTGTTTTTTTTACCACTTTCTCTGTTAGAAACCTCTGTGATACTTGAGATTATTACTTAAATGTTGGTACATTGTGTGTGTGTCCATATGCAGGTGTACTTGTTAAATCCTATAGAGAACCTGAGAAGCTACATCAACAACCGTCCACCGCTGGTCATTTTTATGATCAGCGTCAGTGCAGTGGCCATCGCCTTCCTGACCATCGGTTATTTCTTCAAGATTAAGGAGATCAAGTCTCCAGAGTTGACTGAGGTGAGTCATATCCACATGGTACTTTGAAAGGGATGAAATTATATGGTCAGCGCGATTTTGTGTATGCTGTCAATTATAGTTCTTAGAAAGAAAGAAATCGGCCAAAATCGGAATCTGTAGTTCTGTTTCCAGTTCACAAACCATGGAAATAAACCATTGCATGTCGATCTGAACACAATCTACATGCAGTGGTTTGCATATGCAAATCAAAAAGGCTGTAGGTAGTGTCACACTTGTATGTATTACAAGGGAAGTTCTGTGCATGGCCATGAACATTTCACATGTGGGAAAATATGATTTCATTTACTTGTCAAGTCCAGGTGTAAATTAGATAATAGATGTTCGGTTAATCACAACAGATTGTCCGGTATCCTACAATTAAAACACACTTACTCCTTCTCAGGATTGGAACACCTTTCTGCTGCGCTTCAATGAGCTGGACTTCTGTGTGTCAGAGAATGAAACGATAAAGCACGGTCTGAACGAGTCGACAACGCCAGAGAGCATGGTTGTGACCAGCGGCCAAGCTCGTTCCAGCACCCAGGTTCCCCTCCTGCTAGAGGACTCGGGTCCCATCAACATCTCAGTCCCCATCACTCTCACGCTGGACCCCCAGCGCCCGTTTGGAGGGTACTCTCGCAATATCACCCACCTGTATGCTACAGTGCTGGGGCAGCAAGTTGGCCTATCTGGTAGGTTCTCTTCCTTGTCATTGCTAGTTTATATTTGACCTGTATTCAGTGTTGAGAAAAAGCTTTGTTTGTGTTTAATAGGAAATCAGGTTGGCTGTGTTTGTACGCACCTATTTGTGACCCTTCCCTCTCCAACGTAATTCCCCTATCATATATCTGTTTCACACCATTTCACTTCCTGAAAAATATTCTCACATGAAAAAAAAAGTGTCATTACTTCACCTTCTACAGTGTAGCCAGAAAGAAAAACTTGTACCATAAAATCTACCATTGCAGTAAAGCAATCATGCCTTGCTGCCACAGGTTGTGAATATACAACATGTACATGACAGCTGACATAGACACATGCAGTGGGCTACAAAAATGAAAGAATTGGAATTTTTTGACCTGGGGCCTCATTTAGAAAAATGTTTTTAGATTTATACTTGAATTTGTTGTCAATTATACTTAATAATAAATAATACTTAAAAATACTAGGACTTAAGATAATTTTTGATGGTTGCTTATGCTTGATTCATAAAGGTTACTGAGCTTAAAAAATCTTGCTTACGCGGGTCCTAAGAATTCCCTTTTTGACCTACTCACCTGTGATCTATAAATCTTAAATCTTACAGTCAACAATTTCCTCTTATATTATGCAATCACAAATGAGGGGTTAGTCAGGAATAACCATGGACCAAAAGAGAAAGCAAGATCATGGTGATGGTAGAGAAGACTGAAGACACGTATTATTTTGTGGACTAACTAGTGGATTGATACAAAGCCAAACATGTAGCGTAGTGATAATTCCTATCACATTGCTCATAAAGCTAATGCAAAGTTTATCACAGGCTTGGGTGCATATGCTTCCCAAACTGCAGTATCCCCACATAACCAGCAGTAAAATCGCTTACGTAGAGTCTATATTTTGCTTAGAGATAAGATAATTTCCACATCAAAGTAAGATTTTATAAATAACTACTTATATGTGGTTTTCTGCGCAAGTCATACTTTACGTAAGTCCATTTTGTAAATGAGGCCCCTGGACAGTTTTTGTGTGATTGCTGCATGGAGGGTGCAACTTTGTCCTTTTGTATGGGTTTTAACTTACCTCTTTGTGTGGTGTCTTAGACATGGTGGGCAAACAGTGGCAGCGTTGTGTAACGTTAAGCCAGTTCCATTTAGTTCTCCTATAGGTTTCAGACCTTAAAGGTTTCAGAAGGCAGTGAATACCACTGGCTTTGAGCTTCTGATAACATTATTGTCTGCATGTTTAGGTGTGTGTTTGTGAACTTTCCCTTTTGTCTCCTGTGACAACACATACTCTAAGTGCATGTGTTCTTTTCTTGTTCCCAGACCTCTGATGTATGTTTGCTGTACCGCTCTACAGAGAAAGAATTTAGGAGTGTGTACATACATAAGGGCTGCAGCTAACGATGATTTTAGTAATAGAGCATTCTACAGATTATTTCATCGATTCATTGAGTAATCGTATAGAAGTATTTTTGCTTGGCACTTAACAATTGCTAAATATTTCAGAGATCGCATGCGTCTGGAGCAACTAGGGGTTAAGTGTCTTGCTCAGGGACACATTGGTGGATGTGTCACAGTGGGGAATTGAACCCTGGTCTCTCACACCAAAGGCATGTGTCTTATCCACCGTTCCAGCACCACCCCACATACTATATCGGGGCTCAACGTTTACTGTCCCTCCCTCAAAAAGTTATCTGTGTTACAACAAAACTAAAGACTTATAAGTTATGTTAAACTGTTTGATGCATTAAACATGTTTAATCGGTTATTAAATACATCCTGGATATTAAAAAAACAAAACTAAAATGTAATCACAGTTAAAATTACAAAAAAGAAAAAGGTAATAGTTAACAAAAGAATTTTCTTTTAAAACAAAACATACTATCTGACTCAAACATATATTTTTAATGGAAAGTCTGTTGAATCCTTTATAATTTAATGACTAGAACAAAGTAGAAAATCAAGACATCCCAATACCTTCCCAAGTGTTCTGCTGAAGACTTGAATGGGGTACTTCATGTGGTATAAAAGGGTCACATTTACAGAAAACCTACTTCAGGTGACTCAGGTTCAGTCAGAGACATCACAAGGATGATCATTTATAGCTAATGTTAACATAGTTACATTTAGTGGAAAATGCAGCAGTGACACTTTTGCTGGAGAACTGACCCCCTGCATAACAAACACATACATGAAAATAATATTTTCCAAAGTGAAGGAGATGCAGCACAAAAACCCTTAACATGAGGGTGTCAGCAGAAGAATAGGAAAAGACTGGAAATGCATGTAATGTTGACGCAACAACATCTATCCTCAGTCACACCCTCAGTTTGACTGACTCTGTCCGTTTGCAGTTTGATAGATATTGCAGAAGCATGGCAGTGTTTCCCACAGAATGACAGTGTGGTGGGGTGTATTTATATATAAATAGGAAATATTAAGAATATATGAACTATTTATATTAAGTTATTTCTTATGTCACCATTTTAATTCTACTTAAGTTTCCACCTTATTTTAGTGTTTATTCACAAACTACTTCAACCTGCTCACCTTGATTTTCCCTTCAGTTCTGTTTTTCTTTCCTCTAAACACACACATCAACTCATACTACAAACACACACACACACACACACTCTCTCTCTCTCTCTTTGTGTGTTTTTCTGCAGAGCATGTGCGATTGTCAGAAAGGGTAGAGCGAGGGGGGGAGATTGTCCATTAGTTTATTGTCGCGAACGGCGTGTTTGTCTCAGATGGATAAAAAATTTTTTATAAAAAATGTTACAATTGGTAGCCAAATATTCTTTGGCTGTTTTCCCTTTATACATCTGGGCGGCCCGCCCAAGTAAAGTCTGGGATGTGTGGGAAACACTGCATGCAGAATTAGTCTGTCGTTCATGATCAGGGGTGTGGCTTGGCATGAGGTCAAATATTACTTTCTAGGCAACTAAATTGTTTTAGTGTGATCATGGCGAATCACAAGCAATTATTCCCATGTCAACATAACAGTTAAAATAATCTAGATATGTAAGTTACATGCTTATAAATTGTGCTCATCGTTGCAGGGCTTCCTAACAACAACTTGGTGTGATTAACATGTGAAAGTAATTTGGAAAAACTGACAGTTTTTGGTCGTTGTGTTAATTTTTTAACAATCAAGTGTTCTCGTTGAATTTTCACGTTTTTGTTTGTAGGCCGGGAAGCCCATGAAGAAATAAACATCACTTTCACCCTGCCTTTATCCTGGAACTCAGACGACTGTGTACTGCACGGCCACTGCGAGCAGGTGGTGTTCAGCACTTGCATGACCATCACGGCGGCCAGCAATATCTTCCCAGTCACAGTGTGAGTTGGACTGCCTCCCTGACTCATAGGGACACACTTTATATCTCTGCCTAGAGCCGGGTGAGACTGCCATCTGCATGGTGGAGTGTTGTAAATTGAGACGCTGAGGCTGCGTTTGCTGTGTGCACCACAATGCAGTCACATTGTTTTATTTGTTCTTCACTTACATAAATTAATTGTTTAGCTTTCATTCACATGAATTTCATGATGACTTTGCCCTGGGGTCAGTGTACATTTTCAAGCATCTTATTTGAACTGTATGCCATTTGTTTTGATTAGTGAAGCATGTCAAATTGAGCGAGAGGAAATAATCTCATGTAGCAAATTAGGAATTTCCGGATTTTCCGACCTGAACAGGAGCTGGCCGAGTGAAAATGGAGAGGATTTGAGGATATCTACAGGCTGCCGTGTGTAAAGTTTTATTCCTTTCCAAGTATCAACAAGGATGTTTGTTTGCGTTCAACTGCCCGTTCCACACCTGCGCAGTGTGCACCACAGTCGCTCTCACGCATCACTGGTAACATGTTGGGCAGTAATACTGCAATATTACTTTTCCCAGTAAACAGTAATGTAACTGATTGCTATTTCCTAAATACTTATTACAGTTACTAATCCAAGTAACGCCCCCGCTGCAGCTACTAAATGAAATCATCAGCTAAAGCAACACAGCAATGTGAAACCCCGGCCACTGCTGCCAGTGATGCTTGGACTCGTTGGGAGAGAGTGGTGTTATATCACCCAGTAATAAGTAGATAGAGTAGCTACTATTACTTTTTTAAGTAACTAGTAGGAAATAACTATTATTTCTGAGTAACTTGCCCAACACAGAGTTGACAGTAAGGATTGGATAAATTGGGTATGTTTTGATTATTGCTTGTTATAGGCTATGTCTAATGTTTACTTTGACTTTGTAGTCGATCCCACACACTGCTCCTTTAACGTCTGTGTATAATAGAATGTTAGTTTCTTTCATGTTGTTTGTGTATATACTCATTGGTACCTTAAATCAAGAGTGTTTATTTTTCCGTGCGTTGAAGCAGCAATACTGAAGGCCAAGCAATCGGCCCATTCTGAACACGTGTGTTTTGAACAGGCACCAATGTGAAATGTGGCCCCTTCAGGGATCAACAGTACCATGTCTTATCAGTCTTGGGGAAAAAACATTGCAGCTAAAGTGGAGATAGAGAGCTGTCAGCAGTGTGATTTAAAATCTACCAGATATATTTAGTTTCATTAAATGTCAGATGTGACTTAGTTATTGTTAGTTTGTCATTGCCTCCAAGGTGGACAACCACTTTCAATGTCTTACTATATCTCACACTCTCTTAAATGGGAAGTATTATCGGATATTAGTTATCTTGGATACTGCTGCCCTCTTTGTCTTTGTACCGGTATATGGATTTTTGCTTTATTACTATACATTGTCTAGCCTGACATCCCATTTTTGTCCTTTCTGTACGTGGAACTGCAATGGTCAATATTGAATAATAAGGCATTATGACATAGATAAACATGAGTAGAACATCTTCAACTTTTCTTCGGTCACTGCCATAACCAACATAACGTGAACAGTTTCGTGACACCAGTCAACAGATATCAATCTTTGTTTTGGTTTGTAGGCAGCCACCACACTGTGTGCCAGAGACATACACCAATGCCACATCTTGGTACAAGGTGTTCACCACAGTCCGCGACTCTGATACCAAGTACAGCCAGGACTACAATCCCTTCTGGTGTTATAAAGGAGCCATCGGCAAGGTGTACCATGCACTCAACCCAAAGCTTACGGTCATCGTTCCTGATGTGAGTCATCGCCTCTTTTCTTTTTTTTTTTGACAGTAGACATATTCTGACTCAGGTTCAAGTGTCTGTTTTTTTTTTTTTTCCTGTGTCTTAGTTAACTTGACTAGAAGCATCTGAGTCAACGACGCTGTGTATTAAATATGTGCCTTTAGGCAAACAACATCTACTTTACAATCTACCGATTTCCTATTTATTTGTCTTTTTTGTCAATTTAAACTCTACAGACAACCTTTTTTAAAGTTTCTGTGCAAGGTTAGAACAGCTGTAGAACAATATTTGCTTCAACGTAATTAGAAGTGTGTTCTAAATAAGTATTTTATACCTTCACATATTTTTTTGTATTCAGAAAGTAATTTATAAAACAAAACAACAAAACCCAAATATGGAACTTATCAGGGGGTGACTTTCAGGCAGGGTATATGATCACTCACCCCCTCATAAGACAAGGTAATGGTGACCGAGCACAAAGCCCATTCTGAAAGCCCTTTAGTCTTCTGTACTGATGGTGGTAGATTGTTCCAGGATTACAATGATCCCATTGACAGGCCGCAACTGGGCACTGAATGGTCCAGTGGGCCTGAAAACAATTTGAAAATATATGCTGTGCCTGTGCAGTTACCTGATCTCAGCCCACTTGAACACAGACTATTTGGCAGTGGTGCTTGAGGCAGCCTTTTCCACCATCAACAAAATAACAGAGAAATGGATTGACACTTAATGTTACCATTCCTTCCTATATTTAGGGAGCCTAAGTGTCTGGAAAATGAGCCTTTATGTATTTAATATTAAAAAGACTCTTCAAAAGTATATTAAACAGTAGCACATAATTTTCATTACTGGCTACTCTCATGGCCATGAAGTTATTTTTAAAAGACTCTGTTTCCCTTAGACATTTTTACCGCTAATGTTACTTCCTCCTGATGGAGCTTGCTACAGTTATGCAACGGATACGGCCCTATGAAATCCGTTTTAATTTGCTGCCAGATTACGTTTTTCCAGCCGAACCCCCAAAACAGTGGTTGGGGAAACACTGATGGGTGGTGTAGAAAACACAAACATAAACAAACAATCATGATAATCCACACATTGTTGCATGAGTTATTAAACTGTCCTCATGATAAGAAAAAAAACAGTGGTGGAAGAACACAGCACACATCATAAGGGTATACTCCAGCTGTGGTGAGAAAGTGGAGCAGAAGAAATCTTTCAACATGTAAACCTGCACCATAAACGCTGTAAAGTATATTGGAAGGAATTGATAAAACCTCAAAGCCGGCACAATAAAAAACTACTATTCCAGAGTCTTTTACTGCATTTAAAAGTTATAATAGAACAAACATACCGAGGTATCCTGTATATTATATTGTACTAGTAGGCGCTGGCAGTAGTGCCACACTAAGAGTATATCATAGGCATTTTGTGTAGTGAGCCAGTAAAAATCCTAAATTGCATAATAATAATTACATTTGCATTTACTCTTTGATATTTAACTCTTTCTTACACTTTCTTACCAGGATGACCGTTCCCTCATCAACCTGCACCTGATGCATACAAGCTACTTCCTCTTTGTCATGGTCATCACTATGTTCTGCTATGCTGTCATTAAGGGTCGGCCTGGCAAAGTACGGCAGACCAACCTTGACTTCTGCCCTGAGAAGGTACAACAGACACCAGCAGTGCTATATGACCTGAACAGGTAGTTTCTGCCAAGCATTAACTGACCAGTGATTGGTTACAGACATGATCCAATCAGACTGCTGATTCTCTGCTTATTGGCTAGGCTATTGTCCAAAACATGTAATGGTTGTTTTTTAACACATGAACTCCTTATTGCTTTAGACGTAAAGCATGAATTATGAATACGGCCCATGTTAACATAACACATTTGTAATTATGCTTTGACTGGATATGTTTGAAGTGTTTATAACCGGTACTTGTTTTGTTGGTAACTTCACAAAAAAGACATAAAACCTGTGAGCACAATGTTATGTGTGGCTGGTGGTGCTCAGCTGTTCCTGATGCATGCGTAGTTGAATCTGCCTCCCTGAGGTAATGGAATATATATGTCCTCTTTGGTCTTATTGCTTGTTTTAGCACAATACACACAACAGCATTACCCACATGTATCACTTCATCACAGCCACTGTACGAGGAGCCAGCTCACAACAGTCCGGGGAATAACAGTTTTAGGATAGGTCCGCCAGCTTTGACTCATTTTCTGAGTCAGGGAAAACAGATTGTTAGCAAATTATAAAAATTTTCGACAAGGGCGGGTGGGGGTGGGGCCGAGTCTAGGTTCTGCAGTTCTTTATCTTAGAGCTCACTTGGGTTGTTCCTCCATGCAATATTTAAAACAAATCTGTTGACAAGACATATGTCCATATCTTGTTGTTTAGATCTGTTGATGTTAAAGAATAGCTCCACAAATTAAGCTCCGCTCACTCTGTGATAAACATTTTCTGTAGCTGCTTCACAATAAAAACCTAGTGCCGGTTTGCTGATGGTAAACTTTTAAGGTGAAGCAGCAGCAGGAAATGTTTGGTTTGCATCAGCAGTGTTTAAACAAAGCTGTGCTATGGCTAGAGCGATCAGCTGTGAGGCGCAGTGTTCGGGGCTAACCCAGGCCAGGGAAAATGCAGATTTAGATAACATTTGGGGTCCTTTATAGGATAATTTTGGTGTGAATTGAGATGTTCTTCGCTTACTTTCTAGTTTAGCAAAAAGTTTAGTGATTTCCTCACAACAGTGGCTTCCTGACTGCTTACTGAAGAGATCTGATGTGCATAATTCTTAAAGCTATTATGTTCAGGATTTGAATTTGGTTGATTTTGGTACCATTAAATGACATGCAAAATTACCTGAGGAAATCTGATCAAACTTAAAGAATATTTTCTGTTAACTTGTATGTATCTATTCTCACTACTCCTGTCCATATTACCGTTTTTTTGTGGTGATGTGTGTGTGATGTTTCTATCAAGGATTGTAAGATTGTTTTACTGCATGCAGCAAAATATACAGCAATCCCTGTGATGAGTAATTAAGCTGCACTAAAACCCCATTTCTTCTGTTGCAGGTGGCGCTGTCAGAGGGTTAAAAGGACATCAGAGAGCTATGTCAGAACTTATCTGTAACATGGACAAACTCAAAGAAACAGAAGAAATAAAAATAAACATACCAGTTGCCTAGTGAACCTTGAAAATACAATAAGGAACACAAAAGCTCTGTGAATGCATTACTCTTGCAATGTTGGGTTTCTCCAACCAAAGATATACAAGTGCCTGTATCTGTCGTGTAAATATTTGTAGGAACTCTGATATTTTGTTTCCTTTTTCTTTTCTGTTTTATTATTGTTTTATTATTTTGCCTGAGTCCCCCTTGTGCCATGTCAGAACATGCAGTACATAAACTGAGCAGAAGGCCAGTCCCAAGAACTTCACAGCCATTTTTCTAGCGGTCATTTAGTCTCATTTACCAAACAAGATAGAAAAATATACAGAGAAGTGGGGTTATGTGAAAGATTTTATGGCCATTTATCACAGATTTGATATGAGTTTTTGCTGTAAATGTTTGGATATCTCAAAACTCCCATGATGAGAGAACGCATGAGGTTTAGTCAATAAAGATGCTTGAATACACAGGTGGAGGTATTTGCTTGAGGATATCCTTGTAACACCTAAATTAAATCTTCTGTGCGCTTGTCATTGCAGTTTCAACAGGGAAGAAACTTAATTTACTTTACACAACAATGTAATCAGAAGTCTGATCAGAATTTGGACATTGCATAAAGTCTGTTCAAAAGTAGCAGTTAGTTTATTTAATTGAGCTGTCAGCTATATTCAATCTTCAGTAAATTAACACTTGTTTCCCTGTGTGTCTGCAATGTCAATAAATGGGGAGTGAAGCATTTAGATGATTGCACTGTGCATATTAATATACGAACAGAAAACAACATTAGCAGTAAAGTTAATAAGTCCCATTGTCTCAGTTTGTATCCTACTAGGCTTATCAGTAAGTCCATTTTAATGGCAGTTAAATAACCTGCGGAACCTGTGGTTGGTGTTAAATTGTTTTTGTTTTGTTAAAACAAGTAGATTTCGCACTTAAAATATGATTTTATGCTTTTTGTTTTCTCTGTGGCCTCATCTCTCGCCTGCCTCTTGTCATTTATTTGCTGCCTATTGCTCTGCAGCAGTTATGTAGTTTTGGCTTCTAGACTTCAGTAATGTTCAATACAGTCTTCTTTGTTGCACCTGGATGAAGCAAAACATTGCCTTGCCTTACCTACAATGGACTTGCTCGCTTAAAAATAGACAGGGAGATCAGTTTCTGTCTTTCCAACATTAGCTTGATGGTCCCTTCTTCCACCGCCATCCTCTTTTTGTTTCTTCCAGTGTAAAAAGCCTGTAGTGTGAAATCAAACTTGTGATCTTTGTCCTATTAATGTAAATGTCAATTTATTATATTTTAGGATGCTTTTGAATTACTTGTCCTTTTATTTTAAGCAATTCATTATCAGTTTCACGTGTTCAAGTGTTTGCATAGTTCGTGCCCCTTTAGATTTTTTGCACATTTTGTGTTATTTGTTCTTGTGATTTGGTTTGTCCAAGGTCAACAGTCTGCTACTGAACTTCACAAACCTTGTTTCAGTTGGACTCTTCCTGAAAATAAACATCATTTTATATATATATATATATATATAACCATTATAATATATTTAAGAATAAATAATTTTATTTTTTATTATTTTGTAGTACAGCAAAATGTGCAAAAAGTCGGTTGGTGTGCGAATGTGTGTAAGTGAGTTTGGGAAATCTTTAGAAAAAAAAGGCGGCTTTAGACTGATTCTCTAAAATCTCGTTCCAACTGACTAAGTGTCTGTTATTGAAAGGATACTAGTAACTGTAATGGAATTTCTTCAAAGCAAAAGTCTACATTGACTTGACTGGGCACAGAAAATAAACAAAACAAGGTCTCTGATTTCCTCCAGTAAAATGTTGTACATTTTCACCTGAATTGTTGTGACTCTCTGAAACTCCAACTGTAGCTTTAAGAATGGAATTCATACTCGTCCAATGGTTATGTAATTAATATTTTAAGAGAACCACTGACTTTTGACAGTTATGTATTATAAATGTACTGCAACACGGATACGATTTGCAATAAAAAGGACAATAGTGCTCTAATTAGATATGGTTAGTATTGTTGTCAATGTTAAAATCCTGAGTCACCACCCACTGTCCACTGAGCTGTACACACAAATGTAAAATCTGTTCAATTTGTCTAAGCCGACCCTGTAAAAGGTGTAAAATCCAAACCTTCCTACAGTCTCAAGGGAAAAGTAAAGTAGAAATAACAGTCTAAGTCCGCCTTTAATGTCCGTTATGTATGACTTTTTTTCAATAGCAATTACTGATACAGTTTACTTACCTCTGTTATAATTTTGTTCCATAATTGATGTACCTGTTGAATGTACTTTTTTATAAGCAGCATAATCTAAATCTGGGATGCAAGAATTCCAAGTGATTTAAAACTATGATGTAGTTAGATTTTTTTCAGTTGAAAAGGCTTTACTTGAATTGTGTTTTTGTTCAAGTGGTATCCATATATTATAAGGTTTATCCTTTCGTGGCAAAAATGAATCTCTTGTCACATTATTGTATCCAACACTTTGTTCATGTATGTTGGTGAATGAGTGAAAGGTGTTGGGTTTTGGTTATAATGGTGAAAAAAAGTTTTTACCCCCCTGTTGAAAGATGGTAGGACAAGTCTTCCTAATTCTGATGTGTATCATGTTTTGAGCAAGGGTCTGTTGCTTTTTCTGTTATCACTCCTGTGCTTACACAGTGGGACTTTCAAGGGGGAACTTTTTTCGGGGGGAGAGATCCAGCAGCTCTTATTGGACAGTTGGAAAATTTGGGGGTTGGTTGGATGTGTGTGGCTGAAGGGAATTTGAAGATGTGAATGAAGCATGCCATATTATTGCCAAACCATCATAATTAATGTTGGTAACCTGCATTTACCTGCTTCTTACCCCTCCTTGTGTGATTTACTATAGTCATCCTTGATTAGAAGTGCGTCTCTAAAATTGCAAAATGCATTAATGTTTCATTTAAGTTTGCATTTTTTTTTGCATATCACATATTGTAAAACACACCGGCTTTTTACAGGAACAAATCCAAACACAATACTAAATTTGTATCACTTCTGAGCTATAAGAAGTGCAAATTACCATGTTTGTTAAAGGTGGGGTATGCATTTCTGGGGAAATCATGATATAGAGAGAACAACTACACAGCAAGTAATGTAACTAACAGTAGCTAAGTTGTGGGTTAGCAAACTGTTGATTGAAGCTAACATGCAGAGGACGAGACAGTCCTAGAGGCAGCACGCCACCTCCAGACAGCAATACCCAAAACACTCCTGCTGCTATAGCAGCATGTCTTGACGAACTAGAAAGTCAGCAGAATGTCTGCTGGGAAGTAATTTAACGTTACCTGACATACAAATTATGGCTGGAATAGTGCTGTGTGGCTTGGTCCAAGCCATTTTATTTGTTTCCCGTTTACAGAGCCAGGGCTGTGTACAAGCACCGAATATTTTTTCAGTGCACACTCTCAACATACAGCTAGTAAACCGTGAGGAAGATATTTGCCGCATTTTACAAAAAGCTGTGTATTGGATTAGAATTGCATATCCCACCTTTAAGTGCACATGTAGAGAAATGGATTTTAAAGGAGCAGATGGTTGCTGTTGTAGTTTTTAAACTACTCCACTATATCACTAAGGACTAACAGGCAGGAACCATATTCTCCTTAGTTGCGTCATCTCGGTGTGTTGTAGGCTTTACATTAAGCAAAACACAAGTCTCCAATATAAGGCTACCATTTCACCTTGTTATCATTTTCTGTCATGTTAGTAGCGCTTACAGGCAAGTATTAAGCCAACTCTGTGCCTTCTGCACTATCGAGCTGCATCCTCCTCCCTGTACATACAGTAGATAGGACCATAAGTTTAATGTGGTTAGAATGTCATTCAAATCCTTTTCCTCTCCAGTGGAACTGCTGTAAATGAACTCAAGTTTAAATAAACTGTCTCTAAAGTTCAACATCATTTTTTTCCCTGACCCTCCTTCTCTCCACCACTATAGTTTTTATGATCTGGTTCTGAAAGTGTAATGCCATGGAATTATTATTAAGTGCTGGAAGTTCAGGGCTCAAGCTGTCTTTGTGGGGGTTAAAGAATAAGACCAACAATGTGTGAGCCCATCTTTAAACACAGCTCACAAATATATACAGTAGTTTATTTTTTTTAAAGGGCGAACTGATTTCCTGAAACAGCTGGAAACTATTATGTTTTCCAAATCTCACTCAAACAGGAGTAAAGTGCTTTTTCTGGGACTATTCTTAGCAGAGGATTAATAATCACTGAGAGAGTGAGAATTTGTGGCAGCAGGATGGTGTATGTGGTTTGATTCAAAATTAAATACAGTGCCCTTCATCATGATGAAGAAACATGTCACTCAGTGCAACAATGTGCCTCGTTTATGTGTTTTCAAAGGTTTTTGGACAACAAAGGAATTTAGCTGTGTCAGGCTTTGGTTACACAGGACATTTGTGCAGTTTTAGCTATGTAAATTTAACTCAACTCCTCTTTAGTCATCCTCAAGCCGAGACACTTAAAATACATATGATCAGTTTGCTGGTCGTGGTTGGAGAAAATGATAAAAGTTCCTCACACATTAAACAATGTGTTAGTGAGATTCAAAGGGCAGACGGCAGTGGGGCAGACTTACCAAGCAGGCCTAACCACTGCAGACCTTGATGAACAAAGGTCAAAATAGCCCTCGAGATCTGAAACCACCAAGCAAACCCATCTGACCTAGTGGCAACTCCTGAATGAGTGTAGGTCTAAGAACATTTGAAGCAGCAGGGGGGCTGCTGCTCATCACGATGGTTTTAATGCCAGAAGAACTCAGTTTTAGGTTGAATGAACCTCTGTATTAAAGAAGCTATGCTCAGAATTTGTTGCTATGCTAGTGACACAGCTCTTGGGATGGCAATGTCTGTTGGTCCCCCCTTTGGTCCAGACTGAATTATCTCCACAAGTATTTTACGGACATTCATGGTCCACCGAGGAAGAAGCCTTTTGTGATCCCCTGACTCTCAATCTGGCACCGCCATGAGGACAAACTTTTTTTTTTTACCTGAAATCATTTCCGTTTTGAACACATGAATTTTTAGATGTATTTTATACCTTTCGGATGGCCACTGGCTTCCATTTCTTTAGTATGCCGTTAATAATTATTTGAAGACATTTGAAACCTACTACTTACCAATTGTCTAGTCTGTTTTTGTAGCACTGCATGTGTTGCTCCTTCTGCATCCAGGTGCTGAGCAGAGAGAATAAATGACTCTTAAGTACAGTGTACCAGAACATTTGGTTTGATTAATTACCTCTTCTCGCTAATACAGCCAGAATTAACAATAAGGTGTTTTTCCACAACACATCCAGCTGAGACTGGACAATTTACAGCCCGTCATGATGCATGCTGGAGAATCCCAGTTGAGAATAGTCAGTGTTGGCACAATTGCCCCTTGAGGACATTGAGGAAGTTTGGCACAGTAAATTGATCCTACTAACAAGTATCGCCTGGGTATCTAAAGCCTAATATGGCTTATTCATAGATCTCCAGTGTTGCCGAAAAGCTATAAAAACACACATCTGCCACATTGTTGCACAGAGTGACATGTTCTTTCATTAACATAAATACAGCCACTCTAGTTTGCTTAAATTCAATCCATATAGTCTGTCCTGCTGCTGTAAATTATTTATTTATGGTTTATTTTATTAGGGACCGATACAACTAACATAGATAAACTGAAAACAACGATCCAATGTGTGTATCAGTGTTTTTAGCAGTTGCTAATTTGCAACATGCTCATTTTAGCACCAAATTTGTGGGCTTTTCATGTGATTTGTGATCAGGCTTAGCATTTAAGAAAAAGGACATGCACCAGACAGTCTTTTAACGGCATAATCTTTTAATTTGTTTTGATATAGTTCTTGACAAACTATATAACATAAGCAACAGCAGTTACATGTGCTCAGTGATTGGAGAAGGAGTTGAGCTGGACTGTCTGGAGGTAGCGACAGAGAAGAGGATGCTGTCCAAGTGGGTTAACATCCTGAACAACGCCTTCCGTTCCACCGCCTCCATGACATGCTGTTTGAAAAGAGAAGTGTCTTCAGCCAAAGACTTATACCCATCCCCAAGGTGTTCCACCGAACAGGAAATGATTACTGCCGGTTTCCATCCAACTGTATAACTCATCTGCACTGTGCTGCAGTGTGAACACCAGTGGACTGGGAGGCTGCTGAAGTCTAATTTGATTTTAATTTTTCCTTACCTTTTGGCACAGAGCAATACATTTACAACTTTTTACTTATAATTAAATTCATTTTGCACACATGTATGCATGCACATGTTTACAAGGGCATACTTTATACTTTTTTGTTAGCACTTGCGTTTGACAGTAGTTTTTTTTTTTTTTTGCAGTATTAGTAGCAGTTGCAGTACTTCTGTGACATGCAAATTTCTCCCTGGGGATGAATAAAGTAAGGGAAAAACGCACTGAAGAAAGAAATGACTGCATACTGACACATATACATGGATAAAGCACCTTATCTTCCACACAGGTGAGCAGTACAGCACACACTCCTTGGTGACCCAAAGTAAGTAGTAGTACACAGTGTATGGTGAATGTAAAAGGCTTGTGCAAGCAGGAGTAGTTAAAGACTGTCCAAGCAGAGCTGAGTGGTAATGTGTAAAATACATATAGTGCGGTGAAATTATGTGTAATTTCAGAGTAAGGCCACTGACTACAAATCAGCCTCTTAGCTGTGCCGACAATACAGTACGTTAGAGCTTCTGTGTAAAATGGGAGGAGGTAAAGAGGAAATTAAGATGCCTTCTGTCTCATGTTTGCTTCTAATAGTTGATATTTGATTTGAAGAATGGTTGTCATTAGCTTTTGTGAATGTTATTTTTAAAATGTCCATGTGGCTCAGAAATGTGTACTGAAAGCCAGCAGGCATGGAGTGATTAAGATTCAAAATCACATCCTGATGGAAATTCCCACAAAGATAATAGTAAATACCATTAAGCCAGAGACTTGTGTAGGAGCCAAATATGTTATTACTGTCTGCACTGACAATAAGCAGGTAAAGCTGGGGGTGACGGTTCAAAGATAGTACACAATAAGTGAAAAATACAATAATATACATAATTTAAAGTTATATAGGGCAGGCATACCTCTCCAACCTTTTTAACACATATGGCCAAAAGAAGGCTCCAAAACACCGCCAGACATGGAATCTCAAGACTTCAAGCACTCAGTTTTGATGCCCAAACTTCTCACACTATTCTCATTTAACAACACTTCATATAACAGACTTTCCCTTCTTTCAAACAGACCAAATGTAGATGCCTCTAAGTGAAAGAAAATTAATTTACTTTATGGGGACATGCCTGTAAATAATCTGACTTAATTAAAACCCTCTTTGGTAATGTATATTAACTCTCTTTAAAGCTGCACTAATCTATATTTTTGTATTAAAAATGGTTCAAATGACAATTATGTTATGTTTTTCGTAGTGACCCTGAGCTCTATGCCTCACTTTTAGCAATTTTTTTTGGATTTCCAGCCGGCAACTTGGTTCTTATCACCTGCAAAACAGCATGCAGCTGTTTTCAGCAAAAAAGCTATAAACCCACTGTACACTACCTGCTCAGCACCAAACGATAGACAGGCAGTATTATCAACTACATGGTGAACATAGTGAAGTATTTAGCATCTGAAGAGACATATTTCTCTAAGGAGTTAATGGAGAGCAAAATTATGGTGAAATGACAGTGAAAATTTGACTTACATTGTCTACAGTAGCCAGAAACATGACTCCAGATGAATGATAATATTGCTCTATGTGGATGTTTAAGCAGGCAGTTGTTGCTTACATGACTGCATATTGCATGACTTTATGACTTTTAACACCAATAGGATAATAATAATGATTCTAAGTTAACAATTTCAAGTGTTCATGGGAGAGAATATATAAATGGACAATACCCACTGTCCAAATAAGCATTTTCACAACAGTTGGATATGTTAATGAAGGTAAAGCACAGGTGGAACTTATATTAATCATGGGTGGGCCAATTTCAGAACCTTGCTATTGTGCATGTTAGCTCACTCGCATGGAAGCCATGACACGACAAGTCAAAATATCATGGCTTTCTCAGAGGTGTTCTTTCAAATATAGAGATTTATTCCTGAGGTAGTTCTAAGTGGTTGCGTTGTGCTAGACTGCTTCATCTGGAAATGTGTCTCAAAGATTTGCAGCACCTTGGTAGCCAGACTGTACATTCTGCATAACGTTACTGGTTTGATTCCAGCGAATGACCTGTGTTGCAAGCCACAAAAAAAATCTTTAAAAGAAATGTGTTTCTAATATCTTCAACCTTCATGTATAAACATAATGAAGTCCAGTTAAACTCCGCTGCATACTATAACCTCAAAAATAAACCGATTTTTGGGGGGGATTATTTTAGTATTCAATACACGATACAGTTGACTTACTTAAAATATCTGAAAATATGTTGATCTCTTCATCTGTAACCAGGAAATCCACTGTTAGTGAGCATAAAAGTAGTGCGTCAGCTGATTGCTAAGTTGCATCACTGATGATGTCACAGGCCAATCTGTTCCACACTTCAATGTTTAATCATTCATTCATTTTTATTTCCAGAGAGCTGGAGCTTGTTGTCACAGAGTACAAAGTTGTGTGGAATAATAACATCCCCTGTGGATACTAAAAATTTAATTATTTGCTGAAGCAGGACCTCTGTGTTGTTACCACCAGAGGGCAGGGTTAGCAGACATATGGGTGGGTGACAGGCCTAGTGTATATTGTGTTTCTTCACCATTCTCTCTAAAATGAATTTCTAATAAATGTCTGTTACTGGCAGTGGATCTTTTCAGGGCAGATACACTCAATATAAATGTGTGTACCCTGATATAAATATTTGCTGTTTTGTCATTTGTCTACTAAAATCCACCCAGACAGTTTAACGTCTTGGTTGAATGAGTACTTTATTTTAAATATGACACGTAAGCATCACAGGGCCTGATGCTTCTCAGGCTACATGTTGACACGTTTAGCTTCTAACAGCCATTTCTAATGGAACACAGTAACTAAAACCATAAAATATATCATTGCAGTCATTTCCGAGTCAAATTTGTCAGATTTTTTCTGCCTTTGAATCAGGAGAGAAATTTGGTTTAATCTAATAGCACACATTATTTCTGTGTTTAGAGCAGTCCCACCTCTGAGCAGTATTGCAGAGTTAAAACCTAAATGCATGAGCCTGGTGATGTGTGAGAAATGTTTTCATTATGTGTCTGCGTGCCATAACAATGCACAGCCAAAATTAAGGTTAGAATTTCAGGCGTCGGTATGGGCCATTATGAACAAGCATATTTGAAAAGATCACTTTTACCCTTGACTCTGTCATTTACAGTGAATTCCTGGGTGACAGGAGTGGCAGAGTCTCCTTGGAACGCTTGTTAAGAGACCATTAATCAGATTTCTTCAGACATGGCATGCAATTTGGCAGCAATTGTTTATCCTTTTTCATTTAAGCTCCTGTTCTGAATAACAACAGCAAAAATCAAAGGCTGCTTTAGGACTCAGTTGTGTACAAAGCTGTTTGTTAGAGCCCAACAGATAAGAAACTGTTATTTAGCAAAGGGAAGTCAGCAGCCAAGAAGGGAAGTTGGAGTTGAGACAGTCACATTTACTTCTATCTCTGCAGATTTTTCTTTCAGAAGTTAATGATCAAGGACACAGCTGGTAAAAATAAGGCAACAGCTCATTCACCAACAGATACAGAGTACTTGGCCTGGATGGAATATGGACTGAATATTATATTGAAAATGAAACTCACAATTAAAATTAATGGGCTTGTAGGACAGGGAAGTCTGCTTGGGTGATGAATTATTCACTTCTTTTGACCAAAATCGTTTCATAAAGAGAAACGTTTTAAATAAACCAGAGGGAGATACTGAGAGTGCACTGCCTGTCACAAAATGTCCTACATGAAACCACAATAAACAACTATTCATTTAATTTTCATTTCTATCTTTTGATACTGAAAACATTGTAGTTACTCATCCAAGTAGTCTGATCATCAGACAGGTTCTAAACAAACCAGGACTATCTTAACCATTTTATCTGGTGGTAAAACTGAAAGTGTCAGTAATCATCACTCATTGCACAGAAAAACTGTTTGTGCACAACCATGTCAAGTAACGTAGGTCAAAGTTGAACCATGTTGTCGGATGGTAATTTTACTGTTTAGCTGTGTACCAGATCTCAGAGATGTAGTTGGTGATTACATTTTATTATATCACTGATACACATGGTGGACAAAATTACAAAAATGAGACCAAGGTTGTTAACCTCTCATTCCAGTAAAATTCATGCAAAAGCCTATTCAAGGCATATCCAAAGTAAATTGAATGTAGTTCTTTAATCATTTGGAATAAATGCATATGGTTTTGGGTTTCTCTGAAAGACAACACTCTGTAGTGTCTAACCCAAAAGTCTGGAATTGATTAATATAAGTTTAAACACACTAAAACTAATATATTTTTTCATTTTCAACGAGCATGCAGACAACTATAGCTGGGACTTATTAGCTGGAAAACACTGTGGGTCCACAGCATAAAGCCTAGTCCAAGTTTAAGTTTTATACCGATGCCATGAAAAGTGACTATTTTACACAGGTTTTTTTAAATGTATGCAAATTTTTCTAAAACAGCACCATCCCTTGGCGGGAAGCGGCTGTTGCTGCATCACTCCTTGTTGGTAGCTCGACACAGATGTGTTTTTTTGCTGTTAGATCATGAACTTCCTACTTAAAACTGGATATCGTTATTTCAGAATGTTATTGGCTACACAAAGTGCCAGTCATCGGCACAATTGAAATAATAGAGCCTGGTCCTACCTTACAACGCGGGCTCTCGTTGGCTGTTCTAGGCTGTGAAAGGGACATGTGAACTTCTATTGGGTCGAATTTGGTGTCACTCGGAAGGTCAGAGTTCAGCGACTAATTTGAATACAAGAAATTGGAGTTGTTTACATTCAAATTGGAAGTTATTACGGTTACGAGCCCCGTCTGCCGGCAAATATGAAACGATGCAGCAGGAGTCCCTTGGGATTTATTGATGGAATAATGTATTTTGGCCTAAATGTTTTTATTGGATTTGATGTCTGGACCTTTGACAACTTAACAAGACCATTTTTGTTGGAATATAATATGAGTATGAAGTTAACACATAGCCTGTATATAAAAAACATAGCAGTTGTGTGCACATACCGAAGGCTGCCACCAGGACCTGAGGGCCCACCGGCGGGAGAGAGCCAAAATGAAACCATATTGTTGTGCAGGTCGTTAAAAAAATCAACTATTTAAAACCACTGTTTATTTTATACGCCTTTTTTTTAAGCTCCAGAAGCCCACATTACCATTTTAACAGAATGAGGTGAGTCCATCAGTAAGTCAAGTGGCCATGGCTACTTCACACATGGCTGTAATAATAGCAGGACAGAGAGGTCTGAACAGTTTTCATGAAGCAGAGATTACAGAAAACAAATGTGGGGAAATTACATTTGTAGATAGTGTTGGTGGATATCATGACTATTGACGGAGGAAAGAAAGAAAGAAAGAATTAGCTGTGCTGTGCAGCATTTGCTACAGCTCTCTGCAAGTTACTTTTCAGTATTCCACTGTGCTACCCTATGAGTTAAGAATTCCCAGGCATACTCACGCCTCCTGAGCACCAGCAAAGCATGTGACTGACAAATGCATATGAGAAATAAAAAATAATGACAATGTAATAATAAAATCTATGGAGTACAACAACAATAAAATAGGTAAAAGACAAAAGACAATAATAAATTAAATACTGTACATAATACTAAGTATAGCTTTTTAAAACATAACACTGCCTGCGCTGTAATTGTTTGGTTTTTACAAATACAAATACACCCGATTTTGCTGCAGAACAAGTGCAGTAACCATAGACTGGCAACATGGTAATTTTGTTGGTCCCCCAGTGGATTTTTTCCCATTCGGTAATTTCATGGCGCACCATGTCAGTGTTTGCACTAAAATTAACACTTAAGTAAAAACAAAGTGGGCTATTCAGTATAATTTTCATGTCTCTCTCATATAATCTTTCAGTGTAGATGCAGGTGTTCTGTACATTTTTAGAGGCTTAACATGGCAGAGACACACATGCATAAGTACACATATCCACATGCACATCAAAAATAAAGTTTTATCCATATTTGTCACCCACAACAGTTTGTAGATGTGATGTAATTTTCCTTCAGGCTCATCAAGTCCATGCAGTTATCCGAAGGTGGCAGTACGGGTGTTGTACTGTGTGCCACCTGCACACTCTGATTCGAAAGATCTTCAACAAGCGACGGACTCCTGTAAAACTGGATTAGACTTATCACCTGGCCAGCTGTTGATTGGTATTTTACATGCAGTTTATACAGTGCAGATCATCAGCCATACCTGAGACATCCTGAGGATGTCCTGTGATCTGATGAAGAAGATCACTCCGTTACTTTCAAATTTCTGCTCACGTTACTGAACATTTGAACACAAGAATTTTTCTGGGTTTACTGTGGCCAGCAACATGGGACATCTTCTTTTCAAGAATGAATGAACAAATTACCAAATTACTACATTTAACAGTGGTAGAAAGCTGTCATTTCTACAATTTTCTTTAGATTCTGATTAATTGTAACTTCAGAGTCAGTCGTCAGTAAACAGTAATCTTGTCATGTAAACACAATAATTGTGGAGGATTAAGGATTCAGTTTGTAAAATCATCTAGACAAAGACTATTGTGTCACAGTATTGGGAAAACTGCCATCATCGTGTGAATATAAATGCATAACTGAGTGCAATTTTGTCACTTCAGCAGAATAAACAAACACAGTGAAACATATTTTATAGACCTGGATGTCTGCATCTATATATAAGTTTGAACACCTCATTATTTCTAATAAATGTAGACAGACATTCTTTTTAGTCATTCAACAGCTAGATTTCCAATGAGGTGGTGCCATGCCATCAAATTGAAATCGTTTGGTGTGCATCATTACCCACAGAGGACATGGCCACCATGCTGCGTGTATTCCCACAAACATGAAGTCAACTTCAGAGTGGAAATCATCTACCTGGGGTGGCATATTTAATGTGCAGTGTATTCATATTTTAGACACTATATTGAAGCCTTTGGACTGTGAGCACATTCTTTCCTTTTGGAGACTGGTATGGGCTCTCCATGACAAAACTGTCAATGAGTCTCCATAGAGGATGCGCTTCTTTTAAAGGAGACTGGAGCTTAAAGCTGATTTTCATAACATCCCATCTCTGGTCACAAAGTTTTTCCATTTAAATTTGAAAGCCCTACACAGAGTCTACCAACTCGTTTGTGGCCACTCACATGAAATAATGTCCTGTGTAACATCAAGTGCCAAGAGGAAGTGAAATCCTGGTTAAATACAAGTCAAGACTCAACATAAGGTGTAAAAGGTTAATGTCAGTGCTCGAAATGAAGTGATTGGTGGATTGTCTAACAGTACCTGAAACCCCTTTCCAAAGGCAGTATTGTTCGAGTGTAAATCTTAGAGAGAGATCGGGGAGGCTCAGTGTTTGCATTTCGATTTAAACACGTTCACCCTTAGACAGGGTTAGATGATATTTTACCAACTAGTTAATTTCAAGCATAAAAGAGATCTTAAGACCGTAACAGTTGTTTTCATCTGTAAAGTAGTCTTCTTTTTGACGTATTATGAGATGAAGTAACAGGCATGACAATTTTAGGAGAACAAATTGGGTTTAATCCAAAATACTTTATTAATACTTATACTAAATGCCTACTATACTGGAGACAAAAATTGTAATTACAGTATAATACAACATGCTGATGCCAAGTGAAAAGGGAGATATAGATATCTCAGATTTGTTGGCAAAAAGTGATTGTGATTTCTTTAGTGATGAAGTCTGGTCATTAAAACTTTGATGCAAAATCAAAACCTAGTAAGTCTGCCAAAGAAAAATCAAAATTAGATTTTAGGTGCTTTTTGTCTTGGGGATCCTTTAGTCTTTGCGTTTTCATAGAAAGGGTTACCTGGTGCCCTGCTTGTGTTTACTGTTGTCTCACTGCTTATTCGAGATAATTGCCTCTGAGTAGCTGGGCATTGAAAGAGGGCTACTTTAAATACCCCAGAGTCCCACACTGCTATCTCTCAATGCATTATTCACAAACAATAATGGTTTTACTATATCTCTCTAAAGTCCCCATTGTGTATGTCTGCACTTACACACTCACACACACAAGCTCTTAATCTTCAAACTCACAAAAAAAACATTCCCCATAATGACATTTTAGGAAAGTGTCGCTTGTTTGATAGGCACAATAAATCACCAAAGAACATGAACATTTTCTTTTTTGGAAAAAGAACAATTCCCCGTCTGGAAATTTAGTCAGGCAAAGTGAATAGAGGTGTAAAATAATGAATTGGCTTTGGATTGAATAGGGATTTCTCAATTTGTCAAGTCAAAATAAACTGATCCACTGGAGCTTATTTTTCCACTATTTATCAAGATGACTTCTTCACTTCTAAAGACAGACGGGAAACCCTCAGCATGGATCCTTTGAGGATGCCATACCTCGCAGAGGAGAAGGATATAATTGAGGCCACCTGTTCAGAAGGCACCAAAAGAGAGTTATTTTGTGGAGGTAAAATCCTTTCCAAAGCAGTGATGCTAAGTTTCATTTACTGGTTAATAAGATGGAAAGGAAATGTTTATGTATTCTGGTTTGTTTACAAAATATAGAAGAAAATATATAGGTAACAGACTGTGAACATAAAAAAGCTGAACAGAAATTACACAACAACAAAGATTGGTTGTGAAGGCTCGTGTTGTGTCAGATTGACACTTGCATTTCAATGTTGCCAACAACTAACACAAGAGGGTGCTGCATCATCTGTTCACTGTAGACATGTTTGTTCAGTTCGTGAATGGCTGGACATGAAGACAGGGCTGCTCCAGAGGTTGGAGTTCCCAGTAAATCTACAGGGAGAGCCTCTTCTGAGAGATTGTCTCTTTGTTATGTTATGTGAGTAGCATGAAAAGTGCTGAGCACTTGCTGGTATGTTGGGGAGGGGAGAAATCAAGTGTGACATATTGTCAATGTAACTAAATGACACTTTGACATAAATAACATTTTTGAATAAAAGCTGCAGAGGATAACACAGTTCATAGTTTTGAAAGCACAAATACAGAAGCACAAATGTCTGTTGGATATTTAGGGTCTCTAGTAACACAATGTATGATGATAGGACAGGTGTAATTTTACATGAAGGTCTCACCTATATTGCAGCTTTAACAAGACAGCATCGTGTCACAGATAATTATAACAGCCCCAGTGTCAACCAGATCTGTGCACAATGGAGAAATGTGGCAACATGTGTATTAATCAAGTGTACAGTGTTGTAGATTTCCACTGCCTCCCACAAAATTGCAACAGATGGTAAGTAATTAAAAAACATATGATAACATCAGGCACATAATTGGTACACAGAGTGTACATTTGTATGTATTTGTTTTAATGCACCAGGTCTGTGCATTAAAAACAGACAAATGTGCATGATTGAAAGCATGAATGAAGGTATGAGTGTTTGTGTGCAAGGAGAGTGAAACAAGCAAGGTCTGATGGCAGAAAAGAAAAGAGGACAGGGGTAGCATTTGCCTTTTTGGGGCCCGAGGGAAGATTTTGCACTAAGTGGCCCCATCTACACCAATTGTTTTTTGACTTTTACAAACGTGGGGGCCATTACAAAGCAGTCAAAAATGCACTGAAACTAGACTCAAATTGCTAATTTGCGTGTTTGCTTTTGAAAAGTGCTCAGGGAAAAGAGCGTAAACATTTTCAGTACAAAACATCCTAGAGGTGAATCACGAGCAGATGACACAAAGCATCAATTCATGGCTCATTGTCCAGGTAATCATAGCACCAGAGGTACACACACACACACCCACACACTCAAGGACACACACATTCACACGCATGAGTCTGGCAGGGTGCTGGATCTTCCTTCCCACTGACAGATGGATGGGGTTAATATCATAATTAAGCACCTCAGCCGACAGTTCCTGTTTACCGCTCGGTTGCTAGGCAGTGACATCAGCTGATCCCTCCCTCCTTCCTCTCTAATCCCTTCCCTCTCCCTCACACTCCCTCACACAAACACACTCTGCTCTGTCTCCCTCAGATAGGCAGCGCAGACGTGGGCAGAGTGTGGGGGTATAGGAAGAGGAGAGAGCGGGAGGATAGGTAGTAGTGTGTGTGAGGCTGTCAGACAGCATGGTCTGGGTCTGAGGACAGCACTGGAAGACACATCAGCAGCCTCCAGATCTCCATGTAGACCAGTGTGGTGACATCCACAGATCACCCGGACCTGTCCACCCATCAGCACCTTCCCAGGACAACACCCGCCTCTTCCAGAGAAGCAAGAGGAGGAAGGGGACGACGAGGGGGGTGGGTCTGTTCATCTTCTTTTTTTTTTCTTTTCTCAGTTTTTTGGTTTTGGGAGTAGGCTCCGGGCTGGACCGCATGCATGACACAACGCAAAGGCGAGAAACCCACCATCAGCATCCAGGAGCACATGGCCATTGACGTGTGCCCTGGCCCCATCCAGCCCATCAAGCAGATCTCTGACTACTTCCCCCGTTACCCACGGGGCCTCCCCCCTGTCTCGCCCCACCAAGTGGGCCACTCCGGGCCCCTGTGTGCTGCCCTCCCAACCACCCCGGCTGCCGCCGCCGCCTCCACCACCGCCGCTGCCGAAAGTGACCGCCCCAATGAGGATAAACCAGACCGGGCTTGTGCAGGAGCCTCCGCCTCCTTACAGGCCACCAAGAGGGATGAGGAGCCAGATGTGGAGGGATACGACTCAGATGACTCCAGTGAGTGATTTCCCCTCTTGTCGTCTCCATCATGCTGTTTACCATGGTGTTTTCCAACATTTGACATGTGTCTATCCCTTTTGGTTCTTCCAATCCCCCTTCCTTTCTCTTATTACTGCATCTCCATTTTGGCCACCGGTTGCCAGACATCCCTCCAGCCGTGTGGCTTTGTGGCTTTATCTGTCACCTTTTCTTCTCTCGGCTCGCCGTCCATCTCTTTCTATCTGTAATCGCCTGCCAAATGTGTGTATGTGTGTGCATGCATGTTGTGTATCCCCGTGTGTTTGTCTCTGTGCTGCAGCTAACTCTTTCCTCTCAGTCGACAGACAGCCAACTGTTGCTGCTGCAAAGAATACAGCTCCCCCTCCTCCTCCTTCTCCTCCGCTTCTGCTCTCCTCCAACTGAAAGGATGATATGTGTGATTTTATTGGAGCAAATGATTCCATATGTCTGTCTGTGCATATGTAAATTCTTCATATTGTCACTGTCTACGGGGTGCTCGGTACTATACTGTCGATCAGTCTCACAGGGCTGAATGATTCATGGCTTCTTGGTGAAGCTTCAAATTAGTCGCAGTTTTGCGCTCAGCGGAGTCTGACTGCATCTGTAAGCTCATCCACATATTGTGTTGGCTAGTGACAAGACAGGCCAGTTCCAATTGTGTGAGCATATTGTTTGTCTGTCGATCTGTTTTTGTGTTAGTTTCCAAAGCATAAAGATGTGTGTGTGTGTGTGTCTCCATCACAGAGGGGAGGCTCCTTTGAGAAAGCCTTTGCTGAATGTCATTCCTTTAATCTATCAGGTCTGAGTGGATGAATAATAATGTAAATGAATAACATGCAGCACAGCTATTGGAGCAAGAAAAGTCACATAGAACAAAATTTCTACGTCCTGCAAAACCAAGTTCTCTCCCAGCAAACATGTTCACTGATAGATGATACGAAAGTCCGCACCAGTGCTGAGAACTCGAGTAAATGTAGTAACAAAATGAAAGCTGCTGCTACCTGCATCATTTTACAGACCTTAGGATCTGTGTGATAAAGTGCTTTCTATTTTAACATTTTTTTTGCCTCTGAACTTGGCTCAGCTGCAGCTCACTCTGAATAACATGTTGCTCTTACGGTGCACAAAACAGACAGCTGCTTTACAGTGTGTTTATATCTGACTGTAACAACCCTTTCTAGAGGTTTGTTGCGAGTGCTCTCTACACAAGAGACTTGTGATTGCAGGTTAATGTGTGACAGCAGTGCAGCTTCTCTAAGAGATAATCCATGCAGAGCGGCATGCAGGGGGGGTTTAGGTCATCTCTAATCCAGAACTGGACAGGAGGGGGATGGTAGGGAGCAGAGTAGGCAGGTCGGGCCTGGCAGATGTTGCTCTATGACCTCTGCCAGGCAACCAGGAAAAAGAGATGATGCATTCTCCTGATTTGTGAGAGCAGTCCTCGATTAGTGAGAGACTTGACTTCTGTAGTCAGATATTACTTTCTGAGGGTGCTCTTTTGCTTTTAGCAAGCACAGCATGGTGTTTTGAAATGTCTTTGTTGGTGCATGTGAAGTGTGTGGGATTTATTATTATCAACTGCAAAGTGATACTTCTGGTCTCTCTCAGACTAATAGCATACTGCCAAGTCTGCATTGTCAACCAGGTCTGTCCAGGTATATGTTATTTTATACTATATACGTTTACCCATTTACATAACCAGATAACATCTATATGTTATACACATTGAATTACAATTAGTTACAAGTATGTGTACCTGTGAGCCTGATAAGAAATCCATCTTTGTTTTGCTGTGCTAAAGGCAAATCTGGGTGGAACACACTGTTGTCATAAGGTGAGATAAAGCACAAGAAACCTGGGGCTGCTTTGCACTTGTTGCTCCAATGTGCATCCAGGCATACAGGAGATAAATTCAGTCTTGCCTAGGGCAGCTGTGGCTCAGGAGGTAGAGCGGGTCGTCCATTAGTCGCAGTGTTGGCAGTTGGATCCCTGGCTCCACCTGTCCACATGTCAGCTCCTCCTGTCTACATGTCGAAATATTCCCTGATTGTTCCCAATGGTCATGCCAACTGCCTTTGCATGGCAGCTCTGTGTGTGAATGTGTGTGAATAGGTGCTTTGCAGGAAGGCAGGTAGGAAATCGCTTTATAAGTGGTGTCCATTTAACATTTCCTGCCATTATCATAGGGACAACACCCCAAAAGTGTCTACTGGCAACACCACTTACTGATTGGGAAGAGTAAAAGGTTCAAAAGTAATTTTGTCAGATCCTCTAACAATGTCTGAAACCGTCTATCCAACAGTGGAATCGGAGACGAGAGCCTGCATCAGCCATTTTATGTAACTTTCCAAAACAGTCAATCTGACAATCACAATGGTTGACCAGGTGTGCAGAGGTGCAACACTATGAATACCTTTGAGGTGAAACTTACCAATAGTGTGCACCATTGTCCACATTTGTACATTTCATCCAGACAATACAAATGCATGTTCTTTTCAAGGAAATTGAGGAGGCAGTGGGATGCAATCAGTGGCCATTACTGACAAATGAATGCCTTTGCACCTAGACCTAAAGCATACTGAGGTCTTAAAGATGATTTATTAAGATACATTTACAGTTTGAAAACATCTTAATCAAATGCTTCTTGGTTGCACTTACACTTCCTTGCCTTGTCTCGAAACCACAGTTCCCCTCCATTCTTCCTGCTAATAAGGCAATTAGACACAAACATCGGCCGGAGCGTCATCTTAATGATCTTACAATCACCTGAAGAGTCATCAGTTATGCATGATAATTACAATGTCAACTCCACATCCCCCAAAAAAGGCCACATGAGGAAGGAGTGTCAAAGTAACTATGCAACTATAACTAGCAGTTAATTGTAAATAAAAATGTTGGTTGAGCTTTCCAAAGTCTGAGTCATTTGCATGCTTATCACCAGCCTCACGACAGTGTTGATGTGTCTAATGAAGTCAGGCACTAAAATAGACAAGTACAAAATAAATGTGGTTGTTTGGGTCAGATGCAACCCAAATAATCAAGCTGTTGCTGCTACCATGGGATTTTGAAAGGAGAAACATAGTGTATAAACAAAATAATATTGCAGCATATCAATCTGCTTTAAGGAAAGGCTTCACGCACTTTTTAAGACCTGCTGTGCATTGTATAGAAAAAGCCACAGCAGAGCACTTTTAACACTACAGGTGATATAGAGGTTTTCTGTGTCTGTAGGTTTTTGATCAAGGAAGCTTACATTGTTACGCTCCATCTAAATCAGTTTAATATTTAATCGTTTGAAAATATATTGGTGGACATTCATTTTCTGACATCAAGACCTTCTAAAGCAAGAAATGAAATAACTTATAAATATCATCAAACTGTAATAACAAAAAAGTACCCCTCCTGTTCACAACTGTAACCCTAGAGCTGGAAAAAACAAACACACCACAAGTTTGTGGATGACACCACCATCATTGGCTGGATTTCAAACAATGATGAGACTTCATACTGGGAGGAAATCAACTATTTTGCAGAGCGGTGCACAGCCTACTGCTCAGCGTCAGCAAAACCAAGGAGTTGATTATTAATTTTTTTTAAAAAGAGGTGATGACACATACCCCTGTCTACATCAGTGGAGCTGAGGTGAACAGTTCAGCATCACAGAGAACCCACCATGGTCATCTCACATCTCTACGCTGGTGAAGAAAGCTGAGAAAGAGCTGTATTTCTTATGGAAACTTGAGAAGCCTAAATTCCCATGCCAAGTTCTAGTTAACTTTTATAGAGGGGCAATAGAAAGCATCCTGACTGGAAACATCACAAACTGGTATAGGATGTGCATGACCCAGGACCGGAGGGCTGAGCAGCGGGTGATTAAAAACAACTCAGAAGATCATTGGCACCCATCTACCAAGCATCAGTAAAATAGTTTTGTTCCTATGACTTGTTATTTATCCACAAATCTAGTGTATATAATTTTGTACATAATGTTTGCTTATTGTGAGTAGCATAAAAGGAACTAAAACTTCAGTCTACCTTGTACCTTGAAATTACAGCAACATCACAGATTGTTGTTGTGAAACACTGTGAAAGATACAACTGCTGCCATAATGTACAGTGTTGAAAGACTTGCTGGAGCCAAGGCTATTTGATAAAAGCAAGGAACACATCGTATTAGTTTTGAAGACATAAGAGCTTCAACTGGAATAACAATATTGAAATAGATTTTATAACCACTTTCTCCTGTCTTATCAACTTAGGATGTGCATGTTTTCAACTTCATTTAATCTTGGAGGGCTAGTAAAGTTTTAACACACTTGTTGTGAGGCTGATCTGATAATTCTTGGCCTCATACATATGAGTCACACGCTGAGGTAAAGTAATTTCTTCCTCCTGGCGGCGCAGCAAGGGGCGCTAAGATGTGAATGAAAAAGCTGCTTCAGTTGGAATTTGTTTCAAAACCTGATTTAGAGAGGTAACTTTCACCCTGTTGCTGCATGAAATGTAAGAGAAAGAAACTCTCTTCTTCCTGTTGTTTGTGATTTAAAAGAGCCAGCGCTGCCCCAAATTGGCTCTTCAAGGTCCTGTGGGACTTGATCCAGTATCTGCATGCTTCCTCTGGGGGGACTCGGGCGGGGGGAGTGGAGAGCAGTGTGGCAATGTTCTCCCGTATGTACCAAATCACAGAGGGACCACTCAGTGCTTGCTAAGAACCTGCTGGCTAATCTGCATAACAGCAGTATTTTCTGATTTATTGTGACTCAACCTTGATTTTAATTGAAACGGAAAAGTGCATCACCCACCAAGTGTCCCAGCTCCCCTGCGAAGGGGGGTAATCAAAACCAATTGGACATCCGGATCTCTGCCACATCAATTAATGGTTGTTTGTAGTGGGTGTAGAGGGCCACGTCCCTGCCAGGGCCAGGAGAAATTGCCAGTGTGACCCACATGACAGAGCAAGCCCTTGTGTTTTTGAAAGATAAGCCTCAGAGCCATATGTGTTGACAGGACGAGCGCAGGTTGGTTGGGAGAAAGACTTGGTAATGTCTGCACACACAGGTCTCCCCTGAGATGTCTTGCTCTGGCAATACTGCTGTCTCCTCAACACAAGACGTGAGCTACAGTGTTTGTTTGTAGATGTCAACTGGTGAGGAGAGATGCAGTCAGAGAAGGGAGGGAAGTGTCTAAAACAAAGACAAATGATCTGTCAGAAGGAATAAATAAAATCAACCAAACTACACTCTATATTTTGTGTGTTATTGAGGATAATGGGGATTATATAGTAAAATTGACAGAATTGCCTCATAAACCTCACAACATCTTTGGGGTTTTGGCTTAAATGAGATGGACCAGAGAGTGTAGACACAATTATAACCACAGTTTCAATGGTGGATTGTGTTAGACGTCAGACACAGTCAAACTGAATCAACAATAGGGAAGAGTGATATACATGACTAGGGGTGGGAATCACTGGGCACCTCACGATTCGATTTGATTACGATTCAGAGGGCTGCGATTTGATTATAAAACGATTATCGATGCATCTTGATGCATAATTTCTTCCCTGGATAATTACTATGCATTTAATTTGAGCATTAAAATCCAAAAGAAACATCTCATAATTAGCTTAAAATGACTAGTTTGCATCCCTAATTTACTTTATTAACCTCATCTCCATGGCCCGTCATTTCATTAACAACCAGTTGTCAGACTCCTCTGAAAACTGAAATTATTGTACCAGATGTTCTCAACATTTGACTAGTAGGTTAGTTAGTAATGACTGCTGATAATTAATATTAGGGGTAACATAGGGTAAGACACCATTTTTTTTTTTATTGTGTTCAATTGATATATATATTTACATTAAGGGGAGCCTTAAGATAAGTTATGCAATTGTTCAGAGTGAAATATTTTTATAGTTTTTGGTTAAAGTAGTAAAATGCTAGATTGGTATGTTTGGGGTAACATGCCCCCCAGTCGCCGTGCCCCTTCATGGTTGATCGTTTGTAAAATAGATGTTATTTAGACACTGGATAGACCCTTTAGACTTTATAGGAAAGCTAATAACAGAAGGCAATCTTACCCCACCAGCTGGGAAAAATGCCTTTCTCCTAAAATTTACATTTGATTAAATTCTAATTAATTTCTCAACTGTAGGTATTTATTTTACTTTATATTATGTTACCCTAAGCATGGCCATCTCCAAGATACAAAAAAGAAGAATCGATTATTTCTCCCACCCCTATATTTGACAGACATTTAACAAAATATGAACTAACAATTGATTTATTTCAAAGTTAAATGACTTTTTAATAAAAGTGTCCATATTAGTTTGTCTCACGTATTCAATACCAGCGATGAAGATCATAGCTCAGTCTTTTTCCCTAATCTCCCATGAAGTGAAATTCCTAATGAGCAACTGCAATGACACAAGTCCACAAACTAATAATATTTTGAAATATGGGTCTTCTTTTTACTTGTTTACTTGACCTGTGCCATATGTATGATAATTATATAATAATGGTTTATTTAACACTTTTAGATGAGTGGGGCCAAAATTGCAAACGCTCTGTCACATTTCATATCCACAGGAAGATGGATTGCTGAGGGTGGTGCAGCACACCTGCCTCCGGGTGCCTGAGGAAGCCTGAGCAATGCACCTGATGGTTTGCTATAATAATTTGTACAGCCTCTCATACTACTTTGTCCGTGTTGATCTGTTGTAGAAGGAAAATAACGAACAAAATACTCATATTCAAATCCAGTTTTAAACCAACAGAACTTTATCAGTGTGACTCTGTGCTATGGCAATGTATGGACCCTGAAAGTCCATTTCTTAATTATCCTGTTTTCATATTGTTTGACTAAACATAACATCACGTGGTGCTGTCAAGATGTGATGTACAATCAAACCCCAACCAAAACTGAATGTTTGAGGCCTACATAGACATTGAAGAGTTTAAATAATTTGACAATATCATATATTGGCAGATATATGATAATAAGCTTTTTACATGAACACGTGGCAAGCTTAAAGAATCCTTTATTCATAAGGATACTAAAGAGTTGTGACAAAAATATATACTGAGTTGGATACTTTATAGTAGAAAAATACACTTGTCAGCAGTCTCTGGTGGACAAACTATATAATAGAAACCGTTGTTTCTAAATGATCTCAAACGTATCTTTAGCACTTCTGTAGTACAATTGATTGCTTATTGGCTGGCATATACTGTATGCTTATACAGATGTATGTGTGATAATCTAATATCGGTTGATGTTTTGGCCTGTCCAATTGATTGGTCCACCCATTTTCAATGTTGTTAATACTGCACTTTTCAAGTGAGATGTATCACGATAGTTTTATCTAATGTTATAGTCAGTTGGTGGTAGAGATGCACTCATCCAATCCACTGCATGGATTGTTATCGGCACCAATATTGGCCTTATTAAGAAGATCAGGTATTGACCAGATGTGCCCCAACTGTGATGATGAATGAGGTCAGGTGTTCTTCAAATCAAAGAGGTTAGTGCAGCAGAGCTTTCTTCCATACAGGAGTATGGAGGCAATGCACTCTGGGGCTCTGCCATGTCGTGCAGAATTTTAAAACTGATTCTAAAACAAACTGGCAATCTGAGTAATGAGGCTAAAACTGATGTGATTTTCTTTCTAAGCCTGCAGTATGCTCTCTTTTGCCCAGTGAGAGCACATATCCTCACAAACCTGATGATGCCAGAAAAAGACATGTCTGCTCAGTTGTCAGGTGCAAGAGAAGGATTTAATATTCCCCCATGTACAATCCTCATTTACAGTCAGAAAATCAGGATTACTCAAATATTTTTGTCTTTTCTGGGTTTCTGATAATATGCGCAAAACTCGCAGCACCAATTCAGAGGCCAAGTTATATTAACACAGACATCATTCATGTGTCAGTAGCAGATAACTGATGCCGATACTCCATGCTAACACTTGAGGACACTGGGTGATAAAAGGCACTTGCATTTTTCAAAGAGAAAACATGTTTTAGGAGACAAACAATTCACCAAAGTAGCTGCTCATTGCAAACAGTTTAGCAGTAATGTTACTGTAAATGTTTTCTACTAAAAACTGTATTCCTTTAAGGGCAGAAGAGTAGAAAGTGTGTGTCAAACCATGTGTTGCCTCTCCCAGACCAAAATCCATTTCCAGACCTTTGCAGAACGTAGGGCTGCATCAATCCAGCTGAAAACACCCCCTGAGCCTCATAACACTAAGTTCATTGTAAAGAGTGATTTCAGCACTGCTGTGCCCAGCACAGTAGAATCCTATTAAGAGTCTATTTGCAAGCTGTCATACAGTAGTAATGAGTCACTGTAGTGTCCCATGTTTTCCTGTGACTAACCCACCACTAACAAAACGGGCCAGTTGTCAGCCTGTTCACATTATGGGTTATTATTACTGGTGCTGTCGCTCAACAGGAGCCATCAAGTGTTTTAAGTTAGCAGCAATTCTGCTTCATCAGATACAAACTCTGCCTCTACCCTCCCTTCATCCCACTAAGCACATTATGTAATGATAATGCCAGCTATTACACAGATCCATTTGGCGTCTGGAGCTGTCATCAGAGGGAGAAATTTATTTTGGCTTCAGTTTGTCACACTTCGCATGCACTCATTGAGGAAGTGTGTTTAAATATTGCTGGAGACATGGACTCTTAAAAGCTTTTAGTGTTTGGATTGGTTCATCCCCTTTACCGAGAAGTAAAAGAATGACTTCATTTGCCTAAATTAAATCCTTGTGTCTGACTACATCTGTGTCAACACCAAGAGATGAATCAAAACTTATCTAACTGAACCACAGCTGTATTAAGTGGACACTCTGTCCACTGAAAGTCCATCAGTATTAGATTTGCAGCCTCAAAGCTTTCACATTGTTACAAATGATTGGCATTTGCTGTTACGCTGATGACTATATTCATATGTAGATTATAAATATTTATTGTCCAGTAACTTGGTCATAGACGTTTACGTTTGCTAAAATCATTTACTGTAAAAAAACAAACAAACAAACCAACAAAAAAACGTAATGTTGGTGTAACATATCTGATTTTATCCAAAGTTTCCTGAAGGCACATTTTCAGGTTTTGTTTTTGGGTAACCTTTCCCTCGTTGGCAGTTGCTGGAGCCAAAGAAATGAATTGCAAAATTCAGTCAAAGTAGGGGAAGTCTGGCTGGAAGTAAGGCTGAAAGGCAGTCATTTCCAGCAAAAAAGCTCTGTTAAAACCAGTGAATTCCACATCCTGGCGTTAAACGCAGATAAATTTAGAAATTAGCTAGTGAAAGTTGAACATATACATACAACTAATAAAGAATGTTTGTATATAGTATATATAGTATGTATATAGTTTTTTGTGGAGACAAAACTAGAGCTTAAAGAAGAGTGGATATTAGGCTTCCATTCATAAGGTGGAAACAAACACAACTCCAAATGAATGCTAATGTTGCTCTGTGTGTGCTAGATGATTAAATAGTAGGGGTGTGTCGAGACACTTGACCCACAAGACGAGACGAGACACGAGACTAGGTTCACAAGATTGAGACGAGACGAGATTTAAACACTATTTTTAAGAAATCTTCAATGCTGAATTACATGAAAAGTTTGAGCATAAATAGTCAATTTCTTGCATTCTGGTTTCCTGCCAAGTTTATGGTGGAAATATTTTTATTTATGTAAAAGGACACTTCAGGCGGCAGGTGACAATTTAAAATCTAAAATCAGAATCAGCTTTATTGCCAGGTATGTGTACACATACGAGGAATTTGACTCAGGATTGTATATTGCTCACAATGTGCTTATTCATACAATAATACAGTAATAAAATAAATCAGACACAGGCTACAGTGTAGACAACACAAATATACACACTATGAACAAAACACAATACATATTGACAAATAGTGCAGTGAGCAGAGTGTAAAGGATGCAGGAGTAAGATATTATTATCATTATTATTATGTACATGTCGGAGGTGGATGTGATATATAGGTACACATTCACATACATGAATACATGTACACAGTGCGATGGAGCATAGTGCAAAGGATGTATATACAATATGACAATATAAAACTGATGATACACGGAGCAACTTTTAGAGCAATCATGCAGGGCAACGTTGCTGTCAATGGTAATGAGTAAAGATTACTACCGTAATCCCCTTCCCCCACCACTCTGCCACCTGCCCCGCACCCCCGCTATCCGTTCAAAACAATGTCAGACTTGCCACCAACAACATTGCCCAGCAACATTGCTCAAAAAGTTGCCCCATGTATCATCAGCTTAACCGAATGAACAGCACTGAAGTAGAGAATGGTGAATAAATAATAAGTGGTAACCAGTAAACGGATGGCTGATTAGAGAGTTATTGCACAGGGGTTGTTCCTGACACTGTGGGTCAGAAAAAAAGCTGTTCATCAGAGTGATGTCTTGTGGGAAGAAACTTTTCTTGTGTCTGTTGGTTTTGGCGTACAGTGCTCTTTAGCGCCTACCAGAGGGGAGGAGCTGGAACAGGTTGTTTCCGGAGTGAGATGGATCTACAGTGATGTTTCCTGCCCGTTTCCTGACTCTGGAAATGTATAATTCCTGAATGGAGGGCAGGTTGGCACCGATGATCTTTTCTGCAGTCCTGACTGTCATTTGTAGTCTGCTCCTGTCCTTTTTGGTGGCAGATCCAAACCAGACAGTGATGGACGTGCAGAGGACAGACTGGGTGATTGCTGTGTAAAAGTGAATCAGCAGCTCCTTAGGCAGGTTGAGCTTCCTGAGCTGGTGCAGGAAGTACATCCTCTGCTGGGCCTTCCTGGGATACGGTGGAACCCAGAAACCTGAAGGTTTCCACAGCAGACACAGGGCTGTTGAGTATGGTGATGGGGGGCAGAGTGGGGGGCTCCCCCTGAAGTCCATGATCATCTCCAACCTTATGCTCAAGGTTGTTCTGACCAGAGAGCCAGCTGATCAACCTCACTTCTGTAGGCCGACTCGTCACCGTCCCGGATGAGGCCGATGACCTGATTACATAGCAGTGCAGAACTGTTCAAACCTCCACATGTAGCTGAAAGATTGTTTTTTGTCTTCAGTTGTTCCATCATTTGGTCTTTAATAATATGTAAAAAGTTGTGCTCTGTCAGTGGACCAATGTGAGCTCAGCTTTGCCCAAACAAGCTTGCTTTCATTCCTCAGAGTCTCTCTTGTTAATCCCTGGGAAGATGCCAAACTCATGTTCAAAGTTTTTGCAACCCACCTCAGCTGGATCGATAACGGGTCGTTGCCCTGCTTTTTTGGACTCTTGGAAGCCACATCTTAGAATTTCAGTCTGTCAGTTGCTGCAGCCGCAGGAGGGGAGACTCAATGAGGTACAATACAGCTCTGCTATGGAAAAACCAAAGACTGCAATGTCTGGCCTCAGAGTGGAGTGTTGGACTGAAAATGCTTTCTGAGTTCACCTGGACTAATACCAGCCAGGCAGGAGGATTTCCTTGTGTAGGTGTATTGTGTGTTTTCTTTATTGTCTTCTAAAGTGGATTAGAATCCCTTGGGGTTAGGGATGTCTGTCTTGCCAGATGGTCTACGTTCAACTACAGGCTTAAAGATTATGTATGTAATCTCTAATCACACTGTACTAAACTCAAAGAAAAATTACATTTGTTTTCATGGCAATTTAATACATTTTCTTATTTTAAATAGGATGACTTCAAAAAGAAAAGGCCATGGGATCACTGAAATCAAAAGTGTATTCCTTTGGGAGCATGAATTTGCTATAGTTTTTGTCTACAATCTGCCTAGAATCTAGCATTTATGTATTGATAAAAAAGTGAAATACAATGAAGTGAAATGAATCAGAAAAAGAAACATAAATTCATTTGCATTTTCTTTTGTTTATTTGGCAGAAACTTGACTTATCCAAAATGGTGCTCCTCCTCTGCATGAATGTGCTCATTAAATGTGTGCCCATCACATTTTGGTATTTCTTCTGTACACGAGTAAATTTTGCCGATATGGTGATGCTAGAGCAAAGGTCAGAGGAGGTCACTAAAAAGATTAAGAAACATTCTCTTGACAGCATGAATTTCCACAGCAAATTTCAGGGCAGAGTTCCAAAGTACATTGGTCTGGATTAAAGTTCGGGATCGATTTACACCAGCTGCGTGCAAAATTACACTGTATCTTACAGGAAGTAAAAGGACTTTGATTTAAAATGAGAAAATTAGTAACATTTAGAAATTAGACATTAAATACCTCCAGCAGCTGTTTTGAATTTATAAGAGCAATATCTCTGCCTCAGTTGAAAGATGAGGTGAAACTAATTCCACAAGATTACAAATCAAGCACTTCTCTCTGTATCGTGTGACATTTAATTGTCATGTTCAGCATTAAAAGATTATTTAGTATGCATGCTGTGTCTCTGATAAAATTCATCAAAATATCATCACGGCGAGGATTACATAAAGATGACTCGTCTGCTTCTGGCAACCCAATAAAGTAACAGTGCCTGAGTCATCTTTTAGGAAGCCATGGGTCTGTAAAAACTCAGAAGGCCAGAAAAATTACATTTCCCATGAAAGTCCACTTTTATCAATAAATGCAGGGGCGGTTTTCATGGTGTTACTTTACAGCCTCTAAACCTCCACTTTGAGTGAGGAGGGAAATGAAGAGGAGTTTTAACTGTACCTCATGTTACCGGAAAAGGTTGGTGGACCAAACAATGCCTGCTTGTGTTAGCTTTTTTCATTATTTCTGTTCACAAGTGTCCAATATCTTAATTTTTATTAAATATATTATCAAAATGTAGCTTTTCTTTTGAATGACTTATTGTCTTTGTAGTTTCACCTAAATGAAAGTAGGTGAGTAAATGTTCAGTTTATACTCGTTACTAGTTTTGTTACCTTACAAACATTGACTTAATTGGGTGCACAGGAACCTGTCCTAAAGTGATTTCACTGTCCTTTGGTCACCAGTGGTAAAATCACACATTGATGAGTGGTCCTAAGAAAGCACTGTTATCTAGTCTTACTTGTAAAACTCCATTTCAATCACCCTCGCACTCTATTCTTCTCAGCTTGCTGAGATTAAATATTTGACTATGGGACTCTAGTTCCAGCTATTAGTTCCAGCTGTTCTCTTTGCTGCTTCATATTCACACGGTCACTCATCTTGATTTGTATTCTGTCTTGAACTGTTCCAGTGAGGATGGATAGAAGTCCATAACTAGCAGGCCCGTACCACCACTTACTGTTACCTTTGATTCACACAGATGCTTTGAGGTGTCCGCAGCAGCGTTGCCCTTGTTTATGCACCATAGCATGCACTGTAAGGCCTTGTACTATTTTTCACCATGTTAGCAAGAGCAGATAACTTAAGTGTGCATCATAAGAAAAATCACATCAATAATCCTTTAAAATGTAAATCTCCAGCCTTGAGTGGAAACACAATCTTTGTCATAGATGTGCAGTGACACTGACTGAATGTTTGATAGAACGGTGTTTGGTGCGGGGGTGCTCCATGAAAACTTTATCAATGTTTATCTGCCAATACTAGCACTATCACTGACAGCAACAACCTGTGAGCATGTTGAAAGCCCACAATCATACTTTAACACTATGAAGGTTGAAATAAACACAGCTCATTCTTCCCTGTTTCTGATCCCTCTGCAATAAATTAGTTGCCAATTTCGATTGCTTCATTCATTTCAAGCTACCTCCAGGCACTTTACTGCAAAAGGCCCCCACACGGCCTTTCCCAGATGAAGCCAGGTGTTGTTGCACAGAGCTTTTTTTCTGTTTGTGCAGAGAACCACTGCGATATAAAAATGGCTGGTTAATGTAACTTTTGTTCTCCAGCCAAGTGAGTTGGTAATTCCAAGCACTGTCAATACAGGATCAGCTACGTTTTAACAGGAAAGCAGTGAAAGAACAAAGGGGGTTTCATCAGACAGGCTTCTCAGAGGACCATCCACCCTGTCCAAAGTCTGTGCAGCATCACATCTCACTCCCACGATTGGAAGAAATGTTGCCAGTGAATGTAATCCTGGCAGTAATTGGGTTTTCTCCAAATACCTGGCAAAGCAAATTAGTAAATGATGATAAACATTTTTGTAGGGGACAGCATGTCCCTGTAGTATCTTTAAATTACACTCTCCTGTTGATACGTTATTTTTAAAAGCAGTGGTGTAAGAAGGCCTTTAATTTAAACCTGCTATAGCTGATTTATTACTCACCTTTCAAGTTGATATGGTGAACTTGTTAGTTGTTTATGTACACAACCAGAAATAACAGACCAACATTATCATTAATTTCTAGTTTGTAAGTCCAATATTCACTCTCTTTTAGCTCTCTTTTTGGTCTCCACCAACTCATACAGAAAATATCTGGCTTTTTAGCATCTAAATGCTCCACCATGTTCACCAGCCTGTATCTGTCTGCTGTTTGGTGCTGAGCTAGTAGTGTACAGTGTGTTTTTAGTGCTTTTCGCTGAAAACAGCTAGAAGTCTGCTGCAACCGAAAACACAATGAGCTGAAACTCGCTATGAAGCTCTGAAAAGCCGAGGGGAGCTGCACATTAATAATTATCTGTAGGTCTATCACTACGAGCGATGCTTTTTACAGTATGGCACTGTTTTCACATAGTCATTTGACACAGATATACACAAGTACAGTAAATACAAAGTACGTTTACACTAAATACTTTCCACCGCTGCTTAATAGTAATCTTAACATGTAACATACAGTGGGTACGGAAAGTATTCAGACCCCTTTAAATTTTTCACTCTTTGTTTCATTGCAGCCATTTTCCAAAAATCAAAAAAGTTCATTTTATTTCTCAGTAATGTACACTCAGCACACCATCTTGACAGAAAAAAACAGAAATGTAGAAATTTTTGCAAATTTATTAAAAAAGAAAAACTGAAATATCACATGGTCATAAGTATTCAGACACTTTGCCGTGACACTCATATTTAACTCAGGTGCTGTCTATTTCTTCTGATCATCCTTGAGATGGTTCTACACCTTCATTTGAGTCCAGCTGTGTTTGATTATACTGATTGGACTTGATTAGGAAAGCCACACACCTGTCTATATAAGACCTTACAGCTCACAGTGCATGTCAGAGCAAATGAGAATCATGAGGTCAAAGGAACTGCCTGAAGAGCTCAGACAGAATTGTGGCAAGGCACAGATCTGGCCAAGGTTACA
>NC_060172.1:9640459-9694760 GCF_021292245.1 Micropterus dolomieu
CCTTGGTGAGAGAGGTAAAGAAGAACCCAAAGGTCACTGTGGCTGAGCTCCAGAGATGCAGTCGGGAGATGGGAGAAAGTTGTAGTAAGTCAACCATCACTGCAGCAATCCACCAGTCGGGGCTTTATGGCAGAGTGGCCCGACGGAAGCCTCTCCTCAGTGCAAGACACATGAAAGCCCGCATGGAGTTTGCTAAAAAACACCTGAAGGACTCCAAGATGGTGATAAATAAGATCCTCTGGTCTGATGAGACCAAGATAGAACTTTTTGGCCTTAATTCTAAGCGGTATGTGTGGAGAAAACCAGGCACTGCTCATCACCTGTCCAATACAGTCTCAACAGTGAAGCATGGTGGTGGCAGCATCATGCTGTGGGGGTATTTTTCAGCTGCAGGGACAGGACGACCGGTTGCAATCGAGGGAAAGATGAATGCGGCCAAGTACAGGGATATCCTGGACGAAAACCTTTTCCAGAGTGCTCTGGACCTCAGACTGGGCCGAAGGTTTACCTTCCAACAAGACAATGACTCTAAGCGCACCGCTAAAATAACGAAGGAGTGGCTTCACAACAACTCCGTGGCTATTCTTGAATGGCCCAGCCAGAGCCCTGACTTAAACCCAATTGAGCATCTCTGGAGAGACCTGAAAATGGCTGTCCACCAACGTTTACCATCCAACCTGACAGAACTGGAGAGGATCTGCAAGGAGGAATGGCAGAGGATACCCAAATCCAGATGTGAAAAACTTGTTGCATCTTTCCCAAAACGACTCATGGCTGTATTAGATCAAAAGGGTGCTTCTACTAAATACTGAGCAAAGGGTCTGAATACTTATGACCATGTGATATTTCAGTTTTTCTTTTTTAATAAATTTGCAAAAATTTCTACATTTCTGTTTTTTTCTGTCAAGATGGGGTGCTGAGTGTACATTACTGAGAAATAAAATGAACTTTTTTGATTTTTGGAAAATGGCTGCAATGAAACAAAGAGTGAAAAATTTAAAGGGGTCTGAATACTTTCCGTACCCACTGTATATTTAACATATAGAGTGGGAAAAAAAACCAGTAGCTCTTCGCTTATCTCCACTCGATTAGCATTTGTTCTCATCCCACCAGGTGGGAATCTGTATCTTACTGAAGAGAGCACCAGAACAAAAATCCCACACAGTGCTCTAAACAGTAATTCAGAGGGTAGAATCATCACTAGATTTCCAAGAACTGATGCTGAGTTTGACTCCCTGCAGGTTCTTATCTTTTTGTTTGTGTTGACTCATGATGTCTCTACAAGTCTCTTAGTTTCTTTTGAATTGTTTGTGAGTCTTAAACCTACAGTATACTCCTGCACAGACAAAACTAAGTAAGCACAAAGTATTTCATCCTGTCATCAATGAGTAGTTTTACCTCAAAGCAATTATTGATCTTGAGAGCTTAGAAAACCCCCAGTGTAGTTTTTTTCCAAGGAGAGTGGGTTGACTGCTCTTGGACGTCTGCGTGGCTAAAAGTAAAATAACTTTCAGCCAAAGAAATATCTCACAGCTGTTTTTTAAATATCAGAGTCATGGTTTCCTACCAAAACAGTATTTACAGAAAAAAGAGCCAGAGTGGAAATGGGAATACTGCCTCACATTCTGTAGGCGGGGAAACTGACAGAAAGATAAAAATACATGCAGTATATGTGTATAAAATGTGTCTAACAGAATGGAAAACACTTGGCCTATACCAATGTTGTTGCACCAACTCCCATTTTCTCTTATGAAAACCTCATTCAACAGAGTAGGATTAGAGAATTGGGTTGTATGTTTTAAAGAGTCCAGCTCTTGCAAGTTCTGTCATTAGTGAATGAAATATGCACTTATAGTACAGGGGAGGTTACTGCAAAACAGCCTCATCAGCAGGAATCAACATTTGTGTCAAGCACCATGCTTAACCGGAGTACTCTCGACCTCCTGAAATGACATTAAAATGAGCAAAACTTGTGTTAGATGCAGACCTTCAGGCTTTCTGCAGACATTAAATTGCATAATTGAGTAGAGAAATGAAGTTATTTCATCTCCTAATTTCCCCATCCATTTGTCTCAAAGTCAGACCCTCATTACAGTGAGATTCAGCTCCCCTAAGTGTGGGGAAGATGAAGACCACATGGTCTTATCTGTGAAAACATGCAATGGACTCCAGGACTGAGAAATCACACATAACTTACGAGTGCAGCCCATACAAACCATCTGATTTTGCCGTTAAAGTGTATCAGACTTTGGTTTGATCCAGTGTGCTCTGACGCAGGGGAAGCAGTCGATATCAAGAACAGTAAGAGTGATAAATAAAGAGTGTTCAAATCATCTGTGAGTTCTCACTCAGGGTAAAATACTGAATCAATCCTGGACTGACCAAATGGGTCTTCATCTGCTGACAGATACTGACAGCTGACTGCTAGTGTATGTCTATAATTTCCCTGTGGTTATTTTCTTTCTTGGCCATTGCATTATATCTTTTCACAAATCAAGTCCCAAGTTTCCCACTAAAGTCATGACCAAGCTGACATCAACGAACCGGCAGCAGACAGCCAGCTGATAGCCAACATGCACAAGGGTTCTGCATGTGAGGAAATAATGGCAGTGGTCTGTATAAAAGGTGAAAATGTGTCTGCCCTCAGTCATGTTTTCTTGCTTTGCTCCATTTGTGATGCAAAAACCTAAAAAAAAATAAAATCTAGCTACCAGCACAGACGCCCAATGGTGCCCACTAGCCAAGATGAAGAAGCCATTTCATTCTGTGCCATTATGCTACTACGCTAGTCAGTGCTTGAAGTGGGCCGGTACGCTTCGGTATGCAGTACCGACACCTCCATATTTTACTCTTTGACGTACATTTTCTTGCGCACTGGGACTTCTCCCAAGCTGCCGGTCCTCTCCTCTGCCCTCTCCATATCAGGTTCTCTGGGGATTACATGATGCTCACCTGTTCCCGTTCTTGCCTGCCTGCTAAACTCTGTCGGTGGAGAGAGACGAGGGAGAAGAGGAGCTCGGGTGCCTTTCAAGCAGCCGTGTGCTGAATGTAACTCGTCAATTTCACTTCCGACTAATCACAGAGTGGATGGAGCAGGACAGATAGGTGTCATTTACACTGGGGAGGCTGGGGATGCTAGGGACAGGTCAGAATCAGAATGTCTCCATCACTTTTTGAAAGCTTTTGTTAAAAATGTTCTGAACAACAGTAACAATAAATGTTAAATAACAAATGAAACAATGGACAATAAGAAAACATGCAATACACTTATTCGCATGCACTATTCTGTAACTCTCCACTGACTGCACTGCATCTGCTGCAGCTTCGCTAAGCTTGCTAGTTGAACAGCTCCCAACCACCATCTTGGCTGTCAGTAAAGTTGGGAGACTCGGTGTGACTGGAGTCTCATTCAATTTTTCAGATGTCGCGCTGGTAAGGGAAACACAAGCTGTTACATATGTAACTACGATTCTATGAATTCTTCATAATTTCCAGATGTATTGTCTAGGCGTTAACACATCTGAGTGAGGCTGCAGAAATTATTTTTTTAATGGATGGAGAGGACTTAAGGCATACATACAGATTATGATTTATAAATGAATCAAATAAAGTTAAATGAAACCCTTGTAAACATTCAGAGCATTATCCTTGCCAGTCATTTAAAACATGAAATACAAACTCGCAGCATTATAGCAAATGTCACTCTAATAGTCTGTTCAGAGATTCAGTCTCCTTTGCAACATAGCTTTGTTGTGAAACACCATTTTACCATCCCTCATCAAGGTCAACCCCTCCCTCCCCTGCACTCCCGCTGTAGAGATTGCGGTTTCTCTGAAAAGCTCCATTTGTATAGATCTGAGTGCAGTTTGATCAGATCCTGCTGGCTCTAATGAGTCGGCAACACCTTGGTAAGCTGCCCCTTGATCCCTCCAGAGATGCATTTACACCAAACACCATAAGGTCCAAAAGTAGCACAATGGTGCCATGCTGCTCTTTGACTGAGGTTTTCAGGGCCTCTCAGGGTCCTGTCTTCCTGTTTCACTTTCATTCATGCTGGAGCAGGTATGTTCCATTTTATTGAATTAGTACAGGAAAAGTTTAACATTATTGTTCATGTCCAGTGTGTCACCACACTAAAGTTATGGGGAAACAAAGTGTGACAGTGCACAGTCAATACAATGTACTGTGTCTGCATAGACTGATAGTACAGTGCAATAGATGACAGAAATATACACAACACAGGGTGAGAAGATTTTATCCTTGTTTTCTGTGTTTTAAGTGTAGCTAGGGAAAGCCAGAATGGAGACATGAAATTGTTTCTTGGGTCTGAAGATGGATTGTTTATATGTTGCGTTCTCTGCTCCTATGACCTTTTATGGTTTCTCTGACTCTGGAATTGAAGGATTGGGTAAAATACTTGAATTAAGTCTTCTGGTATTCCAGTCAGCCAGCCTATTCAAGGTGCAACCAAACCTGATAATAGAGCTGCCTTACTATGGGAGGCTCAGGTACAAGTAGGGTTACAGGCTACCTGCCAGCTGTATGACATTTAAAATCAAAGCAAACTCACCCAGCAGCAGTACACCAGGGCTCCTCTTTGTTTGATAAATGTTAGACTGATTGCCTGGAAAAGTAGTAGTTTTATTCCATTTTAATGCCTATTCAATGAACGTCCATGTTGACTTTGCTTGTTTAGATTTTTCTTTATTTCTTTATAATGTAGATTTAATTTTGGATGGCATCTGATTAAATTCAGAACTCATTACTTTAATTTGTTAATTTTCCAGCTCAATGTAACTTGATTAAAATGTAAATTGTTAAGTTAATAAATAGTTATGTCTTTCAAATAGAAAACCAAATAAGTGAGACTAGACATGAACAGATTCCTGGCATATGATGGATACAGGTGATTTCTATCTAACAAAATGTCACATTCTGCCTGTCAGCCGTGTCTAATTTGTACTCTGAGTTTTGGTCAGTTTATCTGTTATTTTGATCTGTTGTGTTTTGGGGTTCTGTCTTCCCTGTTGTCTTGTGTCTAGTTTACTCTGTGTTTTGATTTTGGTTTCTCTGATTTTTGGTTTCATGTCTTAGTGTTACTCCTGTGTAAACTCAGGGTTGACAAACTCTGACCACCTACACTGGAGTTAAACGGGACTACAACGGTGGACAAGATGTTGGTTAGTTGTGTCAGTGTTAACTTAATTGGAGATGGTGCGCGTTCGCATAAAAGGGGTGTGTTCGGCTGTGCAGGCAGATTTTTTTTCGCAACGACGCAGGCTCCCTATTTCTCCAGAGGAATGCACATTGGTAGTGTCAGGAAATTATGAATGTAAAGACAAGTTAATGGCTAAATCTAATATCGTGGCAGACGAAAAAAGCAGGGAGGCTTGTTGGCATCGCATGTAAATTGTAAAGTGTTCTCATTGTAGTTCAAATCTCATCTTCAAATCTAAGTATTTTATGGGCTTTTCTTTTATGTGTAATACGATTAAGATGTAAAGGCAACTGCACATAAGGTCCATTGTAATAGAAAAAATTTCAAAGATTAATCTAAAAGTAAAAAGCTTGAATATTCTCTGACATTATAGTCACACATTTATGAGAGAAACGTCTGCCGTGTAGTATGCACTCATTGGAAAGTTTTATTAAAATTTGCAATCGGATTTAGCAGTGAGGAAATACTCCTGAGTTTAGCCCACAATCACTACCATGCACCTTAGAGACTTTGCCTTGGATCGGCCGGACTCAGAAAACACCAGCGTGGTTTTTGATTTTTTATGACATTAATTTCAGGGAATATTCGATTTTTCTTCTTGTAAATTTCACACTTTCATCTAGGATTTTTGTGAAAACACTTGGGAGAATTCAGTTATAGACTACAGATGCGCTACATCTAAGAAACTATCCCGTTTATTAATTAAGATTCCTCTCTAAAATCACCAAGGCTGCAGGGCTCGATGTCTGAACGTGATGCTGTTGTGTTCAGAACTTCATTGAAACCGCAGTGGAAAAAATCAGCATGAACTCTAAACACATTTTATGAAGTGGTGTGTATTAATATCCTACTTTTCATCATTAACACTGAGTACAGATGTGGTGTGTAGTCCACATGCAGGGTAACCTCGAGTTAACCATGAACAAAACCTGCTTGGAGCAGTTTAGAGATGCAGCGTAAATTGCCATGGCAACAGACCTCAGTTAACACCTATCCACCGGGTTAACCAGGAAGTTACACATGACGTTACAAAGTTACTCCTGAAGTTACCTGGATAAGCCAGTTACCTCGCTTTGTAGTACGGGCCACTGGTCTGCGTACTTCTGTGTAGGTTGTTGTTTTGCCCATGTCTGCTCTGAGTTCGGCCTGTGTTCCTTGTTGGTGTTGGTTTATTTGTGATCTGTCTGCTTGTGTCTGTTCCCCCAGTAATTCCTCTGCCTGCTTGTCCACTAAATACTTTGAGTTCCAGTTAATGTATGATCTTGTGTTTTGCATCTGTAAGTGTCTCTCTGTTCCCCCCTGCCTCGTTAACCTTGATCCCTGTCACCTGTGTTGCTCCCGCCCTGCTCGTTAGTCCCTGTGTATATATACCTGGCGTTTCTGTTAAGTCTCTGTCCGGTCATTGTAGTGTGTTACACTCAATCATGTTTGTTTGGTAGAGTGTTCTGTCTGCCTGTTAGGATTTTCCAGTCAACTGCCTGTAAGCCTGTTTACCTGTTGTCATTTGGATTAAAGACCCTGAACTGAGTCTCTGCTCCAGTGTCTTGCGTTTGGGCTCACCTCACCCACGAATCGTGACACAAAACCCATACTGTGCCAACTAGTGTTTTGGCGGTGTAATTGCAGAGCGATACAGACACCAATGCACAAGCATAAATGCTCATGACGCCGTGGCTACGTGTGTAGACTCGACGCAGACGTAAAAAATTGGCCTTTAATGTTTATGGCGCTGTTTATGGTGGTGATGGCGCATAGATAAGATGCTTGCCTTTGGTGTGGGAGACCAGGGTTCAATTCCCACTGTGAGTTACCAACATTGTGTCCCTGAGCAAGACACTTAGTTGCTCCAGAGGCGTGTGACCTCTGACATATATAGTAATTGTAATTTGCTTTGGATAAAAGTGTCAGCTAAATGAATAAATGTTATTAATGGCTAACTTCCATTTATAACCACTGACTTCACTTACAAACATTTATACTATATTTATAACTTATAACCTAGCAGCCCAAAAGTTGTTCTTATTAATGGTAGAGCATTAGTAAATGCTTAATGAACCATTAATAAAATCATTAGTTACAACTTATAAAACCTTTAAAGAGGTACTTTGTTGGACAGTATTACCAACATTACTAAACATGTAAGTAGAGAGGGAGAGAATGTGGCATAACTCGGAGAACAAATGCTATCTTCTAGCAACAAGACAGTCTCTTCAATCAGGAACATGAAAAGACTGAATGAGCACTTCACAGTGTGCAGCTGACTTGTCTTGCTTGAATGCACTCTATGATGAAGCCCAACCTCTTAATGCTCTCACAGGGTTCATGCGTCTATGAATGTCTTATGCTGTGGCATTGTCTTGCTTTTATTGCTGCTCGTGTGCTGTGTTTATTTCATGGCTTTTTATCAGTGAAGGTGCTATCTCACCGGCTGTGTTTTCTATCATTACTGGCGCACAGTTTACAGATGATATGCCTTGGGTGGGTGGATTTTTAAACAGAAACTACACATTCTACAATCTATACCCAATCTGTTCTTGGTTGGGCCTCACTGAGTTTTAAGATTTATTTTCTCTGTGTGTGGCATTTTAGCTTTTTTTTGCAATAGTTCACAGTGAGGAGAGACAAGGAACATTATGAGACAGAGACAGAAGAGTAAGAGGAGGAGGTCCTGGGCTGGACACAAACTCAGGATGTCATGTTTCCATCCCCTCAGGCATTGTGATGCCCTCTCAGTTAAAAAACACAACATGGAGTCCTCTTCGGAAATCTGACTGCAGATTGTTTCCAATTTCGTCAAGGTCTGGCATATCCAAGCGGGAAGCTTACGGTCAGAGAACTGAGGCAAATGCGGAAGTCCCTTAAATCAGATTACAGGTACATTTTGTAAAACCGGGGATTACACAGAAGGATTACTTTAAGCAAAAAGATTCCATGAAACGGGAAGTGGAGTGCTATTTGCTATGCGTATTTATGCGTTTCTTGTAGAAACACAAAGCTTGAGAGGAATTTGTCACTGATATTGATTGGCGTGTAGCCAGTATTTTAATGTGGTTTCAGCTCCCAGTGAATGAACATGGCAGCCAGACCCAGGACCGAGCATAGCCTCCGAGACAGACGAAGGACAGTCTGACCAGTGGTGATATAGCCCAAAGGTGGTTTTCTTGCTTGTTTGGCTCTTGTCTGAAACACGATGCTACTGACTGGGTTTTTGACATGGTATTTTTATTAAAATATTGTGTAACGTGCAAATAACACTTATCTGCCTACACTTGCACTGTGCATGTCGCCGTATTTACTTTATAGAATACTTTACGAATCCCAGTCTGTTTTCCGACCGCCACACTCCTGTGTTACATTCAGTAACAGTGCCAGTTCCTTATTGGTGCATGCAAAAAAACCCAACTTCTTCGTCTGTATTTATTTTTTCTTTTGCCAAATCTTCTGTAACTAGGAAGAGACCATCTGCTTCATGTTTACACTGGCACACGCATGCTCAGTGTACCTGATCGGCCAATAGATGTGCGTTTTCATGTCGTTTTAATGTAGATAGAGATCAACACCAAAACGCAGCTAAAACGCTGGTGTGGACGGAGATCGTATTCGTTTTCATTCTCCATTTGTAAACTAAAACAGAGTAGTGTGGATGGGGCCTCTATCAGCTAACTGTCATACTTCTTAGAGTGTAATTTGATTTAGTATTTGTCAACACACATACATTTAATTCTTCCTAAGCTGTAAAACCTAAAAATTACCCAGAAGCACCTTAAACGTACTCTAGATGTGCTTCTTTCCATAGTGGCTCTCAGAGAACCAGTGTATGCTGATAAGTCTGCAGTTGCAATGGTTAAATTCTCTTCCACCATGCTGCACCCACATGTGCGTCCATCATTACAAACACAAGGTTAGACCTTAACCTTAACTTAAATTTGAGTCAAAATCCATGTATTTCCAAAGAAACTAATGTCAAACTGACTGAAATGTGTACGAAAATATTATTTAAAATATTAAAATACGGAATCATCCCATTTCTGAGAACTAAAGAGGGGACGCGGTTTGTCCCGTATTTTCGAGTTTTCTTTAATGCAGCATCCCATGCACATCATCTCACCCGCGTTCTGTAAAGACTGCAGAGACTGCAAAGAATTTGTCAGCCAATGTTCTGTGTGGTGCACGGTGGCCTGTCAGACGTGTGACAGCATAAGAGAGAGATATAGTTTGTTTAATACACATTTAATTATCAAAATATAGTGGCTAAACAAATATGTGTTATACTTAACCAATCTATAGAATTGCATCCCTCATTACTATAGAATTACAATTAACTGGCCAATCATAAAAATGGTGATAAATTAAATTTAGAAACATTTATAGATGGCTTATTTATGTGTGGTGTTATTGTTTTATTGTTGTTGTTAAATTACTCAAGTTCATTAGCAATTTCTCATCCTGTCCATCAACAGAAACATCATGAGCATCGCAGCATCCACTGGTTAGTGGAAAGGATATTTTTCAGAATGACCAACAAAGTGACAACTTTGCAAAAGTCATTCCAATCAAATCTTATCAAAGCATTTGTTTAATAAGTAATGGCCATGTTGATTTAATAAGTTAATGAAATACAGTTCACATCCTATTTTTTTGTGGTGTGACTGTCACACATTATTGGCATATGTTTATTATGGCCACTAGTCTGTTGAATCGTGATAGAGAGAGACTGAGTGCATCTGTTCACACCGATATCAATAGCAGATAGCTTATTATAATTTCCATTGGTATTATTCTTAATACTTATATCACCACCACTGGCACACCATTGGGCCTGTGGTTGCTGGGCCCCCGAGGGGTGTGGCCCCCGCGGCGGCAAGCGTCCCTTATTTTTCTTTATTGAATGTGGCAACCCTAGGTACAGTGTGCCTGTAGTACGTTACTTTGGAAAGCACATTTACCTCTTGGTCTTTGTATATGGGAAGGCACTCCTTTCTTTGTCTCGAGAACCTCTCTACCTTCACTCTCATCCTCATCTGTTTCTTTCTGACTGCTCTCTCTGATTGAAAATTACTTCCTCATCCACATCATTTGTCTCCTCACACGGGGCACAAGAGGAAGAATCTGCGTCTCTGTGTGTATGTGTGTGATTTCAGTGGGAGCTAAAATCCACTGAAATCACATATATGTAGGTTGTGCATTTACAAATGTTCTTCTTGCATTTGCCTTTGGAATAAGTTATTAAAAAACAGTCCACTTACACATAAGGATGTTTCGGATTGTGCCTTTCACAATGGTTAACTATTGATCCTATCAAAAGCTGTCAAAATTCTTTATCACAATTTATTCAAAACATTCTTTTGAGTCAACTTTCATCACTGTGTGTACTATATACTAATGTTAACAGTGCACGATATAGGTAGTTTGTATGCAAGAAATGAATGTACTGCATATACAATAAATATTACAATACATGCTATCAGGATGGGCGGGACATATGCAGTCCTGCTTGTGGTTTAGGTAGCGTTAAACTTAAGTAGTATTTGTTTATAGCACAAAATTCCCTCTGTGTGTTACTATTCCTCCACCTCAGCTTAGCAAGTAAACACAACAATCAAAGGGAATTTTATACTAAAAAGGACATTTACTTAGGCAAGTTGTTAGGGAGTTGTATTAGCTTAAGCTGAACATCAGAATGCAATTTTGTAAATGTTGTCCCCCAACACTTATTCTGGACAGCTCCATTAGGAAAAGAACTTATGGCCAGTACGAACAAGAGCAACAATGACCAATAACTCATTCAATGGACATATGAGCATTTGAGGATTGAAACAGACTTGAAAAAATGCGAACCTATTTTTGCTATCTAAATGCTCCATACTCAAAACAATGAAAAGCAGTGTAAAGTATTGCAACAACAAAACAGTAAGAGTAAGTTAAGAAGGACAGATGCAGCTTGTGCGTCCTTGTGCAGGATGTGAGGACTGGGTCAGTGAGCGTATCCACTGTTGATCTCTACATGTTGTCAGAGATTGTATCTTGTGGCGGATGGTGCCTGCTCAGTGCAGATTCAATAAGGTGTGACACTGATGGCTCCATCTTCACTGTGTGGCTTGGTGACCAGCAGCATCAGCCAAACGGCACACTGCTAGCCTGCTCCCACAAAAGTACAAAATGGGTCCAGAGGATTAAAGCAATTCAAGGTTACTTTTTTCTCTCTTCCTGTCTCTCACTATGTTGTCACAGTGAAATAATAATCTTTTGTTTCTCAAATCTCTCCTGATTTCTCACTTTCTGGAAGATGAATTGGGCTATTAATTAGAATTGAAATTGTGAGCATTCTAATGAGCCCCTGCATACATTTTGGCGCTTGTACTCATTTTTCATGAGCCATAGCACTTTTTACATTTAGCCCAACTGGTCATTTCCAATTAATCTCTGGGCTCTATGTAATTGGCTCCCACACCCAGCCTGTCAGAATAAGAAAACCCATTATTTATTCGCTTTTCTTCCACACTGTCCACTTGCAGCCTTTCTGTCGCCTTTTTCCTGCCAATAAAAGGCCTCCCATGGCTTCATTTATTACAAGTGCGGTGAAAAAGCATTAGTAATCATGAGTCATGTCCCCATCCTTTCACCCCACCCCTTTTGCCCTCATGGTGCTGCCACCAGCCACCAGGTTTTTGGGGCTTATGTTGAGCCAACATTCAAAGGTAATTCAAAGTATTTTTGCCTCCTTAAATTGAACTAAACTGGAAATGATAGCAAATGATGAACGTACATCCTTCCTAAAAATGCAAAACATGATAATTTTAGAAAAAGTTATTTAGTCCCCTTTTTCTATTAAGATGGATAAAATAAATACATTTAAAAAAAATGTATGTGCAACAACCATGCATGTACATATACACACTCGCATTAAAACAAACACATCAACAGGCAATTAAATCTCATAAATGATAAACTTTCTATTAGAGATGGCACACACGCAAGAAAATAGAATTCAGTCTGTATCTGCTGTGAAAATCTGGTACGGCCCTGCTGAAGCACTCAGCAGGTGTTTTCCTGCTGGCTTGTACAACACAGTATCTGACCACAGACTCCTGCTGGCTAACATAATGTAATCCGTCTGTCTCCTCCTCTTTACACTCTCAAGACTCACAAATCCTTTGTCCCCTTCTATTTCTCAGAAGACACTAAAACAAGCAGGCTTCCTTTCTTTTACATCACTACTTCACACAGTCACATACAGTACACATGCACACACAGCATGTACACACCTTCTTCTCTTCTCTAAACCTGTATTTAGGAAACCTTGAATAGTGCTTAACATAATCTCCAGTCTGGTGGTTGGTATAGCAACAGGTTTACAAGGTTGCTTTTTGAAACTTTTATGTTCTTAGTCATCCACATATTCTATCATAGCAAATGAGGCTTTTTAACCACTCAGATCATCAATAGGTGCTGTGTTGTTTGCGATTAATACACACAATGAAGGCAGACATGCTGAACTGGTCTTCAATTACCACACAGCGTCTACCTGAATAAGACTCTGTATTTAATTAATGATAATTTGCATTGATTTTGCAATAATGATTTCAAATGTTTGTAACTGACATCCCCAAGGTACACGCACTATTTACTGCAAACAATCTTTCCTTTGCAAGTCATGTGGCATCGAGCCTCACTCATGACTGGGGAAGCTGAACTTGAATTGAATCAAATGCAATGAATTGGGAAAAAACAAGATCGAAATCATTATTAGACATTACCTTCACTGCACTGGAATTCTACTTTAGGATCTCACAAGTATGATATCTGTATCTTCTAATTATGTAATACAGATATTACAATTATGAGATCTATATTCGGAATTATGAAAAAACTATAACATAAAGATATAAATAGATCTCGTAATTTTAAGATTAGAAATCAGATTTGTATCTCAGAATTCAAGATAGCAAGCCTACAGCCATGTCAGCCTACTAACATGCTAACATGCTGATGTTTAGCAGGTATAATGTTTACCATATTCATGATCTTAGAGTAACGTGTTAGCATCCTCATACACTGCTAATTAGCACTAGACACATTACAGCTGAAGCTGATGGGAATGTCATTTCATGAGTTTTGCAGGTAGTTGGCCATAAAATTCTGTGCTGAACACGAATGTTTCCTTGTGTCTGTCTCAAAGCATTTAGACCTGACAAGGATCCAACTAGAAACGTATTTTTGAATAAATGTTGTGTCTTGGAGTCAGACCTTACTTCACTGATGCTGCCTCACGTCTATACGTGACGTGCATATAATTACAGTCCTTCAATTGTGAACATGAATGTTTGTACAAAATTTCATAGAAATCTATTCAATAGCTGTTGAAATACTCATTCAGCAGAGGTCAGGGGTTTACCAAAGTCTGTAAGGCGTCTTGTCTGGGAACTTGTATGTCTGTACTAATTTTTATCTGTATTTAGTATTTTATCTAGTATATATTGAGAAATTTCACTGGATAGGTGAAACTTTGACCTGCTAGTAGCGCTAGAGAAAACGTCCGTGGATCATTAAGTCAGTAAGATTCATCCTCAGGGCACCAAAGATATACATTATGTACCAAATGTTATGACCAGTGCATGAAAAGGGCACATACTCACTGGTACACAGTACCACATTTAAACATTTTACTCTTACCGCATACCGTGACTTTTTCTTGCGCACCGTCACTTCACACAATCTGCCGATGGTAACAAAGTTGGGCAGTCCTATAATCTCACTAGCAGGTTGCGTAGGGCCCTGCATATTATGCAAAGGCCCCGCCTCCTCCTTGGGTCAAAGCGGGTGTCAATGTTTACAGCCTGAATGATGATGAGGCGGAACTATTCTTCTGGGCCCTGTTTCAGAAAGCAGGTTTAACAAACTCTGAGCTTAACCCTGAGCTCTGAGTTGATTGAGCCTGAGATGTGAAACTCAGAAGTAAGTTCAGTCAACTCTGAGTATGTTGAACCTGATGGAAGCGCGTGCATGGGGATGTAAAAGAGCATCAACAGAGCTCTGACACTACGATTCACCATGGCAACGGGTAAATAAAGGCAGAGCCTCCATTTTAATTGCGTGAAGCTATAAATATGAATGCATGCCAACACGGACCATGATAGGCTATTTATGTTAAAACACAGGAGTAGAGGAAGGATCAATATGTTAACAATATTAGGTAGGCTACATTTTATACAGCATTGCTCATTAATTGTTTATTTTACATTAATAAAATCTTGCTCATTTCTTATTTTATGAAATACTGTATGCAGCTAGTAATGAAAACTCACTTTTAAACTACATTTACTTGTTTCCGCTGCACCACAGTCATCCTCACTCAGAAATATTCACATCGTATCCAGTTGACAACCACGAATGTTCCAATCAGTGCGACTACAATATGAAAGATTACTGTTCATTGATCCGTACCGCACATTCTCCTGTCATGTTTGTTTTTTATAGATCACAACCTTTGCTTGGGAAGTGGCGTACACACGTTTCCAGCCCTGTTTTGTACGTACGCACCGTTTATAAAAACATCATGAAAGTGAATCTCCTCATCAAGTTTGATTTCAGCAAATGTCTTTGACTTTAAATTGATGTGCTTGCGTGCATCTCTTTCCAGTCTGTCTTGCTAACATAGCTGGGCAGCTTGTTTTGTTTGTGTTCTGTGACTTTGTGCCTGACTAAAGTGAAAAATACAACCAATTATTTATTATGTTTGATAACCAGGAACGGGCAACGGTGTTTATAAACTGCAGCTTGGAAAAGATAAAATGAAACATGGGCGTTCCAGCAGCAAAGCGAAGGGACCAGTCCAGTGGTATTGTTATCTATAATTTACAGGTGCTATGCTCAAGTTTGTCAGTAGAGGAGATGCTGGATCATCACCACTAAGTTGAGTTAATATGCACATATCCTGTTTAATAAATATTGTTTGTACCTCATACTCTTCTGGATATGTCACTTATTCTGAGACCGACAGCTGGAGCAAACTGTTTTAAAGGAGGGAGGATTGTAGTGGGGGCTCTGTGTGAGCTGCTGGTCTACGTTACATTAACCATACAATCATTTTTTAATGATTTAACGATTTTATGATTTTTTACCAATTTTTTATTCACTTCATTTTTTAATTCAGAATGTAATACTTAATGATTTGCTGATACCGGCCGATGCACACGCCAACATGTAAATAAAGGGAGTACTGGCACTTGTTTTTTTCCACTTTAGCACTGATTACTGGTTATTGTTGTTGAGATATTTCAGTCTAGACCAAAGTGGTGGATGGGATGAAATTGTCATCTTGGGAGTCAGTCTAAAAACCATGTAATGACATGTAGAGATATTAAGTTATAATTACAAGAAAACATATATTTTATCACTCACAGTCACTTTTGTAGCTTTTGTCATTCGTCACATTGTAGTTATTTATAATTTTATGATTTTCTTTCCTTACTTCTTAATGGAACATTCCAGGTAAAAAAGAACACCCATTTCTCTGGGTTATGAATTTAGATAACTAATTAACTTTTCTCCAGAGGAAGCTGTTTTAAGCCATCAGTGATGATGTACTGCTGTGTCTGAGCAGGCACAAACCTTCAAATTCTGGTATAATCAAGTGTCTCAAACTGTGACCTGAGCAGGAGTTTACTGAAAGCCAGAGGATTCAGAGACTGATGCCCTGTTAACTCTTCAGTGTTTATTCATGTATCAGCTCCTGACCTGAAGCCAGGAAGATCTGCCATCATTATCTTGCCATATAGTGTGCATTGGTGGACAGTAACTAAGTATATTTACTATTTTTTAGGTAGTGTACGCAAGTATAAATTAGAGGTATTTTTACTTTACTTGGGTATTTTCTTTTCATGCCACTTTCTACTTTTACTCAACTGCATCTCAGAGGGAAATACTGCACATCCTTACTACAGTCATCTGACAGCTTTAGTTACTAGTTACGTTACAAAGTAAGATTTTTACACGCACAAAATCAAGAGTTTAAAAAATGCGATGTTTTGTTTGAAATGAATCTACCAGCACTTTATACAAGTACAGCTAGCACATTAGTTCATTGACAGAAATTTAATTGGCAGCTGTTTTGGTTATATATATATTTTTTTACAATTGTTTGATAAATGTCTGACGACTGTTGTTGTTGTATTGTTGAGTCCACTACTTAATTTTTATCCCACATGGGGACCAACTGCTGTCTGAAAGTAGGAAAACATATTTGCAAAATCACTGATATGGTCCTTCAAATAGTATCACAGAGAACAAAGTAGGACAGACAGAACAGTACTTTTAACCTCCTTCTTATAAAATGTACTTTTTCAAGTTTAATAGAGAAACAAATCCTTTGATCCCCGGTGTTGTGCTGAGTCACAATCTCTAATATTCATCTGCAGCTTCCAAACTTGTTATCACAGTCAGAAATTGCAGATTTCCTGCAGTTCAGACTTCTTTTGGTGTTATGTTCCAACAATTCACAATAGTAAATCCAAACTGAATACGCTGTTAATTTAGCCTCTCTTCCTACTAAGTGTTGCTGCTGTGGTTTAGATTTTTTTAAAAAGAGAGCGTGAAAATGCTTTGATTTTGCTCCTTCTCTTGATTTCAGTTTACTAAAAAGATGAAAGCAGTGTTGGTGGCTATTGAGGCAGTGGTGGTGTGCATGATGTGAGGGCAAGGGGAACAGCAATTCTTCAGAGAATTGCTGGGCTGCAAAGAATGCAAACTGGGAAGAGGAACCAAATTCCCTTTTCAGATTGCACCAGCAGTGACAAAGCGAAGTCCAATCAAAGGAGGTCAAGGGCCTAGCAAAAGATCGGAGGGAAGGGGCACTTCTATGCTTTAATTTGTTCTGAATGTCACACTGCAATATGGCTTTTCTAACAGGAAAGGACGACAGAGGAAAGGGGACTGCTTTGCATTTTATTAGAGTGGCCTTGAGGAGGAAACTGCCGTTTACAGGTTGGTCCGGTGTGGAACACTTCAAAGAGATGGGAGGGGGAAAAATCAAGATGTTTAGCTTTGCACATTTATTGTTTAGTCAGTCAGTTCAGTCATTGGCACAAAATGATGCTTTTGATTTAGGCCGGGGGGTCAGAGAGAAAATGAAACCTTTTATTTTCTGGTATCATAAGAAGAACATCGCTTCTGTTTTATGGGAGGTTTTACCTCGATAATTGATGCATGGAATTTTAATCTTCTTGAAATAATCCTGCAGTAAGCCTTGGAAATGTTTCGGTGATCAACAAGATTAGCTTTTTTAGCCCAATAATGACAGCAGCAGCTCAGTGGAGCAACAATAGAAAAAGGAGTGTTTTGCAAGTTGAGGATAATCACAAGCGTGTCTCCATTTTGCATCAGCTATCTAGCTTATCTGGAGTGAATTTCAATGCAAAGAATTACTCCTTTTATATATTAGTATTTTTTTTTTATGTAATCATGGCTGATGTTCAATCATGGCCACATTCAGTTTTATGCTGAAAGTGCGGCAGTCCATTCCACTTGCTTCAAAGTCCCCAGTGAGGCAGCATTTTCAAAGATTTGTCCAATTATCTGAAGCCAAAGTTAGATGGGCAAGGGCCAATCAAATAATCAATCTGAAGGATACTTGTGCACTTTAATTTTGCCTGAGAATCTCACCTGAGGGGGGCTATTGCTTTTCCAACACGAGAACCTTTCTGAAGGGGCATTTCACATTTTATAACAGCAGCCTTGAGAGACAGACTCATCCCAATTGATGGGTTATTTTCAAAGCTTCGAGGAGTGATGGAGAGTTGTGGTTGCCCTGGCAGTGTGCGCAGACAGGATGTGGTGGTGTCATACATGAATCTTACGTGATATTATATATTTACAGCCTACCATTTTTCAGTCTGCTTTATGAGTCCAAACTCTGGTTTTGATCTTGACCCTAAGTTACAATAATTTTCATTATATTGATCATACTATGACTGATCAACTACATCAGTACAGCACTACTTACGTCTGGCTAGTCTGGATGGAAGGCAACTACAGCACTGATAGCTCCTTATTTTGTACCGCTTTCTGCATGCATGCAACCAACCACAGCTCATCAGCTGCCAAAGACAAGACAAAAACAAAATATGGCCTTTTATCTTTTATTTAATATCTTGTTAACAATTATTGCCTGTGTAGCCACAGCCTGCTAGTGCTTATTGCTCTGTACCAAAGAGCTCTGTTGTTGTCAGCAAACAATGAAAACACATCAGTAAGACACACTGTTGTTGAGTGACATGTTCCTTCATTGTGATGAATATGGGCAGTTCATTGTTGATCAGTTCAATTTATTGTTGGTTTTGGCCTTTTTAGGAACTTGATTCCAGACCCCTGAATCACTTTTTCAGTGATTCAAACAGGTCTGGTGTTGTGCTCATTGGCTGTTTCCCTAGTTGGAAAAACGACCGAGCCAACCGGAGCTTTGCAGGCAGGAAAAGAATGGCAGTATCAACATTATCCTTATCAGAGCCTGAAAAATGGCAAAAGAGAAATTTCCACAAAAATGGTGTGTGGATGAGACTGGCAAAGCTTTCGACTGCAGCTTCTGTGTCAAATGATAATGATGTCAGCAGACGGATACGTCACTTGCTGCAGATAGGTCAGGGCAAAATGGCAATTCAGTGTAAGTGTGATGTTACTGTACCTATTCAGGGAAATTGTTTTTGCCAGGCGGGGCCTGATTCAACTTCAATCTTACAGTCGAAGCTTCGCAGCGACACGAGAATCATGTCATTTGGCGATATGGGGGTGCTCAACGTCTGGTTTTGCATAGAACTACCAGTTTTCTCCTAATAAGTTAATATACAGCCAATTACAATATACATTTCAATGTTTAATGTTGTAAATAAACATGTACAAAGAATAAAAGTTTCAATAAATGTTTTTAAAGTGCGTGAATAAATCCAAAATTGTAACCCTAACACCACCCCCTGGCTTGTTATCGCCACGCACAAAAACACACACGATTCAACTATCAGTCGACTATAGGCAGGACTTGACGATTCTGATTCAACCATGTAAATGGGGACAGCCCTAATTTTTACATTTGAGCCACCATTTCACTATTAATTTATCTTGAATAGTGAAGCTCTTTGCAGAGTCTGTTTTAATATGAGGCCATAAATAAATCAGTGACTTTTAGATGTTTAATAATGATGATTGACCACCGATGACGGTTTACAGGTACATGTGATGAATTAATAGCAGTATGTAAAGACAGCTGCCCTGGAGCTGTTGGAGAACCTCGGGAACAATCCATGTTTTCTTTACTGCTGTTTTCATTAATAAGTCTAACGATGACAGAGTTATCGACAGATGATTAAGGGTGTTTCTACATCCATTTATGGCTAACTGTGGGAGTGCGCATGTACGTCCACTTCCACAAAGATATATTTTTTTTACATCTGGCACCAGATTGTGATGCAAGGTCACCAGAAAATGGGACAAGCTATCTCAATTACCTTTCTCGTCAGTGAAGTTGAGATTATTTTCAGACATTCTTGATAATTCCGTAGTCGTGATTCCAACTTTAGTTCACTCCAGTTTGTGTACTATTCAAAACTGAAAAAATGTGAGATGTGTTCAGATGAAACATTGTCTGGTGGTCCTTTCACCACAGGGAGCAGCTCCACTGATTTGCTGCGTCTGTCTGTATACATTATTGCATCATACACCATCTGTAGTTATGATTATATATCACTGAAGGATTACATAAACAACAATAAAGTGGAGACAACTGGGATAAGATTGGAAAGTTTTTCATAGTCAGATTTTTTATTAAATTTACTTCTATATAATCTCTACTGAACATTTCTTCTTTTTCCTGTGCATTGCTGATATACTGTAACAACATTTTTGGCATCAGCGTTTTCTCTTTATTGTCTTCTTATCTGCTCAACTCCATTCCACCGACAATGCAGAAATTCTTAAAAACATCCCACTGGATGCAGTCAGGGTGGCTGCTTCTGAGTTTTACACCAAATCTGTAAAATGGCTTTAAAATGTAATGCTTCAATAGAAACGGAATCAACAATGATTGTTTTAGTTCATATTAAAATGTATTCTGAATCTTCATTATGCTGATTACCACAGACCCTCTGCCTTTAAAAAGCCGCCTACCCAATCAAAACCAGACTGAACAGAGGGAATGATCAAAAAATAACCGACTGATATCACAACCTGGCATATGGAGTCAGATACAAGTGGGTTTTGACATTACATCCAGTCTTTTAATGTTTCTTCACAGGAACACAAAGAAGCATTTGATTTGAATAACAGATGAAATAACATTATCTGACACCATCATAAATTCTCTGAAGGTTTCTTGATCCAGAATTCCTCTAGGTGCTCATAAATAATAATAACTCTAACCTTAACTCACTCATTAATACTGGTAAATGCTCCTCTGGTGTTCCAGTATGTATCTCAGTGGTAAGATAAGATAAGACAAGACACTGTGTCTGCCACGCATCCCTGTCTGTCTCCCTGTACATTCATTCTAAATTACTTTATGTCAAAAAAGTCAAAACATCTAACTGAAATTATTGCATGTCTCTTTTTCTCCTGCTACAACACACATATCTGCTGTGTAAATCTCAGGCCCTTTGCTTTATGTGGCGAAAAATCTTTAACTAAAAGGGGATAATGTATATTTTTAGTTGTCATTACGGTCCCCTATCTGTTACAGAATACTGTTGTTTCTCTACTTACGTAGAGAAAGTCGTTTCACAAAGCCACTCAAAATCTTTCACTTTATACTGTGTTAGCTGACGGTGACACAAAGCTAAGCAACCGCACAAGACAAAAAAGAGCCACAGACTTTGAACAGCAACCCCCATTTGGTTAGTAGCTAAGGTCTCTTTCTTATAAGCATGGACATATGGCTTGTTGAAGGAGCAAACACTTATAGAAAAACTGCACTGCTAATTTCCAGGTTAGATAAGGATCACTATAAATTCAAACCTCCAAACAGTGATCCTTATGTGTAGCACGCATTCAGGCACGTGCATGTGTATGTGCTTATGCACACGTCATAGGCATTTTAATCACGATAGGGGACAATTACTTTAGTGCTTAGCACACCTACCAAGCATACCTTTTAACACCACAGCATTATGGTTGCCGGGTACCATATGAAGGAAGGATTCAGCCTCTTGGAGCTCTTTAGAAAAGGCAGAGCTTAAATGCAAAATGCTGTTGTCCCCATTCTGTATTATCACAGCTAACAAAATGCTTCCTGAGCTAATAAAACATTTCACAGCAGACATTTTGATATGCCATTACAGGAAAACCACAGGTGATACTAATAACATTCGTAATTGTTGCATTCCATTTAAGTTCACTAATTACAATCACTCACTCATTCAGTACTTCCTGTACAATAGACAAACTATACTTTTCTTGATAGTGAGCTATAAACGGAAATTTCAGACACTCCGGTGACCTTCTGCATCATCACGACAGTAGTTTTCCCACCTTTAAAATGCATTGCATTGTGTGATTGCTGGCACAAAGCAGTGTATGGTGTGGACACTACTTTTTTGTTCCTCTGTGGACATTTTTGAGAGTACTACATAGTGCACAAAACTCTCACTTAGAATTTGGACACTAAACAATAACAAACAATCTGGACAATAAAATTGAGGGTAAAAATAGTGCACTATATAGTAAATAGAGAGTGATTTTGGGCAAAGCGCCTGTGACAAAGCTTTACCATGGCACTTTAATGGAACAAGACTGTAATTAATGTTATTGATTACACTTGTGCTCGATCTGCTATGAGAAGTAAAAATGTCTGGAAGGGAAAAAGTCAATTAATAGGTGTGCCTGAGGCCAACAGAGCATTTCTGATGTATCTCAAAAGTTGTTTAGTAAGAAAAATTAATACCTTTCATAATAATCCCCATGACACAGCAAAAATGGACAACAAATTGATTTTGGCCTTAAAATACCTTTTTTGGCATTTTCTTAACATTTTTTTTTCTGTCAACAGAAACATGTATCCAGTTTTAACAGCAAGAAGAAAAAGGTTTAATTTGCTTGTGTTCCAACACATTACTCTTCATGTATCAGGAAACCGTTCTGGAGAAAAACACAAGGTCAAATAAGGATAAGACATATGTTTTATCACCCCTTCCCTTAATTTCCCTTCATTCTCTAAAGGAGGCATCTGCAGGCAGACTCAGTGTACCATAAGATGTGTTGGTATTCAACCCAGGGATAAGAGCAAGATCACTCAAGTCATGTCTGACAGCAGGTTATCGATTTGGGGGCAATTTTATTCCTGCATCAGGAGAAATGAACGGCCCCTCTAATTCTCCGTGTGACCAAATCCCATCGCCCCTGCAGATCTTTTCAATTCGCTGGACAGCTGGCAGAATGGCTAGGGGCTGAACACAGTGGAGATGTGAAGGCAATGTTTGCTATTTGTTGTTATGGCTGCAAGGCTGACACTGTACATCTTTAGTCATTCATAAATCTCTGCTTCATGAGATGAGCCTCTGCAAATTCCACTGCTACTACCTCGAACAGAGCAGTCGAAGAAGGTACACACAAACTGTTCTGCTATCTGAATCTGAACTCCCACATCTTACATAGTAAGTTTAGTATGTAAGTAAGTAAGTTTAGTGTTGTGTAAATTTTCTGAAGTGAGGTTTTCTGCCACAACATCTTAACACTGTTTTATATGTACACTACTTTCCCTGAAGGCATTTTTCAGATTTATGCATATTTTGGATTCAGTGACATTATTTCATCATAAAACATGTATAATACAACCTCAACAAGTTCAAATACCACTGTGATGACTTGAGGAGGTCTACTTTTGAACTGTCTGCACATATAAAGGTCTGAACGTCAAGTGAAAATGTTGCGGTACAAACCTCAGACCTCATTGACAGTCTTCCCTTGTCCTTTTGTGAGGGCATGTGTAGCTGACATCCAAAATAGAGACTATAGAGTCTGTCACTGGTTGTTGAAAGAAGGTACGTCTGACGCTCACAGCTGGTTAAAACAGCTTTACTAATTATAACAGCAGTGGGGTTGTTGTTGTGGTTGCCTGCTGTCATCAGTTAAATCACAGTTATGCAGTAACCAGCCTACAGGTGATCATCATGCTGACTTGATAACAGCAAATTACTAGGGATGCACTGAATGTTGGGCACAGAAATTAATTGGGCGAAAATAGCAAAAAAGCACTTTCGGTGTTCGGCCTAATACGTCAAAAGGCAGAATAAATTTTACCGAACACTTACGTTTACATTTCGGCAGTGTGGAAGCATTTTCTCCTGGCACATCCACTCCATCTGTGGCTGACAAACGGTCTGACCCGCTTTGAGTGTTTCTGTCACTCATTTCTGAGAAGGCGATTAAGCTAGCCACACCTACATTTGGAGTGCACACATATTCAAGCCTTTATGGTAACTGAAACGGACCAGAGCGAGCTGACAGGCAGGTTTGAGACTTTATCCTGTCATTATCTCTCTTTACAAAGACGTGTTTTAATTGGGTCGGACTTGATGAATTTAGCGCGAGGATACACGTGACAACGTCATGTTTTCAAGATAAGGAGTCTATACGGTATGGAAATACGATTAATTGGATTATATTCACAGAAAGTAAAACATATTACATGTGTCCATTAAAAGTAAATGGACACATGTAATTTTCTTTACCGAACCTTCTTGGGCCTCAGATCCACCCACCATAGTCTCTCCAAATCCTGTAGGAAACACTGAGTAAAAAGCACATTTAGATTATTTACTCTATGCAATGGTGAAAAAAATTGGCAAAACAAATGGGGAAAAAAAACTTGTTCAGGACAGTTTTTCATTATATTCGGTTTCAGCTTTGGCCAAGAATTTTCTGGATTTGTAGATTATTTTGCTGCGTTTTGTCCTGAAATGGTCGTCCACAGCGTGAACGTTAGCCTGAAGGGAAGATTTGCACACACAGGGAGAAATTCGCATTTGTTTTCTGTATGAGGCCCCAGGGTCCCCTTTAATCTTTCAGAACCCATGGGGGAAATCTGCTTCACAGGCCACCTCCACATAACCACCTTTTTTTAATTTCAACTTCTTCTTTTTTTCAATTTCTGTAAATAAGAAACGATGATCTATCTGTCACAGCCCATGAGTCAAACTTCTCTCCAAATGGTCTTAAAATGCTAAAAAAAAAAAAAAAAAAAGAGAGAGAAAATGGTCAGGAAGACCTTCTAGCTTGGAGCTTTATTCAAGCAGAATGTTTTTGCCTGTACATTCCTCTCATATTCACACATTTATTGTGATATCTTTGTGATCCATACATATTTCATTAAATTAGCCTGTTTATTAGCAGTGTTGAAATTGGTGTTCATCCTTCCTCTTAAGTAGTTAGTAGAATCACTCTACATGTGAAACCATGACCTGCATGTCAACCATTTCTGCTGGGACCCAAAAGAGATTGTTACCTACAGGCCTCACTGAGGGTAAGAATCACACATGTGTTTTAGCAGTTGGGGGAAGGTGTTAATTTGTATTGTTATACAATAGATAATGAAGCAAACTGGATTTCACAGAAAAGAAAAGCAGCTCAGTTCGTATGACACACCTTTGTGGTGGGAGGAAATCCACTTAGAAATGTCAGCCATGGATGACAGATGTACTGCATCCTGGATGTACAGCATGTATCAGTGGAGAGGTACATCTGAGATGTGTCTGCATAGTAGGGGAATATTTGAGACATGAGAGTTGATGTGAAGAAAGAAATGTTGGATGCCAAACACTGAGAGGACACCTGATGTGTGGTGAACAAGAGACCTTCTTTATGAAACCAGTCAGTCAGGTGGGAGGAAAACCCTGGAATGCTTTGCTAGAAATCCCAAGATGTCTGAGAGTGCGTAAACGTAGGTGGTGGTTGACTGAGAATAGGGAGATGAGTAACATCGAGTATTCCTGAAAAGTACTTACAGTCTCAGAAAAAGGGCTAAAACCTGACTGATGGCTGCACATAAGCAAACATGCATGAATGTTGTCTGGAGAAATTTGTTATACATGTACTAATGTGAACATATTTTCTTCATTATTTTTAAAAGCCACCTCCTGACAGGATGTTGGATCAACCAATCTGCTAGTTTAAAGCTCCTGAAAATGTAATTATTTCTCTGTAACATTAAATATCCAGGGTCAAAAAATGGAAGAACCTGCTTCATCAGCACTGTATGGGGTTGGTTTGATCAAATTTGATTGACAGTGGCCTTTTAATAAATGTAAACACCCCAAGTAGTCAGCACATTTTTAATCAAAACTGTTCAATCCTTATTGCTGCACTGAAGTAAGTGACATCACTATTTTCTAACAGCTCACCCTCTTAAAATAAGTGCTCAGAGAAAAACACAAATACAGAAATCTCTTATGTAAAATAACCATTCATTGTTAGAAGCTGACTGAGAAAGGTTTTCAAAGCAAGCTCCTATGATGCACCACTGAAATTAGGGAGGTGTGTGCATTGACTCCTCTAAATTCACAACATTTAACAAAATATGACCTTTCCCTAATCTGCTTTTGTTGCCTAAACCTACCCACATGCCGGACTGAGGATGCAAACCTATGTCTCAAGTATTGCAGTCCTGAGGTAGTCGGTGCTCTACAAAAGCATAGCTTGTTTTTTCATTGGAAAACAAACGTTACTACTGAGCATTATCCAGGTAGCTATTACGTTTACCTCAAAATGTATTTGACAAAACGCAACGTAGTATTAAAAAATTATTAATACTGTAAGTGACAGGGCCTTTTAGTCAGGCCAGCATGCATTTGAACCTCAACCTCTACCCGACATCTATTATCAAAAGTAAAAAGAACTTTCAATTTCTTTTAGAGTGTAGATTATTCATCATCCAGCAACCAGTGAGACACCAAAAACTGTAAAATAAAATTTTGTGAACAACAAACATGGAGTTTGGCACAGTTGTGGATTCAGTCCTCACTGTGTACAACCAACAGAACTACAATAAATTAAACAATACTTATATTTAATATTTTTCTTTACTGTTAAAATTAGCAGAAAAAAACCCATATTTTCATGCATTCACAGAAAACATACGTTTGTATTTTCCTGTGACCTCTTGCGTCAGTGTAAATAAAAAGCAATGGTTTAATTAGTGTGATGGTATACGATTTCAAAACTTAACAGGGAAGTCAAATGACCTATGTTATCATTTAGGCATGAAAACTGAATAATATAAGATAATGCTTCAAGACAGCCATTGCATTTGTACTACACTCCGTCATAATCCAGTGATTTGAACTAATTTTGTTAGGTAAATGCATGCCTTCTATGTAACGTGTTGTAAAATGAGGAATATACAATGCCTATTTGCTCTACGCACCATTTCCCTCTTTAGGTACTGCTTCTCTCAAGGTGTATAGATATAGAAAAATCTAAATTAAATGCTTCTCCTATTGTGCTGGAAATGTGACTTCCTGTCAAAAGCATAAAACATACTAATGAATATAATAATAATAATACATAGTAAAGAATGGCTCATGTGCGCCAACTCTAAATTGCATTCTTTGTCATTTCAAATTAAAATAGTACATAGATTGCTGAGCTGCAGTCTGTTGCATCTGAACATTTATGCACCAAAACCCTCCATACAATATTTATGGAAATCACTGGAACTATCCATGAAAAATAATGAATGTAACTGTCAGAAAACATACCTTTGTTCGTGCATCTCTTGACCCTTGCTAGCCTTTAATCATTCAGCCACACAATGACCACATGCAGCCATGGTGCATTTTCTAATTTGATTGTTTCCAGCCAAATGCATATCCCCCTTCCACAACCACCCATTTATTCCCCCCCTTGATATTAGATCAAGTCTAGCTCAATGTGGTAAGCTATTTGATTGGGATACAAAATTGTCTTCCTCATCCATTCCCTAGCTCGCCCAGTTCCTAGCAACCAACAAGATTAGACTGTCTGTTTCGCAGTGGTTTGGAAAGACCCAGAGTGCAGGCAGATACCATAATCACATTATACAGACTTAATGCATGCACACCAGATAAACACATATGTGCCTGCACGCACACCCAAACCACACACACGCGACTGATAAATCAGTGATTCAAAAGACAATGTGGGTATAGAAAAAATTCTGCAATCACTCTGTATTATAAAAATAAAAAATGTCACAGAGGGTAAACCCACATCAATTCACTTGACTTCCTATTGTATTTGTAAAATAAGAGTTTCGCTATTGTGTTAGGCTGGCATAAATCTTTAGATCATACTGCCACATGAAAAGACAATATTTTTGAAGAACACTCACTAAACCAGTGGGTCCTAAACTTCTTTTGTCTTCTTTTGTTGCTTAAAGGCCCGCCACTTTACAGCATACTCTTTTGCTATGACTTTCTACGTACATAGAATGAATTTGTAATGTTGTACAGAAGGTGAAATGTACATGCTTATGTTAAGATTTAAAGAACTTGGTTAAGGTTAGGGAAAGATTTTCGTCTTGGTTAAATATGGAAAATGTCAACACTGACTTGACATGCTGGGTTTTTAAAAATGTAACCAAACGCATTATCTTTCTCTTACATTATCTCTTATGTTTTAGCGACGTAAACCTAACCAAAGGTGACGCAGGATACAAATCGCCATTTCCACTGTCAAAGTCACCACCAACCTCAACCTGTCGACTTCTGTGCAGTGCAAAAATGTAACACTTCAGGCAGAAAATTTGTTTTTCCTTTTAGGACACAACCTCGGGCTATAAATTAAAAATGATTACAATTTTATGAAACATTAACCTTCACAGAAAAAGATCACTGCACCCCAACTTTTTACGGCCATGCGTCATGTTAAAAATTTGAAATTAGTTTAAAAGAGGTAACAGATTAAAGGCTTCAAAGTGTGTTCAGAAGGGTAAACTAGGCCAGTAGATTACAATAGACTACAGATGACTGTTCTGTCTTCTGCCCGTTTGTCCTGTAACAGATGGTTGATTAGTTTGATGTAGACTCAATAAAGTCCTTGAAGGCATGTTTGTGATGAAGGCCTATAAAAAAAAAATGAACATGAACTTGAAATCACCGCAGAACTGACTGTTAAGTCATTGGTCTTGATCAACAACCCTATAAACCCTCACAGATACTATATCAATGATCATTTTGTGAAATTGGGCAGGCAAGAAAACATCCAGGCTCAGCAATATTAGACATGAAGTAACTCCAAACTGTGCCGCAGCATGTTGTAGCTGCAGGGACCAAACCGCATAATGGACTATAGCATGGACAGTGATAGTAAGATAAGGCAACAAGCCAGAGAAAAGGAAACATGATGATAGACAGTTAGGATTACTGTCAAATAGACTGAAAATCCCTTTCTGTGACAGGTGCCTGACAGAGAAAAGATAGACAGCAACACACACACACACACACACACACACACACACACACACTAAGACAGACTTAAAAAGCTAGACCCACACACTCAAAACAGATATATTCAGCATCGAGCATCAAGAAAGCCAGGCTCTTCTGAAAATAGGCATGATGTTTACGTTGGATGTTGCTCTCTGTTGCCAGGCATTACCATATACAGTAATAATTCAACCCTCAGGCAGTTTATGAAAACTTTAACACCTGCTGTTCAAAACACATGAACAGGGTCCTCAATCTCAGAAAAATAAATGTGGTTTATATTTTCAGAATCAGCTAGTGGACAAAATATGTGAAGGTAGAAGAAAAATAAGAAAAATCATCAACTCAAGATTCTAAATATATTATTCACTATAACACTGATGAGGCTTGTACTGTTGCTTGACATTGGTCTTTGTTCTACTACTAGTGTATCTGTAGGAGCCCTTGGCTGTGGTGAAACCGTATGTTTCCAGGCAGGTGCTACACAACTAATGCCCAGCACTGATCAGACACAAAGATTAAGCACTGCATCAATCAAACTGCGCTGGATCAAACAGACTCAGCCTGTCTTCACCGCAGTACATCTCAGAGTAGAAACCCTGGCAGTCTGCAACAAGCATATTCTTACAACATGCATATTCTTCATGAAGCTCAACTAGCATTGCTTAATCATTTGAAGACCCCCTATTATGTGGTTATATCAGACTCAACATTTCAGTGGCTTTAGTAGTGCACTGCTTATTTTCCAGGGGTTACAGGTGATTCATTGTTAGGGTCTGCTCACACCAGAAAGTGGCCCAGTGAAATTCATCTGTACATCCTCACACACTGTTTTGTTCTAGAGGTTTGGTGACGCCAAGACATGCTAGTGCTAGTCAGCAATAGCTGCCTGAGCATTTTTCTATTTTATTTGTACAGTGATGTTTAATCCCACCTGGCATTTTGTTCTCAGGTGTGTCTATCATTTCCGCCAACAAAGTATTTTACTGAACGAGGCAGGCACTTCAGGCACTTCTGTATTATTAAGGGCCAAGTCAGATATAGTCTAGTTTCCTAGTTGTAATTACAACTTGGACAATGATGTGAATTCTAGGCTATTTACAAGTCGGAAATTCGTAATTAATTCTGACATGACATAAACGTGGCATTACTTTGCCCCTTTGTTAGTGTGAATACACTCAAGGGCTGCAAAGATTAGTCGACGTAATCGGCGACGTCGACTATAAAAATTTGTCGGCGTGAAATTTCAATGTCGACGCATCGTTACATAGATGCCGTTTATAGCAATCTTCATATTAGGAACATTTCTGGTTGTTTATTTCCAACTGCAATGCACTACAGGAAGTGTTGGGGGCAGTATCGCTTCCACTGTCAGCCATGACTGCTTGACTGTAAGACTACTCACGAAGAAGAAGCATTCATGCGAGAAGCAGAAAAAAGTAATGTAGAAAGTGGCGAACAGCAGAGCAGCTTTTGTTTTTACAAGTTTTGTACGCTATTCCATCAGTAAATACACTTTTGAGCAGTTGTGAGGGGGAGAAATCAACTGTGTAGAATTTGAATATTGGCAGTTTTACCAAAGTTGATGGTTAGCGGTGCCAGCCGGCTGGCCAGTCACGCCCACAGAGCCTGGTCCTAGTTACTCAGACCACTGCTGCAGCAGCAACAACAGAGGAAAGGCAGTGTTTCCTATACGTTCATATATTTGTGGCAGCCCGCCACAATATCAACGCTGACCGCCACATAGGCTACTGTTTTTTTATTTTACTAGGCCTATTTAAAATCTTATTTAATTGCAGCTCAGCGCCGTAGTGTGTCTCTGTCAAAAATACCGCAGCACAAATCTGTCCAACACAACGCTGTCGTAGACCCAGCTTTAAAAAAGTTATTAGTATTGAGGAATGGTTTGAATCAATGAACATCTGGCTCGTGATGTAGCCTACAGAAGATACTCCACTGAGTTATTGCCTAAAACCTATAAGCACTTTTGAAAAATAAACTACAGAAGTAGAGCAATGGTGATGGCGCAATGGATAAGACACATGCCTTTGGTGTGAGAGACACGGATTCAATTCCCCACTGTGACCGATCCACCATTGTGTGCCTGAGCAAGACACTTAACCTCTAGTTGCTCCAGAGGCATGCGACGTCTGACATGTATAGTGATTGTAAGTCGCTTTGGATAAAAGCGTCAGCTAAATGAAGTAATGTAAGCAGTATGAAAGGAGCCTGTTGCTTTATTGTTCTAAATAGACATCACATTGTCAGTGTACAGTTGTGGATATAGTACTTGCTTTTAATTTGCTTTTATTTTATATAATTCCAAAGCAAAAATCTTTGTTAAACAGTTAAACAGTGAATTATAGGAGTAGCCTAAGCTGTCTTGTCTTCTTCCCTGGTTTCCCGCTGGCGTTGATAATGGTGTTCACTCTGAATAGTAAACCTCATTCACTTAATGGTAACGTTAGCTAGTTAGGCTGTGTGTTGGAGATCAGTAATTTACTTGAAAGATATTTAATTAGTTTAATGGTTTAATTAGGGTTAGGGTTAGGGGGTGACAAAAATAATCGTGACCAGTCGACTAATCGAATAAATAATTAACAGATTAGTCGACTACGAAAATAGTCATTAGTTGCAGCCCTAATACACTCATTGCAGCAATTCCATTGGACTGGACATGACATTTTGCAGTTTCAAATGCTGGTGTGACCAGGCCTTTATTGTTGTCATGATATCGTACGCTAAACCAGATTTTGTTGAAATTTGCTGTTAATATTTGTTGTCGATGACACCCCTCCCCCGACCTTTCCTCTAGCAATCAGTAAGTCTCCAAGGGGCATCTCTGTAGCTATGGAGGCTTAGTATGAAGGCTTGGTTGCTATCCATAATAATCCATAATGCAGAAGTTTAAATCCAGCTGTAGTTCCACCTCTGGTTTTAAGAACAGTAAAGTTATAAGAAAGTTTTCTAAAACTATATATTTGTGGCTGTAAAAAACTCCTCTGTAGACTTTTAGTTTAGTTTTTTAAATTTTATTTGATGGTTATAGTTCAGGGAAATGGCGAAATGAAGCAAGATGGATATACTGTATGAGCTTCAGGCTCGGAAAAGAATTCAAAAGAAATCATTATTTTTCCTACTACTAGCCAAATCTAAACGTCATTTGTTTTTAAAGCAGAAAATATGTGTCTGTGCCCTTTGGCCTGTTCTTTCATGTTAAGTTGCTCCTACTTTTCCCATCAAACATTTTGACATTCAATAGATACTCATATAATAGCCCGCAGTCTACACTGAAATATATCACAGCTAAAATGAAAGTGGGGACGATGTCTGTAAGTCGTCCATCATCGCTACCTGCTGCATTGCTCTGTGAAGGCAGGAGCTAAATATCTTTCTGAAATCAGTTGAAAAAAGCTGTTTAACTGAGTGTGTCACTCTGCTATAATATCATATTGTGAAAATGTTGTACCCAGTTGGAGGAATGTTGAACTTGGCCTCCTCTTGCATATTACCATCTGCCAAATACTTGCTGGGTTGTGATTGCATTCATCTTTAATGGAGGACGGGGAGCGTAGAGGCTCAGCAGCTCATCATAATGTTGACATGATGGCATCTTTTACCAGCTGATGTATAACCATTTTCCCTGCTGTGTTTTTATGTTTTATGTAATAAGCACTACAACATCTTTATTTCTACCTATATCACTGATTGATCTGTGTAACATCAGCATAATGAGCTGCAGTGAATCTGAGGAGCTATACTGAATTCAGCAAACATACATTTTCTCTGACTACAAAAAGTGGCAGCTGTACGTGTTCAGGGTGTCGTTTCTTATCAAGGAGCCTTTTTTACCCTTCATTCTGTTGTCAGCTCTGTCGACAGAATTTTATATCGCAGGGGGGGAAAACCAAAAGCAAAAGCACTCCTCTCCCTGTCTAATCCACTGGGCTGCAACAGTGAATGTACCGCGGGGTGGAAAAGATAACTCCTCTCAGGGGAGGCTGCCAGGAACAACTCTTGATCACCGCCTTCCTTCATCTTTGTTCTCTCTTTATGACTAAAAATGCAGTCAAAGTTTACCCAATAGCTAAACAGTGCTTTATCTGTTGCAGCTTAGAATGAAAGTTTGACTTTTAACTCCATGGGGATGATGGACTTTTTACTTGCTCACTTAAGTGGACTAACACAGTGTGTGACAACAGTATCAAAGAAGTATTATACAGGCCGATGTCTTCAAAGTCACCTTTTGTTCCTGGAAGCCCACAGGCAGCCTGACAGCTTAATCCTACTAAAGGAATAGATGAAGTTAAATGTTATTGGATGAAAGAGTGAAAAAAACATAAAAAGGTAACACTATAACCTACAGTGTACTGTAAATTACCACCAGGGGCTTTGTGTCTCCACAATTAGGAATATTAAATCAAGAAACAAACTTTGACTCTTTGACCTATACACAGCTTTAGAGTTTTACAGAGTTTTACATGTTTTTTTCATGTTCATTGGCTTCCCAGATTCCCAGACAATTGTCATGATTAGTAATCTATACCATTAATAAAACTATGTACTTTTCCTCAACTAGCTTTGTAATTTCCTACTCCAGTTACTATTTTTAAGCATTTCCCAGGATGCTTTTAGACACCTGCCAGAGCTTATAGGAATTTTCAGAGTTTTAGAGTTTAAAATGTTTTTAAAAAGATAGCAAGAGAGACTGATTGATTGATCGAGGTGTCCTGCACTCAATAATTTCCAGACCATGTGGACTTACCAGACACTAAACCCAAACAATCAACAACAACATGGTCAAGTAAAAATTCATGCCATGCTCTTCCTCAATAATTTTAACAAATGCTGAAGAAAAAAAACCTTGAGCCAAACCAAAAGGCATATCTGAACTGAAGAGCTCTCTGTTTTAGCCCTTGATGCTAAATAACTACAGTTTAATGCCAGTTAGCTTGAAGCTATAATCTGGTACAGTGCATCAAGTAGAGATGTTCATGTTTTACTGTACACTTCACCTTATAAATAAATAAATGAAATAAATAAATGTGCTAGGCATGCACCGAATGTTCGGCCACCGAAATTAATCAGCCGAAAATAGCAAAAAAAGCACTTTCGGTGTTTGGCCTAATAAGTCGAAAGACTAATTAAATTGTACTGAACAATTACGTTGACATGTTGGCAGTGTGGAAGCATTTTAAAGTGTCAGAGAAAGACATAAAAATCGCCGTTTTCAGACACTGTTCTGTTGAATTGTCTCCTAGCACATCCACTCCATCTGTGGCTGACTTCTTAGAAAAGGCAACAAACCGTCTGAACCGTTTTCAGTGTTTCTGTCACTCGTTTCTGAGAAGGCAATTAAGCTAACTGCGCCTACATTTGGAGTGCACACGGATTCAAGCCTTTATGATAACTGAAACAGACGAGTGAGAGCTGACAGGCAAGTATTTCAGTATGAGAGTCCTACCTGAAAAGAGGCTATGAAGTCTTCATGTTACGTGATACGAGAACCACATACAACATTATTAATTGAATTGGGTCAGACTTGATGAATTTAGCGCAATGTGACAATGTCCAGTTTTCAAAATAAGGTGTCTATACAGGATGGAAATAAGATTAATTTGATTATATTCACAGAAAGTATAAAACATATTACATGTGTCCATTAAAAGTAAATGGACACATTTAATTTACTTTACTGGACCCTCTTGGGCCTCAGACCCACCCACCATAGTCTCTCCAAATCCTGTGGGAAACACTGAGTAAAAAGCACATTTTGACTGTTTAATTTATGCAAAAATGTGAATGTACTTGTTTGGTATTCAGTAGTCAGCAAATTTTTTCGTTATATTATATATGTGGGTTTCGGCTTTGGCCAAGAATTTTCATTTCAGTGCATCCCCAAAATGTGCAGATCAGTACACATTCACAAATCTGAGTAGAGATAGAAATACAGTTTCACAACTCTTCACAGACATTGGCAAATGCTACTAACTGTTACAGTATTGGCCCCTTTCACACTCATTGCAAGTTGCATCTAATATATTATTCTGTGTGTGTAGTAGTCTTCTTGACTTTTGGAGTCACTTTCTTAGTTTGGCTTATTCTAAAGAGGACAGTGCAATGCCAATTTCACATAAGAAAAATGCCATTTTAGACAAGACCAAAAGAAACTGGTATCTTTTATTTGCTTCTTACAGTAAATGTTTGCGGTGGCTGTAGAAAAATAAACTGTGCTGCTTTGTGATAGCTGAGCAGATCAATGAAAAGATTTATCACTATTAGCTGTTTTATGCCACTGAAAAGCTCCTTTACTATCAAGCTTTCCTTTAAAGCTGATGTATATACTGAATGATGAGTGGATGTAAGCAATGATTGTGCTGATTGGTCATGGAAATAAATTATAGCACGCACTGATACTGCTGGTGGGCTTCACAGTTTGAGTTGTATTGACTCGCTGACTGCACAAAGTCCAGACTGAGAGATTTGTCTTTCAGTAAACAATATGTGCACATTTTAGTAGAATTACACTACTGCCATCCATTAAAGAATAGCAACTATTTGACTTCTGGCAAATCTACCAGTAATTCTCTGTTGAGCTCATTTGAGCCTTTAGTTAGTGCAAATTCCTTAACAATCTTCCCTGTGCCCTGTGGTACTGCACTGATCTCCCTCATCTTTTCATACACTCACAGCAGTCCACTCCTCCCACACAGAGATTTGGATGCTTGTTAAGTTAATTTGCAGGGCCGGGAGGGGGAGGGGGGAGTATGGCTAGACATTTATTTTATAAATAAAGAGGCTGTAATCTTTCTGTGTAAAAGCTCAATCTGAATTGAGTAATTAAGTATCCTGGCAGTCAAGGTCACTGGGAGGACAGAGCTTCCATGATGTAACTATTCATTTCTGGAAACTTGGAATACTCTAGAAAAAGCTTCATAATTACAGAACAATGAAATAAAGTTTGTTTTTCACCTGCTGCTCTAATTTTCATTTCAAGGGTTCAATCTGTGTGTAAAATCAACAGATTCATTAAAATGAGGAGCCCAGGGTGAATACGGATTCTGTTTCCAATCAAAGAAAGATTATTTTGCACTTCTCTGATTTATAATAACAAGACATTCAGGAAAGAGTTCCTCTCCTAATAATTGATATGAGTATCAGCCTTCATCCAAATAGCTGACCGTTATTCTAAAATATCCTGAAGATAAAAGCATTCTCACATGCACGAAAAACACGCATTACTGTCACATATATGGCTTTCCTCTGAATTAGTTTCCTTCTCACTTCCAACATGCAGAGATTCAGAGTATCTGGCTCGGAAGACAGACCTCCTGTGTATTACAATGACCTGTGCTCCACCTGCCTCAGCTATAATACAACTGTGACCCTTGGGATTATCCTGGAAATATTCTTTACCAGTTCAGCTCATATTTCAGCGTCTTATTGCTTAGATTTGTTTAGTATGCATACAAAAAGACAAAGACTTCTTGTGGAAAAATGCCTTCTAAGCACGCTAACACTGTGACTCCAGGGATCTCCTGTTGGTCAGTCCACCACTTTGTTATTACTCACTTCTTACTAGACTACAAAGCATGAGTAGAAATCTGTATCAACAATTTATTTTCTGTTTCTGTTTGAATCTCTTACTCAGTGGCCAACAAGTTCTCCAATCTAAATGACAAACAGGTAGATTAGTCATTACCCTCGAAAACAATTTTCTAAATTTGGTGTAGCTATCAGCAGGACAACATAATTTGCCTTTCCAAAGGCGTTTGTTACTGTCACTGTTACAAGAAATGATTTGTGAGTATTTTCTCATCTACATCCTCTCTGGCTAAGATTTGCTTGAGTTTAAGCAACTACAACTACTTGGTTAAGTTTTACAAAAAAATCCTACCCCAAGATCCACTTACTGTTTTTTTTTATGGAGCTTTCAACCACATCACATGGTCTTCATCAGCTGATTTTTTTCAGCTGAAGTTTTCTCAGTTGTCATGGAGATAGTATGTGGGAGCTCAGTAGCTGTTAGGATTTCATCCATAGCACTTTTAGGACCTCTTGTTGTTGGCTTTAAGGTTATGAATCAAAGTTCTTCGTACCATAGCTTATTTAGGTCTACTTGCTAGCTTTTTCTGGCGCTTTCAACCTGATGAAGACTATGTGATACCGCTGAAATCTCCAGAACAAATGTCCATAAGCAAAATAAGTCAGTTTATATAATAATAATATAACATAATAATATATAATAAGTCACTCCAACCTCCTGACCAAGTTGCTAAAAAATCATCATGCTGTTTCTACCTTTTACATGCCCACAAGAGGTCGCTTGTCAGGAAAATGAAAATATATTTTGTTTTATGTCTTTGACCACATGACCGACCAGTGGTGTTGTTGCTAGGCCACAAATATCTACATCCAATGACGCATTGCCACTTGTGGGACTTTGTGGTTATTGATGCAACATCATTGGTGTTTTGCGCAAGCTGTGTGTTATGAGCTGAAAACAAGCATGGTTCAGTGATCCGACAGTAAAATGCTACAGTTGTACAGACTTCCATCAGAGATCGTCTTCCTTCATTCTTTACCTGCCACAAATGTATTATCACATACTGTGCACTGGCATGGCAGCACACTTCAGTGCATCCAGATTGTGATGCACATTCATAAGAGCGCCGGTGCATTCACAGAATATTTTATGGGTGTGTTTCTAATAAGGAGAATGTGGAATGTGAGTGATGCAGACAAAATATGTCACACATCACTGGCTGTAGTAATTAACAGGAGTTTGACCTCTGCTCCTGCCAGCACCACTAATCTGTAGAGCTGCCACACAGGTTCATAGATGTGCACTGTTTTAAAAACATCCTTCAAGTTATACTGGAAATGTGAGGTTACATCATTTGTGTTTTACATGGGAATTACACAAACAAACCAAACAGGTTCAGTAATGCAACATATTTTGCCAACAGCCCCTCCGTTTTTTATATCTGTTCAAGGGTTTTGGTGTTTTGGCACAAATACAGATTCCATTTGATAAATTGCAGAGTAAAACATTTATTTAAATCCAACTTGTATGACAAAGCTGAATCAAGGTTGCTGAGTGTTGGTTGTGTGCATCCATCGTTTGTACATAGTGAGAGGATGTAAGAAGAGGAGCTCTTACCAAGAATGCAGACTTGCAGGTTGTTGAGGAAGTAATGATTCTAGTGGGTTTGTGTCCTAACATCTATTAAAGTTTACTCACTCTAAAAAAAATTATTTAAAAAAGTACTATATGGCTGTTATTTAAACAAATGAGCTGCAAAGTCTGTGCAGTGGTATGCAAAAAATATATATTTAGGCCAACATGTTAAAGGTAAAACACTGCTTTCTTAAGAAGATGGCACAAGACATGCATTTAAGATAGCTTACGAAATTTAGACTATACATTTATGTCTGTCATCTTAAGAACTTTCCAGTTGCTAGTGTGTCTGTAAGGGGCTTTGTTTATCATACCCTACTGTTACAATATTAAACAAGAGCTACCTAATGCACTGCCATAATTAACATGCATTAAACATAATCGGCTGCTCTGATGTTGTCATTACATTACTAGAAAGTACATGTTCCCATGTCAAAATGCTCATCTTCACAGAACACATGGGTAGTTCTTAACTAATATGAAGTCTTTTCTAAAAACATTAAGTTGTTACAGTGTGTAGGAAATTATATTTCTCATTAACATGCAAATGTGTGCAGTCATGAGCTCCAAAATCTAATCATTCCCTCTGTAGGTGGAAACTGTTCACAAAATTACCCCTGATGTCAAAAAGAGATTACATTGTAAAGTGTGCAGATCTGAGTGTTCAACACTTTCAAATCTTGTGAACGCTGAGGTCAGAATCTTACCTTTTATTTTATCAGACATGAACTCTGTGGTGAAAAGCAAAACAAAAAACATCTTTTACAGAACCTGTGATCTCCCATGAGAATTTTCCAATCTAATGAGAGCACATAATGGGATGCTGAAGCAAACCATGCAATCTAATTGTTCATTCAAGCACTGCATAAACAGACAAATTAACACTTGGGCAATTTGTCCCTTAGACTACAGTAATAAAGTGCGTAGGGAGCCCCCCCCCCTTTCTGATACACAGTCAGATTTTGGGAAGATGACACAAAATGCATAATAACATTTTACAAATGTTTTTTTTTTTTAGTCATGTAAATTCAAGCAAGTCTCTAAATATTTGCCTGATACTCATCTGCTACTTATGCCAATAGACAACTAGTTTAATAGTCTCGTAATATTGTATATGAGTAAGAAAATACAAATGGTCTCACTTCTACTTATTTAATATTCAATTTAATTCTTTTGCCCACATTATCTTACAATATTGGCAAATCAATTCATTATTTGCATTATGTCAAGCATATCCTATGTGCTATCCTAATAGCTGTTTTTTTATATTCACAAGCAGAACATCAAGGCCCAGCTGAGGTTTGGATGTTGTCTTGTTTGGTGATGTTGAGGCAGCATTTCTGCTAATTATGGAGGATGTCAGCTTCATAGGACTGTGTAAATCATGACCTCTGATGTAGTGTCATGGTGGAGTGTGACAGTTTTTAATGAGGACCAGAACCTCCAAGTTTGAGACCATGAAGTGCACAGTTGAGTGGTGGGAATTACGGCTCTTTGAAGGGAGCAGGATCTCATGGCTCTGTTTCTATCTGAGCCGGCTCTTTTGCCTCCCAACAGCTCTTCATTTAGTACAACTTGTGCTGGTCACTGCCTGGATTACATTCTTATTTGTTAAAAGAAAGAAATATGGAGTCTTCATCTGCAATACATTGCAATATTCTGTCATACTGATGGTTTAAAAGTGGGATGTGTCAAGAATACGTTGTACCACAAAAATAACACCCTTCTAATGAAATAGTATGGTTAACAAATGATTACACAACTCTAAACACACACTTACAGTATATTAGTTGCCAAAATAAAAACAATTACTGTAGGATAGAAATGAAAGTGTGACAAACCACACAATATTAACACTGTCTTCCATACGTATGTCAGATAAGGGGAAAAGCTACTGTTTGTAAAAGTAAATTAAAGTGAAAGTATTAAAAATGCGTTTGGATTTTCTCTTGCACGTGAAACAAAAAAAAGATTGAATTTTGCACATAGAATCAGTGATCCTACATTTGACTTATTGATTCTCCATTTCCATTCATTTCCTGAACATTGATGTGAGAAAATCACAAGGTGTTGCAGTAGTTTTGCAAGATGCATTACTTTGCACTCAATTGATGCAATTTGACGTAGAGCTATTTGCAGCTAATGGCATCCTAATTGCACTTCCATTCCACCTGAGTGAGCCCAAACATTAAATTGTGATGTTCACAGGGTGTGCTCATTATTTTGAGTAAATGCCTCTGTTGTAACATAAGTCAGCTACCATCAAAAAGTCACAATTGGCATTGGATCATATTTGAATGTGCGAAAGAGAAATACCCATTTAGTATATGTTATGTGTATGTAGAGGTACAATGTACCCAGCACTGCAGAGTATAATGAAGTTGACTCTCAGCTGGGAGGTGACTGCCCGGTCAGCCTCACTCAGTGGGAATTGCCTCTGCAGTTTTGCCTGGAGGGAAGTAATGGAGCTGGTGTGGTGCTCCTCCTAACTGAGCATTGTAGTGGCCATTTTGGCAGCAGTCATCACTCTGAAAACCTCCTGTCCCTGTCAGCTGTGTCCCCTTCATCAGCTCTTTTAACACTATTATAGCACAGTGAGCGTAACGTGGCTATAAAAAGCACTCTGACATGTGCAACAAGTTGTTTGGCTGTGCTGTCACAACAAGCACAAATGTGTGAATGTGTAAGTTTAGCCCCTTTTTTTCTGCTTGTTCTTGACAGTGGTGGAAGCCAGAGGGTGATTCTTTGCTTTACCTGTTTTTCTATAACCCCTTGAGCGCTCTTTTGGAGATCAGATTTGTAAAATGCCACTTCATGCACAGATCATGTGAAGCCACGTGTGACTCAGGACTTTTGAACTCATTTGAATAGCACCAAATCATAACAGAAGTTATCTCTCAGGGCACATACAATTGTTTACAATACCTATTGTCATACAATATTGTATGTAAGATAGGACTCGTTATAATATTATTGACTAGATGCCTTTGTATTGTCTGCTGCCTGTTTTTGCCACGAGCCTAGTGCTTCTCTAGAATTTGCTCAGATTAATGTGCTTTGGGATTAGCCAACCAAGCAGTCTGTGCAGTGAACACTACTATGTACTGTATGTTTGTGGGTTAATAGGTAGCAATGGAGAAAATTGTGCTTGGACTGAACCAACATTACATCTTTATAAACAGTCTAAATGGAGACATCTGTTGGCAAACACTTGGTATATGTAAAAAAGTTAACGTGTACACAAGGAATGTGGAAGCCAGTTTCATGAAATATCTGCTGCTAATGCAGAAAATATAAATCCATATGTTTCAGGAATTTCAGGCTCCAGCAACATCACCTCTTTTCCGATTAAAAGTGATAGAACAAATTGACAACTGTGCAAGCATACCTGGTTTTCAAAAGCGTTAAACACTGTGATATATTGTTTCACTTGACTTTAAATCAATGTCCTGCACAGCAAATATTCCCCCTTTGGATGCGCATGTCACTCCAAAGACTTGATCCATTGTTTCAAAAAAGTGGTCGATGTGTCGGCTTCAAAACGTTACTATAAGCAATGACTCTGATATCAAGCAGTTATAAATTATTACACACAGCGGGAACAACATATTTTGCACAATAAATGGATGATGCTGTAAACATTTTAACACTTTCCCAACCCTTGTCATCCTTTGTTCCCCAGGAAATTGTCTGATTTACCTCCTGATTTTAACAATAGAATTCTCTCTGGATCTTCACCTGATGTTTTACAATATTTCAACATCCAATCAATTCAACGTATTTACTGTCATAGTACTGCACTCTGAATTATGTTGCTCTCACATGTCGTTCTCAAGGGGGAAAAAAGGAATGGAAAGGTACGTTCAAAGATAGTTTAAGTCAGTTAATAACTCAGCACCTTCTAATGAAAGACCTAGGTACAAATAATTATGAAATTAATTTATTCCTTGTTTTTATAGGAATTACGTAATGAATGATTCTTTAGAGAAAATTGGGTATAATTATTGCTACTGTTAAGTAGCCACTTGAAATTGAATTGTCTTGAATTGTCTGGGAGTCACAGAAATTAGGTTGCACAGCAAGACGGGAATATGACTCCACTGTAGGAAGAATGACTCCACTTTATCATACTCCTGTAGAGTTCACAGCACTGTTGCATCTTACTGGGCCGTACCCCACAGCTTTCCAGATGGCTCATGCATTTGCAGTGCAAAATAGTGTTACAAGCAGCTCCTCCACAAACTGCCTAATAGAATCCTACTGTTACCCCAAATACAGAGATAAACAGAGGCAATGTTACAGTAAATTAAATATTAATATTATGAAGCACTTCATGGCAGAACAAACTATGTCTTGTTCCTTTATCCCTAATAAATCCTTTTAAGTTTGCCCTTCCTGTCATTGTGAAATATATCGGCTAATTGAGTCTGCTTAATTAACCATTACCAGAGAAAAGGCAGGGACTCTTTATGGATTCTTTCAAAGGAGAAGCTGAATATTGTATCTTACACTGTAAATACACAATAAAACATATTCATCATGGACATGATCACCTGCATCAGCCTGATGTTATCATAACAGTACATCCACTAAATGAAGACATTTGAAAGTTTTTTTCATAACCTTTTTGGACAGAACAATAAGTATACTGAAGATTTTGCTATTCTTGGAGACAAGACAAGCCTGGTTCCAGGCTTCTGAATCGTTGCCCACATATCTGATTTCTTGAACAAAGAGGTCTGATATTGTGCTCATTGACTGTTGTTTCCCCAGTTGGAGAAACAATTGACAAATTAGAGCTGTATAAGTTAAGAATAGAGCCAGAATCAATTCAAGATGTGGATAAGATCGACACAGCTTTATTGGCTTTTGTATGTCGACTTAAAAAAATAAGACTTCTTTAATTTGCATAATTCTGTTCAAACATTAAGTGCTCCTAGCAGCTTGTGTGTTGACTGAAAATGATGCAGACAACATGGTTTGGCATTTCTGTTTGGGAACCACAAACAATTAACAATGAAGAAAATAACATAGCATTTCAGTGTGATGAACCATTGGTGGGGCTAAAATGTAAATAGCGCCAGAGGAAAAGACAAATTCCTTCCTATTGGGAGCATGAATATGTTCAGCAAATTTCATAGAAACATCACTATTATATCATGTTGCAGCTGCTGCTGCTGCTGCTTTCTAGTGCACAAAGCTAGAGGGATCTGCTTTGTAAATCTGATGGTAGTGTGGAAAGGTCAGGGGCCAACAAAATAGTCATCCTCTGTGGATCATGATTATTGATGCCAAATTCCAAGGAAATCTGCACAGCAGTTGTTGAGATATTTTCAACAGAGCTGCATGGACCAGCCAACCAACACCACCCAACATCAACATGCATAAAAAGTCATACTTTTCAAGTGGTCCAAATTTCACTGCACTGGCATTTGTGGTTAGCTTTAGGGCTTAGGTTGAGTTATGATTTGCATTCATAGAGATGAGTGGTTGGGGTTGGGATCAGGGAAAAGGACCGGTAAAGGTTATGGTAGAATGAGGCACAAAATGATGGGAAGTAAAATCTGACACAGCAGGAAACTAAAAAAGCCTTTAATTTGGTGTCAATCCTAATTAAACATGTGTCTCAGGACATTCTGGATAAAATGTGGTTGTTCAGAGCACATAGATCTCAAACCACTCTTAAGCTGCAATGGGCAGTTTTGCAACACCAAATAACAGTGTCTGTTCACAGTGGCTGGAAAACTTGGTAAAATAATGGGCTACCCATTAATCATGTACCACAATGTCAACAAACTGGGCAGCAAAGTAAATGTCTTCTTCATCTTGGTATGTGTTGGGATTGGAGGTGGTGAAATTTCAGTCATTGCTGATGAGCTCAGCTTTCTCTAGAGGAGCATCGATTCACTGCTGTTTAGAAGACTTAGGGCTACTCTAATCACAAACAAAGACTTAATTCAAAACTTGTGGAATTAATGCTTTGGAAGCTAGCCAACTATTGATACGAGTCTATTTAAGAGGTACTAATGTTGATGAGATCCTAGTTTCAGTCTGGTGGTTAAGCCAACTATCCTGTAACTAATTTGTTTTTAAAGTCTGGGTCGTAGAGGAATTGTCAATGAAATAACCTTCTTTATTCTACTCTACATGTACTACATACATGGTCTTCTGTAAAACACGTTTTGTCAACTTCTGCTCCCTTCAGGGATGGGTTAAATGCAGAGAATGAATTTCGCCGCATGTATGTGTATGTGAAAAATATAGTACCTTTACATTTACCTTTACTCTGTTTCAGCGGCACCGGATTAAAAATATTTTGCAATTGCACTTTAATATAATTAAAGGCAACATTACCTGGATAATTAGTTTCAAAGCTGTAACTCAGAGACCAAAGCTTTGCTACCTTTCCAAAATCAATACATTTATCACAGCTGTCAAACTTCTCTTTAGCAAGACACTAAGGCCTTGCCCTTTCCAGGATTGGAGCGCTTGTCTGGTAACCTTTTCTACCCTGTTGGTCCCACTAATGCATCCACCGCTTCAAACACCTGTTACACAGCTGAGCTTTCTTTACTCAAATCATTTTGCCTCAAATTCCAGTGAAGATGTCAACAACATTTCCAAAAATGCTTAATATACTGTGCCAGGTTTCAAGATATGAAACCTTAAAAGCATTAGCAGTTTGGACAATGGTAATTCAGTTGGACAAGGCAGTCAAGTTCTAATGTACCTTGTAATTTACCCCATTTACTGAATATGGTGACACGGGAGAGCCCTCTAACCACATGCTTATTATAATATCTGTGAAAACAATGCTCCACTAACCTTAACAATGTAGTTATTTTAACCCAAACCATGATCTTGGTAAATAAAATTAATACACAAGGATGAACCTTGAAAACGATTGTCATTCTAGACAAGGACAAAGTACGATGTTTAGTTCTCTTTCTGATGCTGGTGAGAATTATGTCCAGTAGCATGATTTTTATTTCCCACAATGAAGGCACGTACAGCAGTAAATTGCATCAAGAATGCACGTCAAGAAGCAATGGCAGCACCAAATTACATAGTAAATCATCCAACAGTTGTCAAGATTTTTGGCGCTACAGGAAAAATCAGGGGATCAACAAAGTCATGAGAATTCATCCCAGGTGCACTATGAAGGTACTGTACTAAATTTCATGACAATCAGTCCAGTAGTTGTTCAGATATTTCAGTTTGGAACTAAGTGGTAGACTGACCAACTAACATTGCCATGCCTAGCAAAAATACTAAAATTATACAAAAATCCACTACATTTCAGCCAAATCTACTGGGACATTCATAAGAGGAGGGATGCATGGAGGAGGTGGCAATTACAGTAGCTACAAGTACAAGTACAAATCCATAAAACTAATGTTGTTTTCACTGCTCATATAAATATCAATGTGTGAATGAAGTAAAAAACGGGTGTTATTTGGTACCAACAACACAATGTGAGGCCTTTTGAAGCCCACACATGTCCTTTTTTATGTTTGTTGAAAATCATCCTGACAACATTTCATCAAGCCTTGTCATTTGGCATTTTGAAAGGACAACAGGATGAGATCATGCCAAACATTGTGTCAGATCACCACTCAGCACTTTAGTGGTTCAATAAGGTATAACCCCTTAGTTTGAAGAAAAGATGGTTAATTACAAGCAGGGGTGAAGTGGGTCTCAATTTCAGCCTGAGAGGTAAACAATGTAAAGCGGGCATGCAAGCAGACAATTAAACATCTAATTTGAGCCAGTTCCAAAAAATCTATTAAAAACATTAGAGTCTCTAAAAAAAAAAAAGGGCTACATGAATGACATAAAACCCATACATGGGATCATAAGTCTATAACCTGGGCAGACTCTGCTTTATCCTAATATTTGATACAGTGTAAAGCCTAAGACAGACAGGTATTGATAAAATTCCTTCAGCATATTTAAAATGTGACCATTTAATTATGTTCATTATTTTTACCCTTTTGACTTAACATTTGTGCTTGAAGAGCCCACTTGAAAAGAACAAATCCATTATATTTAGAGCACTTGACAGCATTGTGCTATAGTTGTTTTTTTGTTTTTTTGAAACACATAGTTCCATACACTTCTCCTTTCACTTTTGGCTCTCTATCTTGTGTGTAATACTGTCGAAAGCAAGTTAGATGTGAGCTATCAAGCTACAATATATGAGCAACAGGTTGGGTCAAAATAGTCATTTAGACTGTGCTGTTGATGGCTGGTGGTTTTACAGATGCACTGTGCGTACAGAAGAGGCAAACATTTGCACACTATATTAGTTATTATTTTTCACATTTAATCAATGTGAAATAGGATCTTGGATTTAGTTATTTATGCAGGCACACTTGCTCTTTGTTTATCAAGTCTGTGCGCCACAAATTGAGACAAATTGAGACACAGAAAAACATCGATGAAACACGAAACGCAAAACTCCATTCAACAATTTTGTAAATGTCTATTTCTTGTGTGGTTATTTCTATGTTGATTATTATGGCTATTATTACAAGTCACTGCCAAGAACACCATGAGATTTACCATTAGGACTATTCTTTCTAACGATGCAGGCAGGGAGGTTTGGGTTTCTTCTCTCCCCAGGCTGTTGATGTGGTTCTTCTTTTCCAGCTACTAATTTCCTTCTCTCTCTCTCCCTTCTCCTTCTCTGTCTTTACAGCTACATTGGGGACCTTGGAATTCAGTTTGCAGTATGACCAGGAGAACAATGCACTGCACTGCACCATTAACAAAGCCAAGGTGAGCTGCCATGATGACATAATAATGATAACGGTGACGTTAATTTGTGGCCTCTAAATGGTTTATTTATATATTTTTGCTTAGATTTTTCTCTACACGCATTTCAAAGAGACATGTTGAATGAAATCCCTTGATGAAAACCGAGTCAACTTGCAACTCAGGTGTATCTGTGAACAGTCACACTTGAAAAGTCAAAGTCAAAGAGTCTGACTCAGCATCAGGATGTCAGGCAGGTTATACTGAATATATGATACAGGCAAATTGCAACACATGTTCATAGCAGTTGCTATATATTTAGCTGAACTGATCAAGCATGTTGTGGCAATACTGACAGAATTTGAGTTTCTAATCATTATTCACTAATGACGTTACAGACATCTGTCACTGCCTTGTAACAAGGCAACAAGAGGCAGATCAATATAAATCATTTGATAGTTTTTCAATATGTTTTCAAATTCAGATGATTGTTAAAGATGAATATTTTTGCTTCAGCCTACTCATGTGGGCCCACACATACTGGCAAAAAGGCTGAGGAATACTGACTTAACATGTCCCACAGTTCTGAGAAAGAGATATTTCCATCTCAGATTGAAAAAAATATTATTTCTAAAGCATATTGCTAACAAACAAATCAAGAATGTGCATCCATTATTAGAGCATATCTTTTGGTTTCATTTTCTTTCCTTTATTTTATTATATTTTATCAATTTGTAGTGATGAAGACCTGTTTTCTAATCTGCTCCCGTTTGAGTTAGTTTGCCATTGCTGCAGTTAAAGCAAATTTACTTCCTCCACGTTTAAACTGTTTTTCTGACAAATTCAGCATAATTTTGTAATAATTTCCATTAGTACAACAACATACAGTACTTTTGCCATACTCGCAGTTCTGTTGGACTGAGTTTCTCTTTTGAATAGAAACACCCCTTCTCATTCACTAATTATTTCCAAATGGATCTACCTTGTCTCTTACACTCTCCTGTAAAATGTCTTGATAAACTTTGGAATAAATTTTTCCATCAATGAAAGCAAACCTTTCAGGCCCTGAGGCAGCAAATCAGCCCCAAACAAAAATTTCCCCTCCATCATACTACAGAGTTGGGATGAGGTTTTCGATGTTTGTGTGCTATACATTTTTTCCTTGTGTGTTGTTTGTTTTCATCTGTCCACAGAATATTTTGCAAGTAGCAATAGTGCTGAACTTTCTCCATTTATAGACAATTTGTCTTACCACAGACTGATGAAAATTAAGGCTTTTACGGATACTTTTGTTACCCTTCCCAGTTTCATGAAAGTCAACGATTCTTAATCATAGGTCCTCCGAGAGCTCTTTTGTTCGAGGCATGGTTCACATCAGGCAATGCTTAATTAGAATTTCAAAATTGGGTGTTTTTATAGTGCAGGGCAGCTCTAACCAACACATCCAATCTCATCTCATTGATTTGACTCTAGGTTGGCTGACTTCCAAATTTGATTAGCTTTTGGAGAATTCATTAGCGTAGGGGTTCACATACTTTTTCCACCCTGCGCTATGTTGTTCTGACTTAGATCAGATCACATTTTATGACCAATTTATGCAGAAATCCAGGTAATTCCAAAGGGTTTGCATACTTTTTCCAGCAATTGTATTTATGTAAGGGCAGTAAAGCTGTAGAGCTAAAATAGGCTATATATCAAGAGGCACTGATTCAGAGTAGATTAATGCTGCAGTTTAATTAATACTGTTTACAAGCTTCCTATGGACAACCAAAGTAGCATTGATAAATTGTTAAATAATACATAATCATTCAAATATCCTGGAGGTGGACTGCAATAACTGAACCATATCTAATTATTAATAAAAAGCCAATTTTGATCCGATTTACAATATGAGGTGTTGCTCTCTCTGATTCCCTTGCCTGTGTTAGTTGTGATGAAGTGGTGGTTCTGACAGCTTTGGCTGCCATCAACAGCTATAACTCTTCCTATCTGTCTGCCTGAATAGGTATGGAGGAAAGTGGGCATCAGCGGAGCCAGTCTTGGCAGGAGTGCTGGACAGCAGTGCGGGCATCAAGCCATCTTGATTTATGGTGGTTATTTTCTATACAGCTCTGCTCCTGGTCTTCGGCTGCTGCCTAGCCAACCAGAGAAAATGCCTTTTCTCTATCTCAAATAATGTATATACCCATTTCCATGATTTAATTTGTTTACTAAATCCCTTATTGGTCTTTCAAACCATAGATTTTCTTTGCTGCTTTTGCTGCCAAAGCTGCAGTAACTTCAATAGCAATTATGACTGAGCGTACCTCAATTAAGCATTTCTGATTAGATCTAATAGATCCCCCACTTATGGAAGAATTAACATTTTTACACTATTCTGGGAACTGATATCAGTGCCTGCTGACATGTACAAAGCTTATTATTATAGCCCTTGTGGCATTTGGTCTGAAAAAATAAATAAATAACGTGCATTGTAGAAACTGACAAAAGGTCGCCTGACAACATAGCATAGGCAAACAAAAGATGTTAAAAAGAGGGTGCAAGAGGCCACTGGTCTGATGATTATTCTAACATGGAAAAAGATATTAAGTGAATTTGCATTAAAAGGGTTTTATATACAGTAGCATGTAAAGTGTGGAGAATGTAGTGAATATCTATATACACAACCCCACCTGCTCAACTACTCTTAATCCCATTGACCCTCTCAAAATAGAAAACCCAAGCCTAAAATTCAACATGTTTTAGCTGCAGTTAAAGCTGCAAGAGTGACTTATTTTGCAACCATTTAGTCATTAACCCCTCTAACAGCACTGGAACTGTTGATGAATATTAAATGTTTAATTTTATTCAAATATTGAGACAGCTGATTCTTCTCATTGTCCGATTCCTCTTTATTTGGCTAACGAAGGATTGCTTAACACTGCAAACCAATTTTAAGCCAGTTATTTATTAGAAACTCTCGCGTTGGCTGAGTCCAGTCTTAGGTGTGGACCCAAACGCAGACACAGGCAGGAGTATTCAGTTCAACGAAATATTTATTTAATCAAATTATTTTTTTTTATTATTTAACCTAACTGCACAGGCATTTCCGTTGCCTGCCAACCAATATGCAAGTAATACAATGTTACTTTGAGTTTGTTACTTTTTGTGTTGTCAAAATGCTGGATGGTTTTTGTGCATTCGGATTTACTAATCGAGGAGACAAACCTGAGCTGTGTTAGGTGAGGGATTCCTCAGAAGGTAAAAGTAAACTGCTGAGGATGCTGTAACGTTATATGGATCAGATATGCCCAACACTTGTAGTTTGTGTTCATATCGTTCTTTTTCTTAAGTTGAAAGGTGATCCAAATAAAATTTGACTGCTTTTGCGGCATCTTTACGGGGGAGTCGCGGTTTTGCCCTCCAGGTCACCGCGCATGTCACGTGACTATAAACTATGAATAAGGGAGAGAATAATCCAACAACAGCAAAGTAATCCAGAGCACGGGCAGAGCAGAACACTCAACATTGACAAGGACGTCACAAAGACTGAACACATTAGTCTTAAATACACAAGCAAAGGAGCAGGGAAGGAAGCACAGTGAAACACATCGGGCAATCGAACAACAGGAAACAAATTTAGACAAGGACACGTGAAAACTGAATACTACAAAATAAAACAGGAAGTAAAGCAAGTGGGAACACACAAGGACAGAGTTACCAAAGTAAAACTGCACAACAAAACAAAACCGGGGCATGGAACAGAAACAGGACCAAAAGGAAAAAGGACTACACTAACATGGAAACATAGGACTAAGGACTGAGTCACAGACACAATGAGAGAACAGACAGGGCACAGTAATCACAGGGGGAGGAGACAGAAACTAACTACAACCAAACAGAGAGAGACTAGGATGAAACAGAACAAAAGGTCGACAAGACCAAAATAATATACACAAAACCAAGAATAAATACAAAGACAAGAACTAAGACGCTAGAACAAGAATGCAAATAAAAGAATAAACAAGGCTACCAGAGAAACACAGAACCAAAAACCAAAAACAGACTTAAACAGGAAAGCATGAACACAAAACCACATGCCTAACAGAAACAGCCTCTTATTTAAAACTGTAAGCTTGCTCTCTTGAAATAATGCCATTTCAGGGTTTTTTTAAAAACAGGTTGTGGCCAATAATGTCCTCATCAGTCATTCCAACAGCTCTCTCTCTCTCTCTCTCTCTCGCTCTCTCACCATAGGTTTTCTAAAACTACTATTTTGGGCTTAAAATCTTAAAAAAGATTGTTTCTCTATGACGTATCAAAATTTAATGTAATGTATTTTAAATCCAATCACTAGACAGAGTGTTGTTATAAGATTATTCTGCAAAACCCAGGATTATAATCAATGATAATATGTTTGATTGCTCAACACATGCCAACATTTCTTATTTATTCCAGCAATATTCATGCATGGAAACAAAAGAATGGTTAAAAGAGTATGCCACCAGTTTAGCATTGCACTCCTACATTACTGTCAGAGCCACAAATGAAAGTATCAACACCTAACGTTCTTATTCTCCTTAGCTAGTATCACTTGTTGGGACCCTCTGGGGTCAATCTGAGTTCCTTTGCTCTTTTCCTCTTGGCAGTAGTATATATTTTTCATCGTTATGCTGACAACACTCAGTTGTATTTGACTCTACAAACGAACAATCAGGGAAATATAGAAGACCTCTTAAGGACTTCAAAAGTCGGATGGCTTGTGACTTTCTCCATATGTGAGATTGCCAATTTAGGCCCAATGGGCTCTTCCAATGCTATAACTGACACTGACAATTTAGGGCTCACATATTTGTTGGGACATGTTAATTTATACCTCTTACCTTTTGGGTTGTGCCAATGTAGGCTTCATAAGACTACATGCCGAAAGCATGACTAGGTCTAGTTCTGAAGCTTGATCCTGCAGCAAGAAACCTGCCCACATCTTGTACATTTTAATGTGTCCAAGGTCCTTCATCACCCCTTCATTCACCCACCCAGCACAATACAGAAAAAAATGCTACCTGCATTACTTCCCTTCAATTAAGCCGCCAATCATCACCTCTGCACCTCTCCTCTTTCACTTACGTTTTGTACAAAGAAAATTATATATTATTTATCAGTCACGTTATGTGTTTTTCTCTTTTAGTGCTTCATATGATTCAAAAAGGAGGAATGAGTAATTCAGTATACCTCTACAATCCTCAGTACTTCACACAAAAATAATAAAAGCACAATAGTAAGGGACTGTTATACTTACGTTCCTTGTTCCACTAATTAATTCAGTCATTGATGCTTTGTGCTTGTACAATCCTCAGTACTTTAATAAACTTTTTATGGATACTGAGAAACCCTTTAAATATTTCTGAGTGTGTGGTGGAATATATACACATATATGTTCAACATATTCAAGAAAGAGGTCTGTGGCCTACAAACTGCACTTGGTAATCTACTATGGAATTAATTTGTAAGTGGAAATGAAGGGCTCTGGAGCATGCAGTAAGGATGAAGTAGTAGGACAAATAGCCTATAGACTCTCTCTTGTTAACAAGTTTAATTAAATCCTTCACCTCAATGTGTCAACAGCTCTGGAGCCAGAACTATTTTGATAATTACCTTGTAGATTTTTAATGAAGGCTACTTTTACATGGCAAAATGAGTGTTGTTTAAATGTTTTTTCTTCTTTACACGTAGAGACTTGTCCTTTGGTGCTAGTGTTCTTTATCCTGTATATCCTATAAGATAAAATCACAATACATATGTTATCTTATAGGGGTATTTGCCTATTTTCACAGTACATCCATCCCACCAAGCAAATCACTGCTGGTGGTGGTGGTGGGTGGGTGGGGGGATTGGCACTCATTTCAACCAAAGACATCACAGTGACAACAAGTAGTGTTTCAATTAAGCTCCAGAGTGTTGGCACAGATGGTGTAGCTGCAAGCAATGGTGACTATCTTACCATCTGTCAATCAAATATACATTTATTAAGAAAAACTCATTATATGAAGTGATCTTATCCAGATAAGTATTTCATAATGAAGCCTTGCTTTATGTACCAGAGACCTTTAACCTATTTGCTGCTTTCTAAAAAAAGTGCTGCTTACAGACGAAGGAGGATTATTCTTCATATTAAGTGCAATAAGACTGAAGCAGCTAATAATAGTCAGCTGTCTTTATGCGTTTTTTATACCTTTGCAGAAATTATTAAGTCAAAGGTTTAAGAGTACTGAAATCTCCCATGATTTTTCATAACTCATTCAATCCCTGATTTTTTTGGTTGAGCTGACATCAGGCTATTTAATATTTTGTCATGTACATACAGCATAGCATTCCTCTTTCAAAAGTGGTTTCTCTTCAACCAATAATCCACGTTCAGATGCAGAACCAGACATTTGCAATGGGCATCTAAAACAGTCCAGCATCAAGTTTTATTTAGAGGCACTTCTTGCAAATCAGATTGACTGTTGTGAGGCTTATTTACATCTGTAGTGTTAGTAAATAGCACAGCTACACTAGAAAAAAATGCACACAAAACTTTGCGCTCCTAATGGTAAATTACAACAGGCTTAGTAAATATTCCCCCCTTGAAGGTACTTTGGTGATCATCAACAGCCAGTTTATCCCATGTGACTGCATATAATAATAGTAATTAGAAAAGAAAAAGCACTCATGTATAAGCACTTTTCATCCAGATGTAGCACAGTGATCACCATTATGTCATCAGGGCAACACCCCATTTGACAAAGTGGCTCCGTCTGGATTATGATGTAAAATAGATGGTAGACTACATTTCAGGGTCAGATATTTACTTTTGTCAAGCAAGTCTTAACTCACGGTTTTACCTTACTGACATCACTCCATCTATAGCGTCACCATCTTCACAGGCTGCTCACTGCACTAAGTGAATCAGGCTACCTCCATTGTAATGGCACACATGATGGAAATAAGTCAATTTAGCCAATTGAAATGGGCTTTAATTGATTTAATTAAAGGCATGTAGACACTCAGACAGAAATAGCTCAGAGCTAACAGCAGTTCCTCTACATCAGAGGTCACTAATAGGCGGACCGCGGTCCGGATCCGGACCCAGCCGCCGTCCTCTCCGGACCGCCGACCTACAGCCCATTTATTATTGAGACTTACTACCTCGTGACGGAGCGTTTCTATTTTAACCCGCGCAGCTTTTCTAGCATTTACTGTACTGGTTTAGAGGACCAGGAAACTCACAGACCAATCGCATGTGCTCCAATCGTCTCATGTGACGCTGCTCAGCCAATCAAATCTGTGCATACCGATGCTTGCGAGTCGAGTCCGAGAGATTCACCAGAGACGTTTTGGAAACACACCCGAATTGAGGATACGAAAGATAAAAGAGATTTCACATGACTTTTAATCAAGAATGTACAGATTTTTACATGTACATTCCTCCCACGGGCAGTTCAAAACCAGAATATCTCATAGATCTCCAATATGCTAGCTGGAGCTCACGTTTCTCACTGAACAACAGAAAGTAGGAAAGTGGTAGCTCTGTAAGAGGAAATGAAAGAGAAGGAGGCATTACAACTGTTCATTTGTTATGATGTGTTGAGTGTTTATTATAAAATTGGTTAAGACTACACTTCATCACTTCAAGCTACACTTTTTATTACATTTTTTCTAAAAATTAGGCACTTTAGTTTACTTAAA
>NC_060172.1:9694860-9726417 GCF_021292245.1 Micropterus dolomieu
CAGATTTTTACATGTACATTCCTCCCACGGGCAGTTCAAAACCAGAATATCTCATAGATCTCCAATATGCTAGCTGGAGCTCACGTTTCTCACTGAACAACAGAAAGTAGGAAAGTGGTAGCTCTGTAAGAGGAAATGAAAGAGAAGGAGGCATTACAACTGTTCATTTGTTATGATGTGTTGAGTGTTTATTATAAAATTGGTTAAGACTACACTTCATCACTTCAAGCTACACTTTTTATTACATTTTTTCTAAAAATTAGGCACTTTAGTTTACTTAAATTTAGAATTTATTATTTGAATAGTTATTATTTATTATCCCTCCAGTTTGATGTGAAAACTGACTGAAATATTATTTGATTTGACAGTCCGTTGTTGACTAAAAACATGTGTTGATACAACTATAGGTTATAGTACTGAATGATAACGCAAGTTTGTCGTTTTGATGTTCCGGACCTTTGCTTCAGGAAATTTTCTCTAACTAGACCTCTTTGAAATCTAATTGAATACCCCTGCTCTACATGGTGGCCGTCTCAGTTGGCTGGATAAGGCAGGATGTGTGGGATCCTCATAACTCGAAGACAGATTTTTTTTTAAAAGAGTCTGGTCTAAATGTCAGCTTTGAGGGTGTTTCACTTTCACATAGTAGTTGCCCCTAGTGAGATTTTAGTGAATTGTACAGACATAGCCCTTGCTCTAAGACCTCAGACATCAATGGAGTGTTTCCCGAAACTACAGTAGGTTGAAACTGGTGATACTCAAAAACGTTTCTAGTTTTAAAGCTGCAAAGTAGATGGCATTTTCTTTGTGACTTACATCTGTATTTAATGAGGCAGAATTTCCAGTGGAAATGGGATGTTGTGGTGAGACACACTGGATCAAAGCAAGTTGAATACAGTGATCGCTGCCCAGATCTCTCACTTTACAGCCTCCTCATTAAACAAAAAGAGGAGAAAATGGGAGGGCAGAGCTTAAGAACGACAAAATCAATAATTAATTGAACTGATGTCCAAATTCTATACTGATGAGGGTGCTTCATTATCATGAATATGCCAATATAGATCAAGGGGAGATCTTCTCCAGCCTCTGTTTGCTACTCAGTGTCACTATATTAGGCAGCTATAGGAGAGTTGGTGTTATTGTTCACATATGAGCAGAGTTAAATTGAAATGACCATAACTGGTATTTCACAACACAGTGAAGTTTTTCTGTATGTTAAAATTACTTCATAAAAGTCTTGGTTACCTTTTAATCATGTTGGAGGTTTGAAGTTAGACTAAACTGCAAAAAGCGCATATTCCACCAACCAATTCACCCATGGATTAGTCTTTCTGTCTTTGTCATCCTGGCAAGATTTTAAAATCGGAAGTCTAGTTTGAGTAACAATTAATGTGTTTAAAGGCTTATGGGACACCAAAACACTGCGCAACAGTTTGTAATACTCACTGACATGATTTTACAACTCTGCACAGTTATCTCAGCAGCAATTATTTTATCTTTGGTTGCAACAATCACAAGGTAAACAACAGAAATTGACTGTACCACAAATGTGCACTTACATATACAGTATGTGATTTGCGAACGCAAAGCTTGCCAGATGAGGTTGCACTGCAGCAGAAGATGAGGCTGGTTCAACTTTTTTTTTTGCCTAGCGACCCTTGAAAGAGCCCCTTGCATTGGCGCCCCCACTGCTTCGGTGGACCGGCTCTATTTTAATGAACTGCAACAACTGCGTACAAAGTCAATGGCGTGTCGATATGAGTTAAAATTGTATTTGAGGGAAATAGTTGTGCCTATTATTAATCAGCTTCATACATGTACAGAGAGAAGAGGAAAAAGACTGGATGGAAATAATACAATGAACTGGAGGTAAAAATTTGCTTCACTTTCTGTCTGAACACAACTTGAGAGTAGAAAGGTAAAATAAAGAAAATATAAAACAGTTACATAAATATCCAACAAAAGTTAAAGTCAAGGGCAACTGGACTTGGTTGAAGATACTGGAAGACGTTTTGTCCCTCATCCAAAGGACTTCTTTAGTTCTGACTGACTGGGAGGGAAACTCAGCTGTTTAACCTCAGTGTGGTCGTTGGCCCGGGTCATCGATACAGCTGGTTCGTTAGTGTTCCTGGTTGCTTGTTGTCGTTAGGACTACCCGAGTCCAAGACTGAACGACCATCATTGGTATCTTCTCCTGAGGCCAATAGGTTAAGTTTGTTGAGTTTCCTGGGAAGTGATGAAAGGGCCACATTGTAAGTGGGGGATAAGTGGTGGCGTAGACCCCCTCCTCTGTTCAATGACGGCTTCTCAACCCTGGTGTAAATGGCTTCCCTGACACCTCTTTCAAACCATCCATCTTCTCTGTCTAAAATGTGCACCTGGTGGTCCTCAAACGAGTGTCCTCTGTCCTTCAGATGTAAGTAGACTGCAGAGTCTTGACCTGAGGAGTCGGCCCTTCTGTGTTGAGCCATGCGTTTGTGTAGTGGTTGTTTAGTCTCCCCGATATACAGGTCTGTGCATTCCTCACTGCATTGGACCGCATACACTAGATTGGTTTTTTTGTGTTTGGGTGTGCGGTCTTTGGGGTGTACCAGCATCTGTCTTAGTGTGTTCTTGGGTTTAAAAAACACAATGATGTTGTGTTTGTTGAAAATCCTCCTGAGTTTCTCTGATACTCCAGACACGTATGGAATCACCATGTTGTTGCGTTTGACCTTCTTTTCCTCCTCCCCTGTAGTTTTGTTCTTCTTGGATATTGTGGCTGTTTTCACAAAGGTCCTCCTCAGGTCCAGTTGCCCTTGACTTTAACCTTCGTTGGATAACTATGACCTGGATGAGTGAGAATCTTCATAGACAGTAACATAAATGTTTTTTGGCTGATATACACATATTATATACATGCTGTCGTCTCACAATGGAGCAACTTTAAACACCTCCCTGCTGACATGGTACTGCTCTCTTCCAGTCCTTTATCAACATCCTGAGACTTACTTAAAATCTACATGCTTTATTTAAGTAATGAGTTTGACTTAACAAACTAGCTATGATTCTTCAAAGTGAGATACGATATTTGTTCTTGTCATGTTATTTTTAATGCATTGTTGTAGCTGTATGTACTTTTTCCTCTTCTGCCCTCTAGCTCTAGTTCTTCAGAAGGCCCTGAGTGCTCAATATATATAAATTCTTATTTACATCAAATGATCAATAAGGTCGGTGAAATGAGGTCTCCACCTCAAATAGTTTTACAAACTTTCAAATCACCAAGCTGCAGTTTCTCTACTTACAAAGTTTATCACACAGCAATACACAGATCTAGAAGTTGCACATGGTTGGAAGTGGCAGAGTGAAGAGAGGGATCTCTGTCAGCAGGGGTTTTTACATTTATATGCTTTTTTAATCCAATACTGTGTAGAACCCTGCACATACTGTATGGCAATTTACAAGGCAGAACCTTTTTTTAAAAATCTTAAAGTAATTTATAGGACCATGTTACATATGTTTACATTTTACGCTGTGAAAAACCCCACAAAACAGTGAAATCATTTCACAAATATATGCAGTACTGTACAGCGTATGTTGTGTATGCAAATAGACATGGTAGAGGTAGACTTAATTCATCATAAATCCATTAACAAACCACTTAAAGTTATTTGAATGGCTTTGCAATAAGCTAAACACATCTTAGTACATACAGTAGTGTCCACACAGGCACTTTGAAAAGAAAAGCATAAATGGTGTATTATAAAGGTACTAGTACATTAATTCAGTGTGAAGGACAGCTTTACTTGTAGTAGTACAAACAAACATCAGCTATTCACCTTTTTAGCCCGAGGCAAACAAAATAGCCATGCGTTCCTATTTTGCAGCATTTCAAATTTCACAAAGTAACACCCTGCTACTTTCTTTCTTCTTTCACCTCCGCTCCGTCATGCAATAGCTTTACAGTGAACCTAAAATCAGGTAAAACAACATGGTCACCGTCATTGTCACTTTGTTCAACTACAGGCATATCATATTGTACTTCTCCACACAGCCATAAAATTATCCAAAGCACGGCTCACTGCAGGAGGCCTGTCTGTATTGTTCTGGTTACTCAGTTTCATAAGAACTGAAAAACAATTTACAATCTTACACCTCTCTCTAAAAAACTGCCAAGCGTTTACTCACTCTGAATTTCAACAATCCCCTTGAGCTTCATTGAAAGTAAGAAACAGCCTATTAACCGCTGACAAGTGCCCTGTGTCAGCCTTCAATCTCCTGGACCTCGGACACGGCAGCCTGGAAGGCTTACAACACTTTGTTGACGTCCACATCACTGCTCCTAAGTGGTTTCACTCACACCTGCCTTTTCCAATTTGTTATCTTAGCGGGTAACAGGTCACAACTGATCTGAGGTCTATTTTACATCTCCCTGTGTTCGGCTGTAGTAGGTTCTTAATTGTCCTCCCTGACTGCTGCTGGTCTCATCTAGAATAGTTTCTTCTGACTCTGTGGAAACATGCACACAGCAATTAAACATTAACCCTGCATGTTAAAAGTTTAAACAGGGGCTTTATTTGTTCATTTTTCCCCCTGTAGCGCCAAACAAAAAGTATGACCTTGATACCAAGGATTTTTTCAGTTCAGCGATTTCTGAAGAAGTTCATGGGTTTTTGGAAAAGTTGCTGTGGTCAAAAAGCGCCATTTGCTTCCTTCACAGTTGGCTATCCAAGTTTTTCAAATTTTGCAATATGTTTACTTTGCCCAGTACAAAATATTCTCTCAACTGAGTTATTGCAAATGCATGGTTTTGTTATAAAAAGTTGGGTGTTGGGTAACATAAAAATAGGATGTTTGGTTGCATTATGGGAAATACAGCTCTTCTAGATCTTGAGCCATACTAGGAACTAAAAGTCAAGTTATCTCTGCATGTCTGTAACAATCTTTGTCTTGGAACCGTAATACTAAACCTCTGGAGTACCTCTTTAGTCGTATAGTTGACTCTTACAAGATGTAATGAAGTATTTCACTGAACTTAGAGCCTTCTGAACTGTGGCTTCTGATCTATGGCAGACTAGTCTTCCATTATATTAGCAGGTGGCAATGGAACAGTGGATAAGACATACAAGACACACATACCTTTAGTGTGGGAGACCTGGGGTCAATTCCTGCTGCGACACGTCCACCATTGCGTCCCTGAGCAAGACACTTACAGTAACCCCTAGTTACTCCAGAGGTGTGCGACCTCTGGTATAGCAATTGTAAGTTGCCTTGGATAAAAGTGTCAGCTAAATGACTTACTATGTCAACCTGCTAAATGGTTTAACAAAATACATTTTGGAGGAAAGTAATTGCTGTCTTAATTACATTAACTGTCTTTTTTTCCATGTTAATGAGGTAGAATAAATAAATTATGCATTAAGAAAAATGTTAATTATGAGACTTTACATCTACTGCCATGCTAGAGGCTCTGTGAGACAGTACTTTTAACTAAAAGTACTGCAGTATGCTAACATACTCAAAACGATAATGCTAACATGCTGCTGCTAAGAAGGTATTGTCTATGGGTATAATGTACACCATCTTAGTTTAGCGTGGTGGCACGCTAACATTTCCTTAACACAGAGTAATGGCAATGGGAATTTTGAACTGATGATGGCTCAATGAACATGCTAAGTGATCACCAAAGTTATGACAATTCATCCTGAAGGTAATCCATTTCATAGTGAAAAAGACATTTCACAAAATAAAAAAAGTGAATCTCATGGTGGAGCTAAGAGGAGAGACTGTGTGAAAATGTGCGTAATTATCATCCCATTTATTTAAATACTGCTTTTCTTTCCTCTGCATGATGCCGGCTTTTCACTCCACTGTCCAGCGTGGCCATTCGGAACAAGTGCCCCGGCAAACATAAATTAGTAGTATATGGGAGGAATTGCAGTGGAAACTATAACAGGGAACAGAAATGTGGATGATCTTAACATTGTTATGATTCACATGTTTTTCAATCCAGCGTGATCAGCATTTATTTAGTTTATTGTCTTTATCAGATGTGCAAATTGTTATGCTCTCTAAAGGTGCCAGTATATTGTCTTCACAGAGCTTTACAAGGCTTTGTCTCCCTCATGGCTTGATATATGGCTGATTCACTTCCTCTCTATAATTGCAGTCATGCCTTGTCGTATCCCTCCCCGTCATCCCACACATATTAAAGTAAATAGCAGCGTAAAGAGCATTATTCTGAAGCAGCACCTCCCTCCAAACAAAAACAAGTTTCCTGCCCTTATCAGTGAATCAGACACTGTCTCACTATTCAATTGCAGATCCAAGACCTGTTTATTCAGCACCGCCTACACTACAACCTACCTTAACACTCCACCGCAGTCTTTCAATCTCTTCCTTCTTCTGCAGACTGCCCTTTCATTGCCCGGTACGCCCACACACTCGTGTGTGGGAGCACACAAACACACACACATTCTGGCTTTCTTTTACATAAAAAGGTTTTATAAAAACTTGTCTTCATTTGTAATCCCTGCATTACAGTAAATGGAAGAACGCCTGAGAAGTGCTTTCTTTATATTGTTCACATTGTCATATTTCAGCTCTAATTATTGATGGAATGTCTAAAGGACTTCCCCACAAGGCTATTCAAAAAGGATGAAGTGAGTAGCTGCTATGTCGTGGCGACAGCAAAAATCAATTGTGATTCAAATCTTAACAGCTAGTACCTTCTTGGACTGTGTCCTTGTGTTTATTTACGGTTACATTTGTGTGTGTCATCATCTTAAATTAATAGTTCAACATTTGGGGACATATGCTTATTTGTTTTCTTCATGAGAGTTGGATGAGAAGATGGACATCAATCTCATATCTGTTTTGTGCAAATATGGAATTTGGATGCAGTTAGCCTAGCGCAGCATAAAGACTGGAAGCATGGGGAAACAGCCTGGCTCTGTCCAAAGTGAAAAAAATATGTTAATATTGCCAACGCAAAATTCACAAATTAACATGTGTCTTATTTGTTTCATCCGTACATTAACAGAGATGTAAAAACTGCAGTTTTAAAAAGGGACGATAACATACTGTAACAATTTCTTGACAAATAACAGTTTATCCATCCGCCCAGATTCTCTGGCTATTGCACAGGTTGCAAGATTTGGTGAGTTAGCACGAGTTTTGGTTATAGTTTCCGTACAGGCATGATGGTACCAAACCTCTTAACCTCACTGTGATGAAAATACTGCCAAGATAACTGTGTCCCCCTGCTTCCAGTCTTTATGCTAAGCTAGTTTAAGCTACCCAGGTCCTGACTCCACTCTTCTCATCTTTCCCTCAGAGAGCCTATGGTAGCTCCACTTATGAACCTGCAGAGCTGCAGTCTCTTTTCATTCAACTTTCACTGTAAATTTCCAGCTAAACTGAGGCTTATCGTTGACCCTTTTCTCTCTCTCTCTCGCCTGTCATTCACCGGTCTTGTGCAGAGTTTAGCGTGCATGCCATGCTGCCGACAACTGCATGCACGTCGCGGTTCCTTGCGGGTCTATTTCAAGTAGCAGGCTATTTAAAAACGCTGTGTGGTTGTGTGGTTCATCAACGATGAAAAATTACCTGAAAGTCCCGTGAGGTGCGGCCAACTCGGCACAACACCAGTGAAGCTGGGGCTCAGTCTCTTTTGCCACTACACACATACACACTACTCCTACACATGCACACTAACAACCCAGGGTTAGGGTTACAATTTTGGATTTTACATTTCAAACATTTATTGAAAGTTTTATTCTTTTTACATTTTTTTACAGCATTAAACATTGAAATGTATATTGTAATAGGCTGTATATTAATTATTGGAAGAAAACTGGTAGCTCTATGTAAAATCAGACGTTGAGCACCCCCATATCACCAAAATGGCATGATCCTTGTTTCACTGCAAAGCTTCGACTGTGAGATTGACAGTCGAATCAGGCTCCGCCCATCGAAGCATGGAATCTTCGACTATTCGGGGTCAGCCCTATATTTTACATATGTTATTTACTTTTGCTCTCAGTGTTGGTGAAGGTGTACCACTCACCATGTGGAAGTGTTAACATAGTGGATGCGTTGAAACTTCTACTTAATTTCTCTGTCTTTATCAGGGAATTATGTGAATTTGTGGGCAGAAACACCTGCTGAAGTGATCCATGCCTTCCTTGAAGTCAACACGCAAATTCAAAGCTTTGGAATTCAGACTAGTTTACTTATTATCTCAAACTGGAATTCAATTAAAGCCAAATGTAAACAAATGAATAACAAGTGAGTGATGAAAATGACTGTATAAACAGAACATTGAAATTCAGCAGGGGAATTAATCAGTTTTCATTCTAATACTGTTTCAACAAAAGATATTCAGCAGCACTCTCAGCTGTGTAAACCAAACCATTTCAGAAAGCCTACTTTGACTTTTTCCCTTTTTAGTTGTTTCCATCTGGTGTTTTTTGTCTTGTTTTATATGCATGTTAATTTCATTGTTTTAACTTTAATTTCACATGATGATATTTGTCTTTTCTCCTCCACCTTACTCTTTTGCATGCTCTCATCGTCTCTGTGTGTCGCTGCTTTATGTTTGCTGGAAAAACAGCTTCCTGTCCCCAGATACAAGAAGGTAAGCCACTGAGATAAGCTCAAATCCCAACCAGTCCCTACCAATCAATGCTTAGTCTTATCCAACCAACATCCAAACCCAGTGAACCCTGACTTCATATACTGCTAGCTTGTGAGCCACCTCCACGGTCAAATTAATAGAACAGAGTAAAAAGTACAATATTTGCCTTGTAGTGGAGTAGAAGTATAAAATATCAGAAAACAGAAATTTCCTATTTGAGTAATGTACTTGTTACTTTCCACCACTGTCCATGTGTTGCATTAGAGCTGCATTGGAGCTATTATATCCATCAACAGCATACTTAAAATTCAAGTGTGCTTTATTAGTACAGTACATTGAGTACATTTTTTCTAATGTAACCACATTAAATACTCTACAACTAGTTAAAATGAATAGAGTGGGACACAAACAGTGATGGTGACACTTTCTTGTAGAGGTAAAATTGGACGTTAGTGCATCAGATGTTATGCTGCATTGTATTTAGGTCTCTTGAGGCTGCTGTCTGGAGTCTGTGCCTGTTCTGTAATGGATATCTATGGTATGATTGCTGAATTTTAACGAAAATTGGCAGCTTTGGAAAAAGGACCTTGCTCTATGATTCAGATGGACTGGCATCAAAAATATTCAAAACTGTTGTTTTAGATTGTTGGAAGGGTTAGGGTTTGTCCTGCAATGTAGCTACTGGAAATATATAAATAAGTGTGTCCTATATTTCTGCAAGCTTATCCATGAGAATTTAAAAAATAAAAATAAAATGCATGCAGCAGCATTACAGTGACAAGAAAGTTCCCATTACCTGTTTAGATGCTAGTTAGTTAGTCTCCTCGTGAATAAAAATCACAAATCAGCTTCTCTGCTATGTTTTCCCCCCAAACTCAATGACACATTATCAATGACATGACTGACACTGAAACAAATGTGTCCCAGTGTGACAACCCCCAACTCCAGCCCGCCCCTCTTTAAGCCTCTCGATCATTGACAACATTGACATTCATTGGTGATGAATGGGACCCATCTGCCAACTCTCCATATTGCCTACTTCCATCCCTCCTAGAACGCCTCAAGTAGCCTTGACCTGAGCACCTGCACTGATCCCAGGTGTCCCCTGAAGCATTAACCCCTTCTTTAACATGACTGTGTGTCAGCATCCTCTAGGTGAGATCAATGCCCTGTCTCACCCAGGTCCTGTTATCTGTGGCTCCTGTTGATTGATGTTTCCTCCACCTGCATGTTATCAGGCCAGTCAGATATGCTAATGAAGACATATGCCCTGGCTGATGAAGAGGCTGAGAGATAACACTGTGGAAAATAAGCCCCCACATACGGCTTGGAAAATACACATGAACCAAACATAAGTTACAAGGCTCTATATATAAATAAGATGAACATTTGATTAATCCTATGAGAAAAACAAAAGAAAACAATATAATGCACAGAACTATAAAAATAAAAATAAAAATAATCCAAACTGAATAATAACTAAACACATGTTGGATTTTCTTGCTCACAGATTATCCAAATGTTTTAACTGTTCACGTTTTTAAACTAAATGCAGTTCACAGTCAACATTCAATACAAATCTTGGGATTGTTGGAAATGCGTCTTTAACCCAAAATATGGCTTACTAAATATGAAATTTGTTTGTTAGTGCTGGAGGTATGCAGTACATCAATCTAATCAAAGTTGAATCCTCAAGCTGAACTGAGCTGAGGATTGAGGACTGAGTTTATCTAAACCACATTTTATTTGGTGGTAAAGTACAGGTTTCATGCTGTTAAAAATATGTGACTACTATATGGGCAGTAAACATTATTGAAATTTCAGCAACTACTTTAAGTCTTACTGTACCAACCATGGCCTAAACAAAGAAACATAACTCTGCAGGATAGTGTCAGCTAAATAAATGTAATGTTGGTTTATGTGTGGATGGACATGTTTACTGTGTAACCCAGACACGCCCTGCAATGGGGGTGGGGTTATTTACAACCTGTCTGAAAGCTCATGTTTCTTTCCTCATCTGGTTTTTAAATGTGCTGTTCCCATATTGCCGCAATAAATTTGATAGGTACAATGTTGTTTTTAGCACCAGGATGGATGATTATTTATACTCAAGACTTTGAAGACTTTTACTTGTAGTGGAGTCATTTTACCCTAAGTTAACGCTACTTTTACTTGAGTATAAGATCTGATTTTCTGTTTAAAAAACCAGAGTTTTCAGAACAACTCCATCACCAAACTGGACACCGCCACACATGCCAAGCCCCACTACACCCCTCATTTCCTCTGAATGATGCCATGGAAGCTCATCATTCTCAAAACAAAAAGAGCTCAACTTAATTTCACAGCATTTAAAGGCTGTTATTCAAGGGAACTGCTATGAATGAGTATGTGTGAGATGGGAGGTGTGTGGATACACTGATGCATGTTACCCATCTGCCTTCCGCAGTGGTCATTTTTCTCCAACCCTCGGTAATTATGATCAACCGGAGTATTCACAGTGTGCTCGCGCAATCAGCAGCGTGACACAGCTGTCTGTTCATCCCAATCCAACTCTACATAATGCCTCCGCTTAAATGATACCTCAGGGGTTTGCTGAAGGCAACAATAGAGGTAGATGAAGACAGCACATTAACCTCTCCAATCAACCCTCATTGTGCTATCTCAATAACTTTGTTGTGTGGAAAGTCCAAAAAATATGGCAAAAATGTCAGCAAGAAGTGTAACATGTCAACACCCAGAGGAGCACATAACAGTAGAAAATGAAAATCAATGAACAAAGAGCTGCAGGCAAAGTTACAGTTTTAGAAGATGTTAAGCTTTGAGCTGGTTTATATTCCTATTTTTTGCACCTAGATAAAAAAAAAAGAGTTCAGTTTTTATTTCAGATCAAATATGTTATATATAGCTGAATATTTTACATGTTTAGTTCGTCCAGGCTGCTGCTTGGAGAAGGGAGGAGAAGAAAAGAAATAAGATTGAAGAGAATGGGTCATGGTTGGTACAGATATTAATGTTGTAAGGCACTGTAGACAGCAGAATCTTTCTGCCTCTTAGCTTTGCCTTGTTTTTGTTGTTGAATTTCACAGTCCCCAGTGTGGCAGCAGGGCTACAGACATGTCTCAATGCATGCATCTGACTATAATTAAAGATATTTACAACCAAGGTTATATTCATGCCTATCCAGCATATCCACTAAAACAGCCTCCAACTAGAAGGAACACTGTACTCTGCTACACAAATTGTTTGACCTTAAGATGGACTGAATGGCAATGTTTAAAAACTTCCAAAACAAGATATACTAAATATTTCCAGCCGCACTGTTAAGCCCTCTGGCAACTCACGACTTGGCCATCATGACAAATTTTGATAGGTTTGTTTGTTTTATGTTTGACTGAAGTTATGATTTTATCACTGCTTTCCCAAGATGCAAACAAATAAAGACCTTGGGCAATATGTGAATGCACATTTAATGATGATAAAAGAAATATGGGGGCTTGTTTTGAGCTTAATAAAAAAATACATAGCCACCCAGTGGACTGCATTACTGATACATTTAGTCAATTATTCATTTTATTTGTTCAATGCAGTCTCTCATTTAATACGGATAATGTTAGACGAGTATTCACAAATATTATCTAGCATCAGAAGTGATTTTTTCTCCCTAGCTGCCTTGCTAACCACTATTCTTATACACTGTAGGAACAGCCAACCGGCTGTGTGTGGAGAGTAATCTGTAAAACATTTAGATAAACTTTTGCTGCCAATGGCTGTTGATAACTGAATAATGTTCACCAGTAATTACAGTATATTATCTATGACAAAACTAAACAACTATGTATTCACCTAACAGAGAGGTGCAGACTGGAATCTGTTAAATAATATTAGGATAAGTATTTTAATTTAATGGCATCCGTTGCGGGTAGTTGTTATTTGATGTCACATTATGGATGGGGAAGCCATTTCCCACACTTCAAAATCCATATTTGTTCCATCATTTACTGTTTCAGTTTGATTCATTCACTAAAATCTCTCTGAATGTTTCCAAAAACTAGACGAGAGAAGAGGGTTGATCAAAATGTTGATAAGCTTATCTGAGGTTTCTTATTAGCTTGCACTGACAGCGGTTAAGCTTAACAAGCAGCAAGGGGTAGAGTGGTTAATGCCCCAGGATTTGCCTCTCAGGCTAGATACAGGTTCTACATTATTAAAGGAAGTTATTTGCTATATGCAGCCGTAGAGGAAACATGTATGCACTACTCAGGGCTGAAAAACTACTGCCACCTCATCTCGAGTTTTTCCTGGTTAAAATTATTATTAATATAATAATAATAATGCTGCTGAAAATATGCTTAAATTGATCAATTATCATCTATCAAAGTATCAGGTTTCCATCAAGGAACATGATGAGGGTAATAATATTCCAAGAAAAAAATACTCTCAAATACTGCAGACATTTATAAGATATAATATGTGATGCATTCTTTCAAGTGGCTTTGTTGCAGTCCCTCATATCTGCTTTACTGTCTGAAAGCTCCACCTCATCTATTATGTCTGCACTGACTTTGTCTTGTAATATTAATGACTGAATTTACCATAAATTTACCACTTTTATCTCAGAATATCTCTGCTTTTGTTTAAAACTTAGAATGGCCCTAATACACAGTCATATTTGTTATGAATGTATACAAATGCAGAACACTGCATTCAGGTTGGATTGTTATTTTCTTACATTTTCTCACCTTTACTTTTCATGCATAACCTTTTAAATTTGCCAATTCAGCCTGTTAGCAAGAATGTTTATACCAGCTGCTGTTGGGCTGGCAGCAAAGTACATAAGCACTGACAGTGGAGTTTTCATTCATTAATTCACCTGTAACTGTATTCATATGTTGACACCTCACCTAAGATGCATCAAAACATTAATTATGCTTTATAGTATATGTCATATGAACATTGTCATGCTTCATTAGCATCAGAAAAATAGCCAGTGACTCTTCATTGTGGCTTCAGCAAGAATTACCACCATGTTGTATAACAAGGCCATGTGAGATACTCCCATTTCATCTTTGTTTTTATTTTTTACAGTAATCTGTAATATTACAGCTGGATATAAGCCACAGACAGTGGCAACAAATTCCAAAAAGGACAGGACTAGTCCTATCAAACAGCACATTTAATCCTGCTGAAGTCTTACTTGTGTAGACATACTTGTCCGTCACATACCTAACCTAAATGAAAACAAAATGACCCAGAGAGAATACCTCTCATCTAGTCAGTATTTCCTCATAAACTGATTTAATTGTCTGTTTTTCATAATGTCTCTGTCTGGACCTTCAGTGTCCTCCCTTGAAATGTCAGACACAGTAGGATGTGCTTTCAAAATGTGGACATGTTTAGAGAGTCCGCTAAAGAAATTAGTGTCACTATGGTTGTATTTTCTACAGACAGGATCTAAAGCAGCAGTGTGTTATTAGAGACACAGTTGAGTGTGTCATTTTGCTGCCAGTAATTCCTGCTGAGTGCTGGGCTTTGAGCCGAGCTCCTCTATTAAGCCTGATAATTGTGGGTGAAAAGACGTCATATTTGTTTTGTTTTTCCCTTTTTGGTCCATTAAAGAGAGAACATAAAGACAGGGAACAATTAAAATAATGGCACTAAGCTTGTAAAGAATATTTTTTTTGCATGATGGCTGTTTTCAGTGATGTGTGGATTCTTTATTATTTGCCAGATGAGAAATGAAATCTTTGTATTGTGAGATCGTAAAGACACTGGGTTATTATGCCTTATTATTCTTTATTCTGCGTGCTAATATGCTGTATATATGGTTTATTATCCAGGATGTCTAATTTTACTGTGTGTGTTCCTGTCTGTGGAATGCTGCAGTAACAAGTGACTGGTCATATAAGATAAAGTGAGAGCCTCATCTGCCAGTACACTCATAGACGCTACGCCTACACATGCGCACTGGTGACCCAGGGTTTGGGTTAAAATTTTGGATTTATTCAGCATTCAACACTGAAATGTTTATTGTTAATAAGCTGTATATTAACTTATTGGGAGAAAACTGGTAGCTTCGACTGTGAGATTGACAGTCGAATCAGGCTCCGCCCATCGAAGCATCGAATCTTCGACTATTTTGGGTCAGCTCTAATAATTTCAAACCTTCCATTTATTATTTGCTTCAATTATCCACGAAACACATTGCAAACCATAGTGGACAAACTAGTACAGGTGGTAAATATTTTCTACCATTGCCTTTTCCAACAACACTGAGGATGACATCTAATCTAATATTGATTGCATGATTTTGTAACCGAAGCAAACTTAACCACTACTGTTCTTGAAGCCACCATGAAAAGCTCCCCCTGCTGCTCAAAAAACTATAACATTTTGCGACAAATTGTAGTATACTGCATTTCTGTGTCTGCTGTGCACCCTGAGAATCAAGACAACAGTTTCTTCAGCAATCACACAGGGTGAATTCAATTGACAAAGAGGCACAGATAACAATTTCCCACTGACAGAAGCCTCAATAGACCAGAATTCCACACAGTGCAGCCATAAAAAAATAAAAATAAAATAAATCTACTTGCCTACAGACAGGGACACATCTCTCGCTTTTTCTATAGTATTACTAAAATACAGTGCAGGGAGAATGATTTACAACCAACTGTCTCTACTGCGTGAGGAAATACCTCCACAAAAAATGCTGATCTTAAACTGAAATTAGATGCCGTTTCTAAATCAACAGCTTCATGGCTGGCTGTGATTTCTCTCAAATCTTAAACATATGATGTACAAGAAGAAAGAATAGCGCTGCATTCTGCTACACAATATTTTTAACATTGTCACATTTCCGTGTGCTCTCCTTGACACACCAAATAAATATGAAAGATATTTTAAATTTAAAAAGTGTGAAATCATTTCTCTAACACGGTCAATTCTGAAGCCCCTGCAGAGTGAGGGGCAGGCTGTCTGAGAGTTGGCATATACAGACAGTACATCCAGCTAAAATGATACAGGAGCAGTTTAGTCCATCTTACTGTAACCTTATATCATGTTTCCCTCTGCATTTGGCCCCTTTAACCCACTTTCTTCACCCTCATACATTATTTTATGTCTTCTTCTTTACATATTTAGCTACACTCTATATCCACTGACACATAGCCTACTCCCACATTCACCTCAGCTCCTCTGTATGTTCTGTATGGTGTCTGTCTATTGTGTTATACTGTATGTTCTGTTTCTGTTGACTAAAGAAGGTGGGGGAAGAAAGCCTCTACTACAAACTCGAGTTGAGGGGGCTTTGGGAGAAGTGCCCATTTAAGAGACATGGTGGGTCTAATGAACTTCGGGATGAAACAAGTTGTTGATCAATTAGTCCTCTTTTACCTTAACGGAATAGAGGGTCTAAGGATAGATGATGTCGTATACTGAGGACTATTTGTGAGACTGGGCTATGTAAATAAAGACTTACTCAAAAAAATAAACTCATAGAAACTAAAGGCTAAATGTTCACTGTTACCTGTACAAATTGAATATCTATTGGTTTAAGAGTATTGGTCTGACATTTAAATTTGCATCCCTGAATGAAAGACGCAATTGAGTTGTATTAGGAGAATTTTTTCTTCCCCATAATTAAGACTAAAAGTCAGGGAAATCTCTACATCTGCTACTTCACTTTTGAGTAGTCTTTTGTTTTTTTAAAATCTCTCTCTCTCTCTCTCTCTCTCTCTCTCTCTCTCTCTCTCTCTTTCATGAGTCCCCATGCTTTATGGGAGTGCAATACTAAATCACTGGGGAGCCCCATTAAAGGGTATTCTACTAATTGTGCACATAAAGGTCAGTTCAGTCATGGACAGTACTCTGATCAAAAGTCAGAACATCTTTGCCTCTGCTGGTTTTTGACCCTTTCCTTCCACTTTCTGGAAGGAAATTTCTAGCACCCTTTAAAGACCAAACAACACACTATCTTCGATTTATTCATTTTGGACACATTGTGATAATTGTTGTTGTCATTTAACACATTTGAACAGAATTTATTTTAAGAACTTGTGCATCAACTCTGCTTACTCTAATTCAAACCAAACACCAATTGTTGTAATAGTAACTCATTTATCATTTATAATTGTTCACAACATTTGTCATATTGATATGTATGATTAACATATCAATTATCACAATTGTATGGGAGAGTGGCAACAAGGGATGGACCCAAATGCAGACAGTCAAGAAGGCAGGATGATATTAGTAATTTAATATTGGAGATAGCTTACAGGCAGGTCCAGGTGACAGACACTCAACAGCAAAGACAAGAACGCAACTAAGACTAACTGACTGAGGGACAGAGGATCTGTGACTGTATATGTACAGAGTGGCTGATGCAGGTGAGGAGGTGGGCGGGGAAGGCCAGCTGAGGTGATTGCAGAGCAGATGGGAGTGGCATAATATGTAATAACAGGAGAAACGTCTGAAGGCATCTGGTGGCAAGGTAAAGAATAACATCAATGGGGCATGTGAGAGTGGAGATGTGGCTGAATAGAGGAACATTGACGGGCATTGTGACACCAATTAAAATACAGTACATATCAAAACCTTGAAACATTACTTTTAGTGATTTTCATGTTTTTAAAGTGGTATTGAATGATCACATATTTTTGGCTTATGAAAAATTTTTGAACATGTAGGTAGAGTGTCAAAAGTCACTTTCATAAAGCTAAAGCAACACTGATGAACAGTGACCTTTGTGCTGTTACCTGACAGCGATGATATGATAATGGCCCACACTAATCTTCAGCCTATAAAACATACTCATTTGTGGATTAAATTTCAGCTTTTACCTTGAAAGGAGTTGGCAACCTGAAAAATCTCGTAACACCACATGGTCAAAGAAAAGCAAACAAAACCTATAAGTCCCTTTTTTTATGATTACATATGTTGATTGAGGTTTCCCAGCTGCAGTTTACCTCAGTTCTTCTGTTTATTTCTCTGAAAACCCTTTAGGTCCTTTCACTTTACTTTACTCAGTGGGCACCCACATGGTGTTGTTTTATTTGGTCATTGTATTAGTGACCTTTACATCCTGTTCCCTTTGAGTGTCATTGATTTGCTTTTCAAAGGAATATAAAAACCTCCTTTTTTCGGTTAGTTCCCCTATTCACTTCAGTGTTGATCTTTCCAGCTGAGGGTGGTACTTTACTGAATGCCTCATTCACTTCAGTGACACAGATTTGACTGAACCATTGAAGAAGTAGCATGTGGAGTATATACAAACATTGTAGGAGGAGAACATGTTGAAGAAAATCGGAAATAGGGCAACACTGCTGATATTTTTAATGGACTTCACATGCTGCGGATCTCACACTTTGAGCTGCTCCTTGTTAGACAAGTTAGTGTTCAATGCAGATCTAAATGGCAAGTGCAAAGCAAGACCCAACTTGTGTGAAAAATTAACCTAAAGTAGTTTAGATGGTGACTACATGCAGCTCAATTTGATGCTGATGCTGTCTGTATGTTGTGTTTTCTATCATATTTGGATTGATTGTGAATATTCAAGTTCTCCCGAAGATTATTTCCCATGATGATGATGATGATGATCCCATGATCGTTTGTTTAGTGCTGTCAGGTTAAAATTTTCCTTTGACCAACACATATCTTGAAAACTATTGGGTAAAATAATAGGTTCAAAATGTTGATGTTGATTGATGAGCAGTGCCGTCTATCCATGCATCCAACACTTTGGTCCACAGCAGGAAGTCTCTAGATTTTAATTAAATTTGATGTTGATGTTCACGATGACCATATGATGAATTTTAATCCCCTTACCTTTCCTCATGCGCCAGGCCAACATTCTCATTCCAAATCCCAGTTGTCAGATTGTCATGATTTTGACTGAGCACATTATGGTCTCCAGAGGATGCACCCTTTCTATTTTGGACAGTGCATGAGTTTTCCTTTTGTGCCACTATCAGATTGTCAAGGTGTCTCATTTGCATTCAAGATATTAGATCTGATGGGCAGATTTTAAATTAAATTTGCTATTTGTGGTCCCAGAAGATGAAATTAAATGTTTCTTGTGAGGTGTAATTAACATTGCTGTCTCTAGGAGCTGCTAATGAGGGTGTTTAGACAAGACATAGACTAGACTTTAGAATTTTCTATGTTCATGATTCATGATGACTTGTCGTGTTTAATTCACAGGGTCTCAAGCCGATGGACCACAATGGGCTTTCCGACCCCTATGTCAAATTGCACCTACTGCCAGGAGCCAGCAAGGTGAGCACCATGTTAATTATTATACATCTCTGCAGGATTTTCTGACACTCCAAGACTGCATCTCTTTTTATATCATTACAGTTTTCTTCCCAAAGAAAATGTGATTAGTTCGGTGTCTACTTGATCCTTGGATTTACAGTACATAAAGTTAGCCTTTTTTTATGTTTAGCCTGATTTAGCATAAAGACTGGACGCAGGCTATCCTGGCTCTGTCCAAAGTAAATTAATAGGCTACACCTAACAGCACCTCTAAAGCTCAGTAATTAAAACATTTAATTTTCTCAATCTGAACTGAAAGAGAAATGTAAAAGCTACTAGACAGAACCAGGCTAGCTGTTTCTACCTGCCTCCAGTCTTTATGCTAAGCTAGACTAACCATGTTTTGACTCCAGCGCCATACACAACAGACAAACATGAGAGTTATATCAATCTTCTCATCTCATCACACAAAAAAAGTCAAATAAGTGTGTTTCCGAAATTGTTGAACGATTCCTTTAAGTTGTGATTTCATGATCACAGGAACACAAAGCAAGTTATAAAGTAGTAACAAAAACAACAACAGAAGGATGTTGCTTGGTGTCTTTTCAGTTTATCATTGGGAAAGCCAGGCATAGCTATAAGTGGATTAAATTCTTTAACTTTGTTTAAATGAGCTTTGATGGGTCAACAAAGTTCCCTGATGTCTGAGTTATCATAAATATATCTATCCCTTCTTGTGGTTTTCTGGGATCTGTGAATAGACCCACATGAGGAGAAGGTTAATAATCTATTTCATGACTCGGGGAGCACTGCGGTGAATGTATATCAGTGCAAGGCTTCATTAATGTAAACAATATTAACAGACCGACATAATGTACCCACTTACTAATAATGTGTTTAACTTGTGAAGGCTGTGGCTCGCATCATCATGCTGGCAGCCAAGCTTTTATCTGCTCAGTGTCACCAGTGGACGTATATGAATAGACGGAACTTATGATCGGTTGAATAAGAGACATTAAAGCTCCCATGAGTCTCCACCTGTCAGACCCAAATCACTGCTTTTCCACCAATACGATCAGAAAATGCACATATATGAATCCAAGACGGTAATGCATCGTACATTTCAATATACAGACTCATTGGTTGTTTTATGAGACGATGAATTCTTTAATTTGCTTACGTCTGACAGGAGGCCTTGAATTAATCCTTTCATTAAAGTCCTCAAATCTAATATGGATCCCTTGAATGAGTACATTCCACAAAAGCAGCTTATTGAAAGCTAAAGCTGTGTGATTATCCATCCACCTGACTCACATCTCTTTTTCTTCTAATACGTTTTCAAACTCATCTCATTTGTTCGTTAGATCTGAACTTTGTAATTGTTAAGAACCTGCTCTTGACAGTGAACTTCAGCTTAGCCTTCGACTACCATTATGTGTCTAGTTATGCCTGACAGAACAAGAAGGATGAATATCCATGTAACTGTGTTCTTTACTCATTTCTTATGATGTGTAATTTACTGGTGATCATTCTTTAAACTTTACAAGGAAAGAAAAGTCAGTGCTAACAACAGGCAAGACAAACAGTGTGTGTCTGCTGTACAATTAAAGTAAATTATGCTTTTTTAAGTTGGCTGCAAGAACAAACACTATAATCTAAGCCTGTTAGGAATGACTGCTTAGCCCCAAAGATAAAGACCAAAATGCTCAAAAACTGACAAAATAAATTATAATAATAACAGGAAAACTTCTCAATTATTCGATTGTTAGTGGAGTAAAAGTTTTGAAGATTTGCCAGATAGTGGCACCAGAGCAAAGGCCATGTTGTTACCTACATTGAAAGGGTTCATCCTCTGTGAGGTGTCCATTTAGACTCAGCTTGTCAGGCTCGGTTTTCTAGCTGTATTTTGTCAGCCTCAGCTGTACTCAGGCTCAGCTGCACAACAGCACGCTGAAACCATACTTCCAATACAGTGAAGAAAAAGGCGCCTGCTCTGCACAGAGTTCTGTGCTGATTTCTAGTCAAGATTATGGTTGTTGACTGTAGACCTACATGCTAAAATATGAAAAAAATATGAAAGAGAGTATGACAGTCACACACTAGATTTTGGAAGTAAGAACAACATACCTACACTGCTGTCTATGACTGAAACGGAAAAGTCTCTTGAAGCTTCATTCCAACTACAAAGGTGGGTGTGGTCAGGTGTGGTCTGTTGTACTTGTCACCACACACAGTTGTGATGTTGTGTTGTCACCACTAATTGTCAGTGCAAGCAGGATTTTTAGACTGGCTACCAGTTGCTCTTAACATTAGTTCAGTAGTAAATCACTATAGAGATTTTGTGATCTACTGCTGCATTTGTGCAACAAACCTGCTAGATTCAGCTAGGCTGAATCTGAGGGCTGTTCATTCTCCTGTCATACTCAGATCCATGTTTTTTTGTTTGTTTGTTTGGTCTCAATATGATTTGTTATTTTTATCATTACATATAGAATTTAACAAATGTGAACTTTGCTCCTGAATGCAACAGGCAATGGATGTTAGTATGCTGACACTACCGACGCATCTGATGTTCAACATGTTAGTGTGGAAACATGCAAGGAATTCAGTCATAGTTTTTCTGAAGGTGTCCTGTCACGAACTCAAATGGTGGACAAATTGACATAAAAAAGGCAGGGCAAGAACAAAGCCGTTAAGATCCATCCTCTGGGTACGAATGATATGACAGGAATGTCTGTACCAACTTTCATATCAATACATCCAATAGGATAAGATATTTCACTTTGGACCAAGCAATGGACAGACCAATGGACATAGCTAGAGCCCAACACCTAGCATGGCTAAAGGTAAAATAGTGTAGCAGTCCAGAAATGTTTTTAGAGATCCTGCCATAGATGATGGAGAGAAAAAAACACCACAACAACCATTTACAAGTGTTGTAGCTGATACTTCTTTTCTATTGCTTAAGCGTGCAGTAGATTTCATGATAAGAAAGTCTGCAGAGCTGCTATAATTATTGAAAACCTGTTGATTTACTACTCAAATTTACATCAACAAACACTGCAGCTCTGACAAACTGACTTCTCAATATTATATAAGTGACAGTTGCATTATACATTACATTCTCTACATAATCAGTCAGGGCTGCTCTTCTGGATCTCTGAACTCTGAGCTGAAGGCTCCAGATAAACTCAATAAGTCTGTTAGATCTCTGCAGACAGATGGAAACAGTCATCATGTCTGCTATGCATATACCACCCTTTATTGTTAGCAATACTATTTATCCACTGTATGCTCAGCCAGACAATGTGTTGTTGTGCAGTCTATGTACAAAACACAGAGTTAATAACATTTTCACTCTCGTCTTCATAGCTGACTGGAATACATTACTGACTGCTTCATGTGTGCAGACACTCAGGGTGCTTTGTTGTGACACACTTTGTTTCCTCGGAATTTAAAAGTGTACTAATTAGTGAGACTGCACAGATAGAGTTGTGATTATTAGCATGAGAATGGGTAATTAGCCATTCAGAAAAAGAGAAAGCCCAGAGCCTGACAACTGTAATGAAACAGTAGCATAATAATTGTCACACAACACATGGAATAGGCCCATAAAACAAATCAACAGTCTGCATGCTGTTGGTCTGAATTGGACAGCTCCTCCCCTTTTAATGACTTGATATACAGGAGAAATCCACCAACTGTATATACCAACTGTGATATCATCTGTGATAACATCCATCCAAAAGATTTGGTTCAGTGCAAGATTTTGCAAAATCAGACCAAATTGCTGTGAATATATGCAACACACTCTAAGGATGATTCAGATGATTTGATACTGGCAGCAAAATTAGTGTGTTGTTACCAAAAGAACCCACAGACTAGGGTTGACACAGCAAAAACACCTATCCATGGTTATGACGGTCTGACTTTTGGAAATGTTTGTCAATTCTCCTTTCAGCAGAAGTAAACATGAGGATGTTTGCTTAGAAAAATGTCTTGAAAATCTTATGTACACATACTCACTTGCTGTGGTTTGACTCTAAAAATATTTTTGTTTTGAGATTATTGAACCAGATTTCATTATTTTGTTAGAAAACCACATTAAAACATCTGTTCAATGTGGAAAAAAAAACACCTACCAGTCTCTCACCAGCAAGCTGCTGGATATTTCATGCATTAACTGAAATGTGTGGTTTTAAGGGTAGTTACATGCTGGAGCTATTTATTGATGAGCACACAGGCACAGTGACCTTCATCATCACAATGAGGATGTCAGGTTTTTTACCAACAACAAAATCAAAACTTTTAGTGACTACTATTATCTGGCAATGCGCTACCGAAAGACAGTGTACATAAGTAACGTAACATAAACTGTTCAAGACATGCAGCACAAATTATTCGTTTTACATTTCTGTTTGTTTACAAATTGTATAAATGAAACCCATTGTGTCAATTACTTAGCTTTAGATGTATCGGTAGGTGTATTTTTTCCACTTTGGACAAGGGCAGGCTAGCTGTTTGTCCTGCTTGCTTGCTTTATGCTAACTATTTCCTAACTCCAGATCTATACTTAATCCATAGAAATGAAAAAAGAAACAACAAAATGTTGAATTGTTGATCTGTGATAATGTGCATTAAAGACAAACTCGTTACACACTCTTGCTCCACTTTGACCTCCATGCCCTTATGTTTTGTTTTGCTGAAGGACACAATACGTCCTGCACTGGTACTAAAGCATGCTGCTGGTGCTGGTTGCTGGTTGCCTGCTGGTTGTTGATGGCCGGTGCGCTGATAGCAGGTGATGCTATAGACAGAAGTAAAATGAACTTGATACAGAGGGTTGTGGGTGTATTGGTGCAGGTAAAGAGGGGGGTGGTTCTGGGATGCTGGGACGCACTGCTGAGCTTTCTCTTTAGGGAAGACTTATCATAGCCTGTACTCTTTCACTCACACTGAAAACATTTCCTTTTCTTCGGTAAGATAGAGTCATGCATGGAATAGATTATCATACTAGAGATGTAGCTAATTAGAGGTTGTTTGTAAGACTAATAGAGCTGGAGCTGGACTACTTAGCAGGCCATGGTATTCAGATGAAAGTGTCAAGCCAGTGGGGCCAGCTGATGTAGGTTAACCATAAGCACATCCAATGTTGATATAAAGCCACCGTTTATTTGCTTTTTGCCTGGGTGAGTGAGAGATTTAAAGATGTTAAAGGTATATCAAGTCAGGGTTGAGAATGGTGTCACTTGTCAGAGGACCTAGTAGATTTAAGTCAGTACAGCCTGAAACCCACTGCAGGTCCTAAATGACAGGTCAAAACATCATTATTTAACATGAATACTAAGCTTCCAGTAGGAATGCTCACCCAACTATGTGTACTGATAACTAACTATAACTATGTGTTCTGTCCTGGACCCCTTCTCTCATTATTTGTAGCCTTTAGTTTTTACCATCATTCACTGCTCATTTCTTCAAAGGCTGAAAGATGCACACTTTTTGTTATCTACAACATTGAGTTTGGCTTGGTCCTTCAGCCATCTGCTACTCCTGCCAGCTCTGTGTCCCATCCCTTCTGATAAAATGGGACTGTGCGTCTTCTGTGAATGAATGTCACGGCATCACAGTCGGCTCTCACGTCTTCAAAATATTTTGTTTACTCGCAGTTTCTAAGCTAATGTAAATGTACTAATAAAACTTTCTGAACAGCACACAGTAATGTTTAGTTATGTGACAAGTTTTTGATCACCAGCAAAAGCCTTGTTTCTGCACTGTTCTTGCTTGAGATCATTTGACAGTGCACATAGAGTGACCAGTGTCACATCGTTTTCCAATGATTGGTTTGAGTTTAAGGGGTTTTCGATTATTTATGTGTCCTGCCATGGTGGCTATCACCACTAATGCCAACTACCCTTTCAGCTTAGTTAGAGAGTAGCAGAACAGGCATGTATTTATAAGAAATGTCATGGATTATTTTACAGGTAAGTGAAATAAAATGCTCCATGAGAGCATTGGCTTCTTGAGATTTGTTTCCTGTCTCAGTAGAAGGTCTTACAGAGGCCTTTGCATATTCCTGCCAATAAAACAAGATGACCTCACCTTCTCCCTGCTCTGATATTCCCTCAGCTTGCTCTCAAAAATAATCATTAGGCTCGGTCTAAGAGCCTCATTAAGACCCACTAAAGAGGTCATAAGTTCTGCCTGCACTCTAATCAGAAGTGAAGTTTCACGCTCTGCTGCAAAGCCAGATCACAGTTTTGTCTCCTTTGAGACCACAATCATACTCAATGAAATGGCAGTAATTATTCCAGATTAAACAGTCGATTATTGAGAGGGATTAAATACTGTAAAATGATGATGTTTTCACAGGACAAGGTGATTAACGTATGTGGCATACAGTAGCTACAGCATTTCAGCATTTTTTATACTAGTAATAATTAAAAATTATTAAATAGTTATAGGTCAATTTTGTGATCTTATGGTGATAAATACAGGCATCAATGAATAAAATGATAAATTAATATTTCAATGTTTCAATGTTGTTGTTTTAAAGATTTGACATTTGTGTAAGAGATCAATCAGCTTAGGGAGGATGAAATAGATTCTTCATGAACAAAACTCCAGCGTTTATTAATTGCATATTGTATTTTGCCACAATAAAAGCAATATTAGAGGAAGTGGGAATAAAACCCTAACCCTAACCCTAACCCTGACCCTGACCCTAAAATCAATGCTAAAATGTAATTGTACAAACACATTCACATACATGCACAGAGACACTAAACAGCTCTTTTTTAGATAGCCTTGAAATGAAGTCATTTTCATCTTTGGTAAATTAATCATTTTATCCTCAAAATACACCACTGATATATATGTATAGTAACAAAGGGATAAACCGTGTCTGGTTATTACAGTATGTCATGTACTGTGTACTATGTACAGTATATATTTATTCAGCAGTTCCATCTGGTTGCACAAAAATCTGGACCCTGTACATAAGCATTCGCAACGGGCCATTCCCCGCATCCACAGCTATTGTTCTAGTTTACTTGCTTTTTTGGTTGTCCATTGAGGAAAAACTGTACATAGTACCTGCTACCTGGTACTTTTTTTCGTATCACCTCCGTTGATGTTCCAAGCGAGCTGAGTCGGTACCAAAAGGTGCGTGAAAACACAAACCACTGATTGGTCACTGCATCATCATTGAGCACACCAGATGGGGGCCGGTGTTTTATATTTTACAATTTTTGAATGCTATTTCCTCACAAAATACACTTCTAAGAAGTTTTGAGGCAACAAATCAACTGTGTAGATTTTGAATATTGGCAGTTTTATGAAAATTAGTAGCGGCTCGAAAATGTGCTCAAACTTTTTCCGAGGAGCTCCACGAGTGACGACGGGGTTAGCGAGCCAACCGCCAGGGGTAGCTACCGAGCCGGCCAGCCAGTCACACTCACTAAACCCCTCTGGTCCCACAGTCACATAGACCACTGCAGCCAACGCAGCAGAGACTCCAGCAACAATGGCAGAGGAAACAGTAGTTGTTAGATTTTTGCGCCACTATTCTGTCTTTACATCCTAAGTAATGCTAAAACGCTTTAACTTAAATAAAGAGACATCTGGTGTGTGTTGCGTTGAACATCGCGTCGCGGCCCAGTCTTAAGCTTGATTTATACCTGCGTAGGGTCTATGTGCGTAGCTACGCCGTAGGCTACGCACGTAGCCAGGCATTTATACTTGTGCGTCGGTGTATCCGTCATTCTGCAATTCTGCAGTTTTTTAAGGAGGTGCACGTCAGGCGACGGCATAGCCTCTGCGTAGCCCCCTAGCCTACGTCATCACCTACGCCGTCGTTTCGACGCAGAAGTATAAATTACACTTTATGCCCCTGCTGGTCACTAGCAGTTGTCTATCAGCGGGGTACAAACTTAACACCCACCAAGTGTCAAATGCTCCAAACAGCAAGGTCAGCCACACTGCCTGTTAACTTTATGGTGATATATCGTGTGCACACCTCAACTTTATACTGTGTTTGGCCTTTGCAGCAGCCATTTGGTGTGTCACTTTGGGATGAATTGCAAGACTGGTTGCAGGTTTTCTAACATAAATGTGTTTAATTATCTCAGCCATGACAAAAGGCTCATACAGCATAAATAATATCACCCAAAGCGGCCACGCCCTTAACTTTGAGCCTTAATATAATTTGAAAGAATGAGTTAATAAAAATTCATTCCCGTATAGTTAGATAGTAGAAATTGACTAAAGACACCAAAACCATATTATGTACTAAAAGTCAGTGGATAACCAAATTAAGGTCTGGGGTCTGGGGTCCATGAATGTCTGTACAAATTCAGAATGGATCAATGAGGAGAACTGACTGACATAGAATAACATAGAATAACCATAGAGCCGCTAGACTTCTAACAAAGTTTTTAACAGAGAACCCGCCACAGTGAATTTCTACCTCAATAATACTGTAAATGTTTTAGTTTTAATATCTAAAATTGACTTATTCTATACATAAAATAGTGTAAAAAGGTTTTTGTTTTGTTCTTTCCCATTCCCATCTCATTGGACTTAACAACCTGTCTGTTTTTGCAATATTAGGAGTTATTCCAAACTGTATAACATAATATTAAAACATATTTACATCCCTTAGAAGATGTATTTCATTCTAAATATTTCACTAATACATTTTGTTACATCTCAGCCTACGCAAACAGTTGTATAAAGTTTCCTGTGTTTGTAGAGGAGCTTTGTTGAATCAGGTAATGTGCTGACTCTGTCTGTAACAGATAACACAATGGAGACACAGTTTAGGACCAGCTGCTTTCGGCTGGTTAAGTTAAACACCTGTTGGGATTAAAATCGGGTTACTGAAATGTCCAAAAGTACCATGTGTGCGCCTCCAGATGCTCCCTCCTACACAAGTCTGTGTTTCTGTCCCACTGTCTCTCTCCAAATTGAAGCTAGCGGGTACACAATTCCAGAGGTTTATGCAAAAATACTGCAATAATTGGCTTTTTAGCCTCAGCAGCTGAAATGGCTTGTGACACCAATTGCTCATTTGTAGCACTGCCCTCCATCTGTGAGCAGCTGGTGGTGGTGAATTATTTCCCCTTTTAATGCATGCTGATCACACGTGTAGAGGAGAAAACTCAGGTTCGCTCTTTATGAAGTTAATTCACTGCTTTTATCACCCTGTTTTAAATCAGCAGCCTTTCACTCTGCTGCACACTGTTAAAGGGTTACTCTGGTAATTGTTTTAATTAAATACTTGTTGGGTTATCCCTTCAGGTCAACCCGCTTCATTGTGATTTATTGACATCCCTGCCCACAAGTAACTGTCATCTGACAACATTGTAATTCACCTGATCACTTCTTCTACTTTTTGCCATCCTGCCAACAATCCACTTAGTGACAGTCAGGCAGGACGTTTGAAATAATCAAGCCTCCCAGTCCCCACATCCCTCACATTGACCTTCATTGTAGATGGGAATACTGCTTTAGACAGTAATGAAGAAGCTGAATGGACAGGTACAATATCACATATTGGCTTGAATTATAAACAACATCTCTATGCTACATGTTAGTGTTCTTTTTTGCTTGTTGTCATGCATGCACACTGTAAAATTATTTTAATATTCATCACAACAATGCAGTTCAGTATTGGCTTGTGCAGCGACCTGTTTTCCTTTGTGTTTTTCTTTGTGATCTATGGTTCCTAGGAGCATTCACATAACTTAGCCTTTTTCAAACAACAAATGCTAATGTAGCTGTTTTTGTTATTTAAATGAATCTCTACAGGACAGGCACACAGAAGTTTACAACACATGATAGTAACACATGGATTACCGTGGTGTCGGCGTCGACGTGACACACAAATTTTTGCCTGTTTGGGTATTATCACCTTCTCCGTTCCTCTTCATAATTTTTATCGCTAAAGTTACTACCTCCTGATTGAGTTTGCTTGCTAGCTACGTCCAGATTTTGGGCAATGAGACCATGAATAGGGCCCTATGAAATAGGTAATTATTTTGCAAGATTCTGTGTTTTCTGCTAAAATGTTTCTGAATTCTGTTTTTATTTACAATTTACACACCTTTTGTCATCAGAAAGTGTGTAATCATGTGGTGGTGAATAAAATTTCAACAGTTCAATAAGAAAATACTACATATTGAACCGATATAAATGAATTCGTTTATTTAGTATCACAAAAATACTATATATTCAATTGTCCCCTACTGACAGCCTCCACATGCTGCTGAACACAGGAAATAGGTGGGTCTGACGAGGTTACTCTCACGTGGGCAGCGCGGATCCTTGTTTACAAAGCTTGACCAAACGTATGCTTTTAATTTTTTTTAACGGATTATCTGACTATGTCCACATATACATGAAATCTACAACAAGCTTGCATCTTCCATCTGACAATGTGGTTTTCACATTTGTGAGGTTGATAATGTTAGCTTTTGTTAGCACGCCGTCTTCGATATGACAGCGTGTGTCAGAGGAGCCACTAAGCCATGCTGAAACAGCGACAGAGAGGACAGAAGCAGCTCTGGTAAACAACAGAACAACATTGTGCGTCTGAAGTTCAAAATAATTGAACTTATTGAGCGGAAAATTTAACAGCTAAATGAATGAATGAATAAACTGTGAAAATCTGTGGCGACAGTGACGAAGGGGATGACATGCAACAAAGATCCTTAGCAGAAAATGAACTGGTGACAGAATTACATCATAGGCATTTTAGACCCCTAAGCCACCAGCACACACAACCTAAATTATTACGGATGCAACATTTTAATTGGAGTCCACAGAGTTCCCATTAATCTGATGTTCATCACACAACTGTAAATGCTTTCTCAGACAGTTTATTCTGAGAAGATCGAAAACATGTGTCATTTATAGAAAAAAAAGAACAGAGGACTGAAATTAATAATAAATGGAATAATTTACTTAAATTATAGAATAAAAATGTTATTTGCATTTTTACACAAAATGTGGTTATTAGCTTCAAAAATGTAATTTTGAAGTATCTGTGTTTGTGTGTGTGTGTGTGTGTGTGTGTGTGTTTTCAACACCCTTCCTGTGGGAATCAACCACTGATTGAGGGAGAAACAATCAGCGAGAGGCTTATTATGTGGAACACTGCCATCAGACTTGCAAATAATCACACCAGCTAATTGATTGAATTCAACAGAATCAGATGTCCTCGCCCATGACTCACAACACAGTATCGTCTTCCTCATCTTGTCATGTTGAGCAGCGTGCTCGGAGGATTTCCCCGCACACAGTGACAAAGCCGTGTCGCTTGTCACAGTCATTTTTCATAATCTCGCTAGATTGCAATTGATGCACCTCTGGCAAAGTAACTCATTGAAAATGCTACATTAACCGTCTGATGGTTACTGTGATATTTATTGATGCAATTCTTGATATGCAAGCCACTCACTGACTTTGAGTTTTTTGTCTGATACACAAGCTCTGAGGATATACCACAGTAACACAATCCCCATCTGTCGTCTTCTTTATTTCATGTATTTTCTTCCTTGTGGAAACATGGCGCCTTTATTACCCACATTGCAACCCCATCCCTAACCTTAACCCAGTTCAGTCAGAGGTTTGGGTGTTTTATGCTAGTAACAATGTAGCATTAAACCTAGGCTTAAGCAGAGATGAGGAGCGAGCTACAGAGGTTTAGTTAGCTCATTCCTCCACCCCCCAAATTGTCTTTTCATTTTTATTCATTTCATCTTCAGCCATGACTGACATGTGACACCACTCGAGGCAATATATCAGACTTCACGCAGCTCCCTTTAGAACCACAAAATGCTTTATACAATGTTTTGATCTATATTAGTGCTCCCCAAAACCAGTGGACACACTTTGATGTGTAAAATCAGTGTTCTCCTTTAAGGTTCTCTGCATCAATATGTATGTATGTATGAGTGTTGTTTAAATCAGTGGTTCTCAAACTTTTTCACATCAGAGACCTCTAAACTAACACAAATTAGACCAATGACCCCCATTTGATTTGGTTTTGTTCCAGAGGGTTCCCCATCTGATAGGATTTTTGATTTTAGATGTTTTATTACAGAAAGTGTATAAAACCCCTGTGACCAAAATAGTCCAACATTCTGTCACTGTGCTACTTACAGATAGAATTATAAAGAAAATAAAGTATTCTCCTTTTTGCTGGGGACCCCCAGAACCCCCTCAACGACCCCTGGGAATCCACAGACCCTAGTTTGAGAACTACTGGTTTAATTAGGGCCCGAGCACGACCGTGCGAGGTCCCTATTGAATCTGCTCGGATTATATTTAGGGCCCGAGCACGACCGTGCGAGGTCCCTATTGAATCTGCTCGGATTATTTTTTTTTTTTTTTTTTTTTTTTTTTTTTTTTTTTTTTTTTTTCTGCAAAGTAGGCCCAAATGACATGGCCTAAACATACTCGAAAACTCACCAAAATTTGCAAACATGTCAGAACCGGTGAAAAATTTCGTATTCTACAAGTTTCGCACATGGGCGTGGCAAAATGACTCGCTAGCGCCCCCTAGAAAATTGGAAATGATTAGCCCCTCGTTCACGTTCAACCTACATGTACGAAATTTTCTGGGGACATGTATCGTATCAAGACGCACAAAAAAGCCTCAAGAACCCATAGCCTAAAGTCAACAG
>NC_060172.1:9726517-9728058 GCF_021292245.1 Micropterus dolomieu
AGCTATGCAGACAGTTGTAAAGAAAGAACATCTTTTTCTTCTGTTCTCTACTTGTTATAGTTACACAGTATTAGGGGTGTGGGCTGTATTAAAAGTATCCACTGTTCTCCCATGCTCTAACACACAGTAACGATGAAATGTGTGCTGTTCTCACATTCTTCCTCTGTATGTACACATAAACAACAAGGCAGGGAAATATAAAAGGAATTTATTTTATTGTTTGGGTACATTATTGTTCAGTGTACATGTTCACATCTGAAACAAACTTTACGTGCTTGATAACTCTCCCACCCCGCAGACATCTACACGTCAATACCGATTTATATTCATAGCGGCAAGTGCTATGTAGCTCCACATAGGGGACACAGGAAGTGACATATAGCACATTCATGCGGCGTCGGAACCGCGTAGGAAATTCACAGTCGCACCGGCAGAGCTCCAGAATATGCGACTCGGCCGGCTCACGCGTGGACGCGCTTACAAGTGCGAGGGCCCGCCCAACGCTGCTTGCAGCTTTAATTATTACTATTGTTACTATTTTAACCTGTAATTTTAGGCTTTGCACCTAATAGATCACTAACTGACTTAGTTGTTGTTTTTTTGGTACAGTAGGCCTATTTGTCTTCATTTGTAGACTACTGCAATGTAACATTTTTACTTTTAAGAGATAAATTGATATTGAGTATGATAAGAGAGGATCTATGTAAATCTCATGTCTACAAGATGTCTACAGAGCTGGAGTCAGGATGTGTTTAACCTCTCATAGCATAGTCTAAAGGAAGGGGGAATCAGCCCACCTGGCTCTCTCCAAAGTTACAAAATATGCTCACTAACACTAATTAAATGTTAAAGCGATAATTTGTGGGTTTAGAGGGAGTTAGGTATGTATTTCTTGGCAAACAACAATCAGCCACAGGGAATGTGCCGAGCTCTTGTTGTCAGAGAGAGGTTGCCAGGTTTGGCACCATCATGTGCAGAAGCTATAACCGAAACCTGTGTTTGTTCACCGAATCCGCCAGCCTGCACTTCAGCCAGTCGGTGGCAGGTGGATGGCAAGAAGCAGTTACAGCATGGCACTCCCCCTGAATCAACCAATTGTTGTTTTTACATTTATTAGGGCCCGAGCACGACCGTGCGAGGTCCCTATTGAATCTGCTCGGATTATATTTTTTTTTTTTTTTTTTTTTTTTTTTTTTTTTTTTTTTTTTTTTTTTTTTTCTGCAAAGTAGGCCCAAATGACATGGCCTAAACACTCTCGAAAACTCACCAAAATTTGCAAACATGTCAGAACCGGTGAAAAATTTCGTATTCTACAAGTTTCGCACATGGGCGTGGCAAAATGACTCGCTAGCGCCACCTACAAAATTGGAAATGATTAGCCCCTCGTTCACGTTCAACCTACATGTACGAAATTTTCTGGGGACATGTATCGTATCAAGACGCACAAAAAAGCCTCAAGAACCCATAGCCTAAAGTCAACAGGAAGTCGGCCATTTTGAATTTTATGGCCATTTTTGGATGATTTACACACTTCGTACTTT
>NC_060172.1:9728158-9817448 GCF_021292245.1 Micropterus dolomieu
TGTATTAAAAGTATCCACTGTTCTCCCATGCTCTAACACACAGTAAAGATGAAATGTGTGCTGTTCTCACATTCTTCCTCTGTATGTACACATAAACAACAAGGCAGGGAAATATAAAAGGAATTTATTTTATTGTTTGGGTACATTATTGTTCAGTGTACATGCTCACATCTGAAACAAACTTTACGTGCTTGTTAACTCTCCCACCCCGCAGACATCTACACGTCAATACCGATTTATATTCATAGCGGCAAGTGCTATGTAGCTCCACATAGGGGACACAGGAAGTGACATATAACACCTTCATGCGGCGTCGGAACCGCGTAGGAAATTCACAGCCGCACCGGCAGAGCTCCAGAACATGCAACTCGGCCGGCTCACGCGCGGACGCGCTTACAAGTGCGAGGGCCCGCCCAACGCTGCTTGCAGCTTTAATGTAAACATATTTTTTAAATGCACAATGTAAATAAGACACCTTTAGGGGTTTTGGTAGGTATATGTATCCCTTTGGACAGAGCCATGCTAGCTTTTTCCAGTCTTAATGCTAAGCTAAGCTAACAACATCCTGATTCCAGCCCACTACTCCTTTTAAAGTGCCAAATTTGAAAATTATCTCTAGTTTGGATCGGATACAAGAACTGGTTGTTGTCTGATCTTCCTATTTGAACTTTTGTTATTGATAAATATTAATTAGGCTATGTATTTTGTAGTGTATTAATCCAGTACTTCGTACTTTTCAGGTTTCTATTTAATTCTATGGATCTTATGATACGTTACTTGTTGCATTGTATGTATGTATTTTCTTAGGTGTATGTTGTTTTGTTACTGTACTGTTGCAGCCTATGGCTCAAACGTGAATGTAACGCCTGACAAATGTCTCTGACTGGAACACGGTTTTCTCCAAAAACTGTAGTGCTGACAGAAACAGAAACAGAGTGAGCCAGAGCTGAATAATTGTAACTTTTGTTTAACTTCAGTGTATTCAGCATCATTCACCTGCATTTCTTTGATTATGTCTGTCACTTCATGTAAATGCAGTCTGCTGTGTATTCTTCATTCCCGACAGTGTTCAATATGCAGCACTGAGCTTGCGTTTGCATATTTGCCACCAGACGTCAATGCATTGACAAATTTTCACCAGCGCGAAGAGGCTTTGTACATTTTCAGGGATGTTTGTATAATTCTGGCAGCATTTCAATGAAACTTGACACCTGACAGATGTGCTCTCTTGAGCTGTACGGGGGAGCCACCAGTTAGTCAATCATGATGTTCAGTCCTGTTTAATGGCCAACTTTTCCTTTTGTCTTTCAGGCCAATAAACTTAGAACCAAGACCCTGCGCAACACACTCAACCCTGTATGGAGCGAGACCTTGACCTACTACGGCATCACTGACGAGGATATGGTCCGCAAAACACTCAGGTACTCCCAGTGTATGCCCTATGTGTGCCCAGAATGAAGAGAAAGACAAAGAATGCAGGAAGGAAAGAATAGGGAAAGTAATTAAAGCGATTGGAAGAGATGGGAGGAACAAAATGAGAGGGATGGAAGGGGAGAAAAAGAGGGTAGGAAGGGAGAAAGGAAAGGGAGGAAAAGAAGGGAGGAATCAAATGAAAGCAATGGAAGGAAGAATTGGGGGGGATGAAGTGGAAAAAAGAGGGAAGGAAAGAGGAGGTAAATGAAAGTAATGGAAGGGAGGAGAAGCAAGGATGGACAGAAGGAAAGGGAGGGAGGACATAAACGATTGAAGGGGAGGGAAGAAAAAGAAGGAAATAGAGGTGAAAAAACATTAAAGGGAAAGACACAAGAAATGATCGAAAAGAAAACAAGAAATGAGAGAAGGGAAACAAAGGGGAAATAGGGAAGGAAATTAAAGGAATGGAAGAGAAGAGAAAGAAAGTGGGCGAAGGGAAAGAGAAAATATATTTCCTTGTTTTGATATGTTTAATCCTTAGCTGCTGTAGATCTACTTTTGAAAGGGTTTAGAAATTTTCAGGGAGCAGTGATATTTTATAGTTTCTGACTCTGAAGGTAAATCACTTTATTATAGCCTGTATTTGGCAACAGCCGTTTTAGCCAGAAATGACTGGTGTCGTTATTTTACCTGTGGATTCCTTTTCTCTACAATTTATGATGTGTGCCAAGGCGAACCAGAACGTGTGATATCCCCAGTTTAACAGCCGGGAAATCCTTTGTTTATGCAATCTCTAAGCAGTACTTTGGTGTGGGTGAAAAAAACTTTGTTGGTTATTTATATTTCACTACAATACCTGAGAATAGACAGAAGTCTCTACTTCTCATGATAAACATGACACTGTTACGCAATGCAAGTGTTACTTTACTGTTCTTTGCTACTTTATTTTTACCAAAGTGTTAACACTGTGGTGGAAGTGGGTTATGTAATCATATGCGTAATAATTTTAGTAGCTACAGTACAGTGTACTATACTGTACTATACTATATCCCAATGAGAGATGGGCCGTATGCAGTAGAGGATTTCAGTTTGCTTAAATTTTTCTGTTTCCCCCCAAGCATCTAAGCAACCACCAAGTGTGTGTGTGTGTGTGTGTGTGTGTGTGTGTGTGTGTGTGTGTGTGTGTGTGTGTGTGTGTGTGTGTGTGCGTGCGTGCGTGTGTGTGTGTGTGTGTGGGTGGGTGGGTGTGTGTGTGGGTGGGTGTGTGTGTGTGTGTGTTTCTAGTGTGGATGTGTCCCTGTTAACACACCTCTTACTCCTACCTGTAGTTGTGACTTACTTCGTGTACTGGGGGCTCATAATATTATCCAACAAGACTTGCTGTATACTGAGAAAAACAGGTTTGATGGCAAAATAGGTACTGTCTGTTATGGCCATGCCATTTGTAGGAATTTTTAAGCAATGTCAGTTTGTTGGTCTGTCGGACGGTCCACCAGTTTGGTCTAGACCAAAATACCTCAACATTTCCCCCTCACAATTAATCGTAATAACTTTGGTTATCCTTAAACTTTTCATCTAATGTTATCATCAGGTCAAAATTTGAATTTGTCCAATACTTAGAGAAACATGCATTCCCATGGAGAGCAGAAGTCAGTGCAATCTCTCATTCTGCATCTGTTTAATCTATATCCAAAACACTTTCTAGTAAATTTTCCCATCTTTTTTAGGTGTAATCTCTGTTCGGCACTGGATGTCCTGCTGTTATTACATGCATGTCTGAGCTCACCTATGGACTCTTTTGTTGAGCTACTGACTTTTTATAAACAGTGGTCGAGGGCAGGGGTGGCCAAACCTTTTTGATTGTGGGCCATATATGGAAAAATACAAGACTGGGATGGAATGAAAAAAATAGCTCCCATAGTATGCATACTAACTTCTGCTAACAATCCCACAAGGCAATGCTTTGCATTTTATAGATTCAGATATTTACAGTTGTGCAACACTAAACCTTCCATCCATATTTACTACCTATTATATAGGAAACATTGTATGAAGCACTACTTCTGGTAAGCCTCTTAGATGGCTCAACACTATTGTATTGTGGGTACATCATCAAGAACACGGTAGCATTCTCTCTGCAATGCATTTATGCATGATGATAATCTTTACTGGATTAATAGCAGATTAATGCACAAGTGCTCATCAAATCATTATAAAATGTTTTGATCATCTTATAATAAAAATGTGATTGCATTATTTTTAATTATTTAAAATGTAATTATCTTCAAACCACAGATAACGTATTTTTGAAAAGCTGTATGTGCTGGATCTCACAGCTGGCGAAGTAATTGTTGAATAACTCTTATTGCCTGTCAACCTTATCAACACTCTGCAAATACATTATGGTTATTTTGTGTTGCAGAGCAGGAAAATTTTAACTGTGTTATTACTACATTGAGTACCATGATAACAATGAATGTCAGTAATATTGGCAACTTCACCGAGATGTAATCCGATGGACACTTGTCTGTACACAAGTCAAAATAGCACCTTGATTAAACACTTTCCAGGATCAATACTGTGAGTACGGCTCTTCATTTCTTTTTGTAAATTGAAATTTTAATTTAGCGCCACCTGTCCATGCAGCAGATCATTTATTTTTTATCCGATTTTGATTATGCCACATTCCCTGCAAGCTACCATGCTAATACATATTACTCATGCCATTGAGTGCGCGAAGGCTGCATGTTTTCCTCCATATGGTGGCCGATTATACAGAGAAAAACACTTGAAACAAACTCTCTGCATTTATTCGAAGACATAGATCGACTGAGAGCAGCGTTGTCCCACACCAGCAATTGACATTAATTATAAATGTAATGAAATGGCAGACAGGAATATAGATCTCCAGTCTAGAAAGTATAACTGAAGCTCAATGTACTGTATGTGTGCCTTTATCTATGTGGTTTTGAATTAAGAACTGCCTTTCACTTCACCATCATTATCTTTTGGAAGCAGTTATGTATTTGAAGAATACACTGGCATACATACATTGATTTTTTCAACAAGGATGTTGTCATGCATTGGAAGGAGGATGTGTGTTGTGTCCATGTGTTCTGTGGAAAGAAAATGAACATGTAATGAAAATAAGCAAACAGGCTGAACGTACCATGCACCTTGGCACAATTCACTTCAAGCTGCACTAATTGAGTAAATAAAACAAGCACAGCGAGATATGTACAGTCGTGATTTGGTTTTAAATGATTTTGACATGATAATTTTTCAGTCATTTGAAATATCTCTCAACTTCTTCTCACCAAGTTTCCCCTCTCATTTTAGTATGTTTGAGTCTTTTCATCCAAATATGGTCGTATGCTTCCTAAAGCATAATTATCCCATCATTTTCTCTTGTGCTGATTGAGTCTGGCAAAACTCTTGTGAGCTCCTTCACTGCAGAACTACCAGGGTTTCACTGACAAAGACCACGCCAATAAATATTTTACTGTATATTATGGATGGAGGAGAGCCAAGATGGTGTAGGAGGAATGGATTAAGGGTCCAGATGGAGGGATGAGGGATGAAGAAGAAGAGTCGAGGGATGTGGGAATGAGCGCTGCACCTACATGCACATACCCTAATTTAGTCAGACTCATTTCAAGATTTCACTGCACAAACATCATGTTTAAGTGTGGGGCTAATCATATGCCAAAATATTTAGACACCAAAAAGCATCGACCGGTAAGCCTATATGTGGGGCTTGCAGATTTTGACAGTGACGAAGGAGGATTGGGCCCGTAGGTTTGTGGTTTGAGCACTAAAACTTTGCTTGAGCCCAGCGTCTGTGTTCAATTCATCCTCTAAGTAACAAACCTATTTCTCACAAATTTTTGACTTTATAAACTCCGAGAATGTTTCTTTCTTGCAAATGTTTGAGTTTTATGTCATAAATTTAGGGGAGACTGGGAATCATTGTAACTTTTAAGCCAGTGGGTTCAAAATGTGACAAATTAATTAGTGTTACTGTAATCTCTGCAGCACAGACAGAAAATGCATTGTTTAGTCTCAAATACAAGGAGTGAAATGTTACAATTCACCCCATAGTCTGGGTTAGTTATAACATCTCCTGTGATGAAATGTAACATTATGTAATAAGGAGTATTAGAAAAACATGATCAATTTGAGAGTTTTGTCTTGTAAATTTACAACTTTAATCTTAAGTTTTGATTTTTTTTTCTCGAAATATTACCCTCCTCCTGTAATTTTTAAATTTGGCGATCCCTACGGATAAGACATACTTCAATATGTTTGTGCGGAAATGGGATGTGTTCCAGGCGTCGTCTATATTCCCAAAACTAGTTATAAAACTAAATTTTGTCTTAGTGCTATGAGGCCATGAGAGTCAGTGGGAGTAGCTCTATAGTTAAGTGAAGATTTTGGTGAGAATTAAATCCCTTTGATGGAGGATGATGGGCTCCCGTGGTGGAAAATGACAGGTTTTAAGCCTCTTCACAGCAACAAAACCCCAACCTGAGCCTCCCTTCATTCATGTCTTTCTCTACTTGCTCTGTTCTTCTCCTCTCAGGATTTCAGTGTGTGATGAGGACAAATTCCGCCACAACGAGTTCATCGGGGAAACGCGAATCCCCCTCAAGAAGCTGAAGCCCAACCAAATCAAAAACTTCAACAACTGCCTGGAGAAACAGTTACCTGTAAGTCTAAAGTGCCTCACAGATATTTATGGTTTTTGATGTTACTGTAAACATGTGCTTTTGTGGTTATTTTCTTAATTTTCATAATTTAAATCTTAAAAACAAAAACAGTGATTGGACAAAGTTGTATAATTAAATTTGCTTTGCAATAGTTGTTACACTAAAAGTTTGAATTATTTTTGCTAGATATTGTACTCTTCTCTACAGTACTATTCATCACTATACATTGCAAAACAATACTACACTATACTTCAGAATATACTATTATATAGTATACTCTAGAATATATTATGCTATACTTTACAGTACTATAATATATGCTATTTATTCTATACTATATAATACTATATATTTATATTATAGTATACTATACTACATACTATATACTATTTCAGTATGTACTACAATATACTCTAGTACATACTGTACTATACTCCAGAATATACAATACTATACTTTACAGTACTTCTAGTTTAAATACATTCACATATATATTTCAAAATAATATGACTAGCACATTTTGTACTCTATCTCTCACCTGTGTGTTGGTTACATTCCATGTTTTGTGTTAAATAATAACATATTCAATTTGACATAAAGGGCAAAATGTGTACTGCGTGTCTATATTTATATTAAATATTCAACAACTAAACTAATCAGGAAATCAACACTGAACAATAGAGCAAGCACTTGAACATGTGGTTGGCCTAGGTGAATAACTGTCTTTACAGTTAAGTACGAATGCACTTAACTGTACTTATTTTAATGTACACCAGATTTTATTACAGAATATTATGTAAATCATTAGATGTAATGGCTGCAGGGTGGAAGATATTAAATATGGGCCATTTTATTTTGAGGGACACAACATGGCAGCAATTGATGGGCAGCAATACTCCAACCTTAATGTGTGTCAGCTATGTCGGAATGTAACTGTCAATAGATTAGTAGAAAGTACAAAAATAGTATACTATATTTTCCATATTCCTGTTAATGAAATAACTATAATGTGATCATTAATACGTTTTTTCCTATCAAAGGATTATTTTTAATGATGTTATTATAATTAGAAAACTGACATTTCTATTGAAGCAACATACCTAAATCCCCTCAGCTCGGTTTCTCAGAGCACGTACATCTCACTATATGGCCACCATCCTCAATTTTCCTGTGCAATACTCTTAATTAATTCTTCAGGGAGAAACTCTGCACAGCTAAATGTGAAAACCCTTATTACAGTGTTGTATAGTGAGTAAAAACAGATAATATGTTGTACTGTTGGCATTGCTAATGTTTTATTAAATAGTTTTCGCAGGAACAGCATTTAATTGTGAGCTAATCGAAATGCCCAGTAATGCTAAATTCAGATAATACTGTTTGCATTTATCTCTTTGCAATAGTTATTTTACAACAAAAGATAACCAATCTCCAAAAGCAGTAGTTAGTTCTACACAATCAAAATATAAAATTAGCGTAATCTTGCCTAAGATGCTATAGATCCCAACAAGGCATAGCAAGGGTGTCCCATGTAATACATGTTAGTCATTACATGAAGAACACTAGTACAAACAACAGTATCTAGACATGACAGATTAGAGCATTAGGTTTTGAGCACATGAGTGGAGTGCGGGAGTGGATTATGTCTTATGAGAGCATGAGAGTGGAATGGAGTATCATTGAACTGTGATTGAATATCCTTTTCAAATTGCCTACACAGTTTATGGTTATAAAAAAAGAACGCAGTGTAATTCTGGATTGTCCATATTTGGAGTGTAGAGCACTGCCTTGTGTCTGGAGAGACAAATTCCTGTTGCTCCTCTCATATGCTTTGTTGTCTATGTGGGAGTGTGAACTAGCATCCAAAAATACAAAATATGCTCATGTATAACTGGTACCAAACAGCCACGGTGCTGCTTTTGTCCTTGATTTTGTCAAGGTTTATTGTACCTGCTACACTTCCAAAATTACCATATTTTACATGTTTTTATGGTGGTTATGGTGGTGGCTTATCATTTGGTATGCAATAATTATAGAGTGATATTGCCTGCGGAAATCACAGACACAGTGTTGGTGGAAAATCTAGATGTTTTTTTTGTATAAAATCATGACACTGGCTAAAGCAGTTTACAATTTTTGCCTTTGTGGTATAAATCAGAATATCTAAATGTTAGGTGATGACAGGAGAAAAAGACGGATGACCCTAATGAATGCCACAAGCCGAAACTTGTTGTTGATGTTGTTCTTTACACTTTAGGTTGAAAGTAGGTGACGAAAGACTGCACAGTGAGATCAGTTTGGAGAATCACAATAGATGCTGTCAGTGCTGAAATCTCACTCACATGTATTTCCATAGTCTCCACCACAAAAGCACACCGTGACAGTGGATTGCATGATGTTTCTAGCTGAATCCATACCTTCACGGTGACTAAAAGCAAAAAGAGAAAATTGGAGGTAGTCCTGATTGAATCCGCTGCCTGCAGCTTCTCAACAGCAATGTACAGCCAAGAGTGAATTGATTCACTTCCTTTTAGTAAGACTGGAGGAGGTTTTAATAAATCTGGTAGCTCAGACCATCACATCATGCAGTGGCTTTTTGAGTAGCTGTAGAGAAGATGTTTGCGTCAAACTCTTAAACTGTTTTGTATTTTTAGGGGTCGTCTGTTTTCTCTCAGTTAGGTTGCTTTGCTATTTTGCACCACTCTGTCGTATGTCTCACCCTAGCAACGGAGAGTATAAAGCACAGTTTGGCCATTTTCACATAGAAATGCTCCAAAGCAAAAGCAATGTCGCTGGTTACAGGGAGAAAGAGCTCGAGGCACAAAGCTTTCTGCTCTGCTTGCTCTTGAAGTTGCGGATAAGGAGTTCTGTCTGAACACAGGATGTTGTTTGCTATGCTGGGTAGAATAGAGCACAGAACATTTAATCATCTCATCCAGCAGCTTGCAGTGCCTGTCTTATTGATTGTTTTGGCCTGACAGTGGAGCATTTTGACTGCCTTGTCCAGCTCATAGCTAGTAAATCTGTATAATGGGCCTGTCACAGGTTAAAATATATGCTAAAAAACTACAATTAGATGTAGCCTAAATATCTAAAAGGCATTCTACCAAATGTATACCATTTTAAATTGACTCAACTTCTCATCAGTAAATCAGCCAAATCACCGTGAATACTGGGAATTTATAGTGCTGCTAAAATTTATACATGTTCAAGTTAAAGCACACAGGCCAGCACCCATGAATGATCAGCAAACATGTACCTGAGGGGACCGGGCTATTAAAATTTACACTGAAACAGGCTCAGGCACATTCAGGAGAGTACCTCCATTGATAGCTAGTTGCCACCATAAAAGGAGGAAGAGAAAAGAACTGTTATTTGTTGATAATCTCAAGGTACAGCTATGTCATTGCACACATGACATACACATCACACACACATCACACAGCCATTAAATGTCTTAATGGCTGTGTGATGTGTTATTTTGAGGGGACAGAAAATTTACACTGTTATACAAGCTGTGCACTCACTACTTTACATTGTAGCAAAGTGTCATTTCTTAAGTGTTGTCAAATGAAAAGATATAATTAAATATTTAAAATAATGTGAGAGGTGTACTCACTTTTGTAAGATACTGTATGTCTCTATTCCCTCAGCTCAGTTGGACAATGAACGGCTTAACTGTAAGAGATAGCCACATATTTACTCACCCTCTTGCCATTTTTTCAAAGTGGCAGATTTAGCTCCTGTTTTGGAATAGCACTTTGTCTCATTACAGTGCATAGAAACCAGTGTTAAAAAGCTGGTGATTTGAGCTCTGTCCCTTTGCTGTGGTGCTTCTGGCCACATGGCTCTTCCCATCAAATAAGGTTGGAAGCCAGTGAGGGATGAAGTTCTTCTTAGTGCATCTAAGCAATAAAGCTCTTGGCACATTAAACCTGCAATAACTGCTTTTTTGACCACTTGGGGGCTGTGGAAAAAAAGCTGTAAACAACATTTTCATACTGTATTATCACCTTATATTATTTTATCGTGAATTTGTTAGCAAACACTTGCCTTTTTTCAGATCAAGCAGTTAGGGATCAATATTAGTTTTCATCTGGAGTTGTGTTTCTGGTCTCCTGGTGAATGTGAGTCCAATGGAAAGTCAGGAGAACCTCACCAACCCCGACCCTGAGGGAAATATATGGCTTATTAGCTCCTAAATGCTTACTGTGTCTGCATGCTGTTTGGTGCTGAACAGGTAGTGTACATTGATGTTTTAGAGAATTTCTCTGAAAATAGCTGGCTAATACAAAAATGATGCTGATGAGAGCCGTGAGAGTGAATCAAAACAGTAAAGTTGCAGGCCGTAAAACCAAATCAGTGAGGTGAAAGGTACTATAAATCTCCATAGAACCGATGGAACAGCAGAGTTGGGTGATAATTCTCAGTAGGTCTGTCACTACTATTGACCCCTTTCCCATGTCATGTGATCAATTATTCATCTGAAAATATTGACTATAGCTGCTCCTGAAGATGTTCCTCACTGCTATGTGAAAAGTGACTGTCTACAGCCTCCCCTGGCTAACAGTTGGCAACAAGGCAACTTCAACCACTGGCCAGATTTCCATAAAATCTTCTGTGGATATTCATGATCCACAGAAAATCTATATCTCCACTGTCTACCCATTAAAGGCCCTGGAAACCTCAATCAGCTTCTTGCTAAGGGCAATGCCGTGCTAAAAAGTTTTAGTTATTTCACATGAGAGATTTCTGTCTTTGTGTGCAACATTTGAATCAAAACACACCCGCACAGTCCTGAAGAGGCAGATTGAATATTGTAATTTTACAGGAAAAAACTTTGGAACTATTTACTATTTATTACAAGCGGTTGACGATGGATGGATGGATGGATGGATGTTTGTGAGTGTGCAGACTGAATTCCAGTGCCCTGCAAACCATGGCCTCTTGCATCAGCACAATATTCAGCGCCCCACTGTTTTCTGAGAGGTGTTGATCTGAGGGAATCCACCAGGACATTGGCAGGAGATGCATTTTGGCCTGGCTTCCTGTGACACACATTTACAGCCTCATGCCCTGAACTACTCCACGCATTGTTACTAAGAGCTTGGCAAATGACATGTGGCACCGAAAAAGACCAGTGGTCCTCTAAACATGGATTTTCCATTGTATTGTTGGTCTTTAGTAAGGAGATAGGCAAAGAGGGAAACACTTGTAGCAGGTAATTAAGGTTTTCTACTTCAAACTGTAAGTTCAGAAATTGGAATTGATTACTGGCTCAGCAATCTAGACCAGTCAAAGGAAAACTCCCCCTTTATCTTGGGATACCACCTGACCTTTTTTCTGGTAATATCTCTGTTTCCCTGGTAACCCCTAAGGGACTGAGTAATACCTGGAACCCAGTCAATGCACTTGGAATATTATTGGGTTGCTTGCTACCACTCTGCTGCTTTGTTACCAGTCTTCGGAGTCCAGAAAACAATGAAGCATGCAGAGAGCAAGCGATGTATATCTCCCTGATTATTTAGCTCTGCAGCTACATTCATTTAGAATGATGTTCAGACAGTCACGTCGGAGGTGTCCGGTTATACTGTGTGTTAAATTCAATTAATGGACATCCTCTAGCCAATCTTAATTGAGTTTTCCCCAAGGCAATGGTACAATTAGCTGGAAAATGTTAAGCAAACGCTACTGCACAGCAGTGTGTTTGCTTATGTAAGTTGATTTTATGTTTGAACAGATTGATGGAGAGAGGAAAAGGAGGCTCATAGAAGCAGGGAAAGAGAGCAGACCTCTATGAAGAGCAGAGGCCATGTAGTCGCAGACAATTTGTATGTTTTTATTTGTGATTAATGATGTTACATGGTATATGTCGTTCATATGACAGCTTATAAAATCATTTATTAGAGATGGAAGGCTGGCCGGGCTAAATGGATGGTCTGTGAGTGTGAAATAGAAAAGAAGACAGTGAACGCTGTAAAGATGCCTGCACTTGTCTGGTATGTCGACCTTGATACCATTCAGACAACCTGAGGTTTTTACTTCCTCCTCACTTTCTTGATACTCTTGTATTCCTGTCAGCCTCTTGGTTTGTCACAGCCTTCCTAAAGAGCATTTTGTTAAAGGAGTCAGAGAGGCAGAGACAACAGTGGGATGTCCTAAACGTGGATAAACCGTAGAAGAAGAGACAGGACTAAAAGGATTTGACAGTAAACCAAGGCGGCGGATGAAACATGTTGGCATCCCCAGTGAAATGGATGCCAAGTCCACAAGTCCAGTGAGACGTCTTGTAAAAGTCATCTGTGATTCATGTAGAGAGAGTCAGTTCCCTGGAGATATCTGATTAGTAACCTGCTGTGGACACTGCTGGACACATTGTTGAGCACTGTCAGTGTAAGACTTTGGCAGTGACAAAAGTCTGCAGAGACTTTTCTTTCCATCTGTTTGTCTTTTTTCATTTTGTTATTCTTACACTGTTTCTGAGTGTTGAGGCATCATTGTTTAGAGGTGAATGTTAGAGCCTATGAAGGTAATAACAAAAAACTTTTGAAGCAGTAGCTTTCAGGTTGCCAAATTATAGCTGTCCATTCATGTTGGTAGTTCATGTGGTGTTTTCATGTTGAGTATACAATCTACAAACAGCAGAATTATGCTAAAACTTCTTGGCATAATTATTTTGCAACTAGTAAAATAGTTTTTGGCTTTGGCTTGGATTTTTTTCACCTGGGTTATAGAAGCAGTTTCAAAAGTGCATGTGATAATGTGACATGATTGCTTTCTGCCAGCGTCTTTGAAACTACCACTTTAGACCACCAAAGTCAGACATTTTAAACATCTTAAACTTGTAGTACAACAGGAATTTTGTTATTACTGAAGCATTCATCATTGGTATTTTTGAAGTCCTGTCATTTGTTTTATAATACTGTAAAAAAAAACAAAAAAAAACTGAAATTTTATTTTAAAGAACTGATTTTTCTAGAACTATGTCTCTTAAGTTTAACTATAGCTTGGCTCCATTGTGAAGTAACTGGCAGTTTGTCATAAAAGAGACAGAGAGGAAGAATGAGGCAGAAAAAAACAATGAATGTCAATTTGAAATGGCACAAACCAAATTGAAAGAACTCACAATCCCAATGCCCGCATTTCCACTGGTGCATGCACTTTCAAGTAGCTCTTGATGAGCTTGAAGTTGTTAAGCTTCTTTGCATTTTCTCTGCTGATATATGGATGGTTTTATACTGTACATGTGGTTAAAAATAAATGCTGATGTATGGAAAAGCCCAGTGCATATTCACATAATCAGCAACTGCGGGAGTGTTTCTGGTAAATTGCATTTCTAAGTCATTGGTCATAGCTTTTAAAAAATAAACAAAGTCCAGATAGCTCTTTAGGGGCCTGGGCTGCATTTCTGTAAAAATGTATACACTCAAGTTAGTATTTTTTTTCTTTGGAGAGTTTGAAGTGTCTGGTAACTGCTACTTCACCACTAACATAACCTCTAAACATTAAGTAAGAACAAACATTTTCAATTAATTCACTATAGCAATCAAAGATAAAGTGCATAGAAACAAAAAAGCAATAAAGGGGACCATATTCATAAATATTATTGATAGCCTTATTTATTTTTATTTATTTTACACAATGTATAAATAACTTCCTCTGTTACAAATGATTTTAGTGTTTAGTCATGTTATAAATTGAGGCTTGTCCACATCACGTTTAATACCAAATCATCCAAACAGACAAAAATATTTGAATTAATTCGACAGCACGTGAAGGTTTGGGTCTGTTGTTGAATTTGTGCTCATCAGTGGGAAGTACTGGTGGTGTGTTTGGAATGAAAACAGGCACACAGGTCATGCGTCAGTTCAGATGTTTATCTTGTCTCTAAAGAACATGGCAAATTAATTTTGATGAGGCTATTAACTCACCATTTACAACGGAGATGACATCAATCAGCCAATCAGTGTTTGGCTGATTTTCAGGACACACAACAGACAAGAAGGCAAGCACACTTTAGCTGCGGCAGGCATTTTATGAAATCAACTTACTTTAACAACTCCTGGGATTTAAAAAATGAATTAAATCCATTATTGACAGAGTGACAACATTTTGTTGTCTACATGGATTAATATCATTTTGGAAATTAAAGTTTTGGTTTCCTCTCAAATGACAGAAATGAGAAACATCAGTTACAAATGATGCTGAGCATGAGGGGGAACCCTGGCCGGCAGCCACTCGGTAGTATAAATACCTCCATGTGGTAGGCTTTGTGACAAAAGCTCGTTATTATTTCTAAATCCTGTCATTTTTACCACTGCAGGTCAACAAGACAGAAGATAAGTCCCTGGAGGAGCGAGGACGCATCATGATTTCTCTTAAGTACAACACCCAGAAGTCTTGCCTGGTAGTGGGCATCATCCGCTGCGCTCACCTTGCCGCCATGGACGCCAATGGCTTCTCCGACCCCTATGTTAAAACGTCAGTATGCAAAAAATGCAAAAACACCCAGAGACTAAAGCTGTTACATTATAATATATAACAGCAGAAGCTGTGCGCTACAATTTCATGTGGTATGTTTTCATCCCATGACCTCAAAGCATAATTATTTTTTTTTTACAACCAGGATCTTTATTTCACAGTATTGAACATCATTTATATCCTTAATAATAATCTTTATTCACCAAGTTAATCACTGAGAAGCAGGAACACAGTGACTAAAAGTCTTATGGGGAAAGAAACAAAAGCAGGTGGACAATCAGACAGGTTGTTAACAAACTATCAGGAAAAATCCATCACCAATTTACAATGCAGCTTGGTTCAACTTTGACCTACTGTGCTCACTGTAGCTGTGTGTGCAATGAGGGATTATTACAGACACGGTGGCTGCACTCACTTTCAGTTTTACCTCTAAATAAAGTGACTTCGACAATCTGGATAAACTGTTTTGTCGTTTACAACATGTCTGATCGTCTGACTGCTTGTGTTTCTTGACTCGTCAGACTTTATTGTAGCTTTGTTGTCAAGTTCCCAGATTTCAGCAATTACCTTGGTCAGTGTTATGTTGTAGTAGAAATGATGGACAAAGCTATGAAAATTGGACCCAAGCTGCAATGAACCAGAATCTTTCATCAATAGACATGTCATAACAGAAAAAAAAATTACACAAGAAATGATTTTAAATGTGCAGTCTTCAGTGGCTTGGAAGTATGGAGGCCCATAGTATTCAAGATAAAAATAAATAAATAAGAAATTATAAAATGATCCTATGGATAAATATAGACAAAATATATAATCATGGCTTTGTACAATAATCTTTTTGGTCATTATTAAGGCTGCAATTAACAATTATGTGACATTTATTTTCTAAATGAATTAATTGTTGGGTCTATAAAATGTCAGAATATAGTCATTAATTTTCACAATCCCAATTTCCCAGTCCAAGATGACATCTTCAAATTCGATACATTTTATGCCATTTTTTCAACTGATTGTTTTATTTCAAATGTTACTTAACATACATAAAAAAAAATTAACATGGTAGCGCTAGTTATGACATTGGTGTCCTGCTCATTCAGACCAATGCGACATCCAATTACATAATAAGAATTTGTTATGAAAATGGCATTATGAAATCATTGGGGGAAATGGTGAAAAACTGCTGGAATTAAATAAGGAAGAAATAACATTTCATAATAATGAGGTGAGTTTCAAAAATGTATTGGATTACCTCACAATTTCATGCTTGTATTAATTTATATAATGAATTTTTTAAATAAATAAAAATGGAAGATAGGCAAGTACAGGAAGAAGTATGAATATCTGACATATAACCGTGTGCATTCACTTACAATTCCAGAGTTCTATTTATTTAAATTAAATTGACTTGATCTTTATTTCGATCTTTAAGGTGTATAAAAAAAAACTAAAGATTTTGTTCTTGATACTTTGCAGATTTCAGAATCAGTTTCATGGATTTATTGTCATTTAGCGAAGTGTCTGTCAAGGAAGAAATCTGACAAGGGAGCATACATGATTTAAAAACATAGGTTGACTTCACATAAAGCCAACTGTCGATTGATTGCTTCTCTCCTCTCAACATGTATTTCTCCACAAAATACCGGATGCTCGTCGTAATAATGCTATTTTTAGTGCATGTACTGATGGTTTACTGCTGATGGTTTAGCAGGAAAGAAGCAGACTACCTGTGATTATCAGCGGCAAGAAAGACACAAAGCGCGAGAAGCCATCTGCAGTTTGAAGGAGAGTCCTATTTATCACACCTGAACATTTCCCAAGTCTTTCATCTGGCTGAGCAATGAAAGTGCAATTAATTTCCGACTCTGCTGTGCACACCTCTAGAACAAAAGCCGACTCGTTTCGGAGGAAAGGGGCTGGCAACAATTTTCAGACAGTTTGAGGTTGACAAAATCTCCCTGAAGCTTGAAGGACACTTGGGCAGATAATAGATTTACTGACAAACTCATGTGAGAGGGAATAAAGGACATGTATACACTGACAGATAGACAGGGCTGCATGATTTCTCTCCTCTTTCACCAGCCAATGTCCCAGCTGTCACCTGAACTGTACATGGTCTATTGCGTTGATACTGTAATGTTGGGCATATTTTTAAGACGCATGTGTCATATGGATGTCGAATGCAGACACATATTAGTCGACCAAGGTTGTCGAGTATGTCATGAGTAAATGCCCTCCTTAATGGCTCTTCATTCAAAGCAGAATAATGGCAGTAGTGAAATAACATTTAAAAACAATGTGTTGCACAATAGCATTGTTTACATCCTAACTTTCACTCTTAGCTGGTTTTACCTGGGGGTCGGTAGCCCCATTACATGACAACAATTATGTTCGCTGGAATATCCTCATCAAATTTCAGCCCCCATTTCCCCAGGGGTATGTTTGTGAGCAATAACCCACTTACCCTCCCTTAATTCTTTGTGTTACCTTGGGAAATTGAAGTGTGTGTGTGTGTGTCCAGTAAGTGTGTAAAAGGAAAGAGCGATGTGACGAGCTACTGTAATTGCTTGCTGGATTGAAATATAACACATCAGAATGAGCATTATTGCCCATAACTGTTCTTTGCCAAATGGATAGAGGTAATACACAACATTCACTACACTGCGCGCTGAGTTTGATATAAGTACAACCTGCCTTTTGCATCATTTATATGGACAGAACAGAAGCAAAGGGCCAATCTTTACACAAACACAAACACACACACATTGGCCATACATTCATAAAGACCAATGCCTGCACCCAGAGCAACAGTGGCACTAATGATCTGTTTTCACCACAGACTCTTGGACTGCAGAGAATGCAAACTGAAAAATGTTCTGGGAACTCCAGCAACACCTCAACAAAACAAAATCTAATTTTATTTAGATTGCACATTTCACAATGTACATTCAGTTTCCAGTTTATTAGGTACACCTATCTAAAACTACCGCAGTCTAATACAACAATCCTGCAATAAACGTTCAGTTTTCATTTAAACAGTTTTAGAGGGTGGTTGATTCAACTTTATGGCAATTTTGAAGGCTGTACTTTGTGGTGCTGATTAAGTGCATTGCATTATACTGAGAGATGTTTCTAATATTTTGTCCATCCCATTTATATGAATCAGGGTAGACACCTCTGAATATAACACAATACAGGTCCACAGCACTGCCAATTACAGCCTCAAAAATAACCATAAATTACACAAAAACCTCTCTGAAACATGGTGAAAATAGGATTTATTGCACCATGGAATGCATTAGACTGCATTTGTTTTAGTTAGGTGTACCTGTAAACTGGATGAGTGTAGTATGACCCCAAATGCTTCAATAGTCAACCCATATCCAGTAGGTGATATGAGGGGGGATGCCATTCCCCCATGTTAGCAAAATGAATCCCCTTTGTTAACCTGCCACCCCCCTCTCTATCCCCTAGTAGCAGAGAGAGTTTGGGGGCAGAAGGGTTGTTTAGTTGAATAAAGTCTAGTCTACTGATCCTTGACACTGTCCATGGTGCTGAAGTAGCAGACAAATTAGTATTTACACTTTTTTCTTTCAGTACCGCGCAGTTTTGTCTTGAAACTATAATATTCTCTAAACTACATACAGTAAACACTCAATTATATACTATATTATCCACCATATACTCTATAGAGCAGTGTTACATTCATGATGAAAGATAAAGGCAGCAATGTGTAGTCAAGTGGTGCTCTCATTGTGGCGCCCCCCCCCCCCCCCACACACACACACATACTAAAGAAACTACATACTGGAGATCTGCACTGTCGAGTATAAACTGAAATGTGTTATTGATGTGAGGCAACGTGTCTTCACCTCTGCAATCTCATCAAAAAGACTTAACTAAAATTAAATGTTGCTGTTAAACTAACCATGTATTGGACATTATTATTGGCAGAGAACAGCTATTTCGGGAGGTGATGACACAACAGCATTAATATATTACCAACTGGGGGGAAAATGTCTTTAATAAAAGCACAGGTGGAGTCTATTAAAGTAAGGTAATGTAGCATATGTAATGCAATGCAGCTGTGTGGTTCAGTATAGGGCAGTACCACAGCACCCTCTAGAGGACAGAAATGTATAGAATGAAGCTTTTACACTGTATATGGGGATTTACATAGTTGATGGTGGTTTCAAATAATACATCGACATAATTTAATGAATGAATCTGCAGGGATTTGAAGTGTTTCTCTTTGCTGCTCCTTATCAACACTGTTAAGTCCTGTATTAAGTCTTCCTCCTCTCCCTCCATACTTTGCTCTCCTACAGGTACCTGAAGCCTGATGAGAACAAAAAGTCAAAGCACAAGACTGCTGTGAAAAAGAAGACTCTCAATCCCGAGTTCAACGAGGTATAAACCACGGCTATTGCGCTAAAACCTTGAAGCTCCAGCTTTGTTTTGTTTTTTTCCCTCTTCTATTTTTCTTTTACCTGAGTTGAGTGTTTGTCCAGTGCCTTTGTGTGCGGAGCAAACTCCATAACCCTGGAACCTACAAAAGCCATTCTGAGAGGGCACAGCTGTCAGATACAAAAGAAGCACATTTTTCAAAATTCACTACAAGATGACTTTTTGAGGGAGCAGCAGAACTGAAGCTGTCTGAATGTAGAATATGTCACGAAAGTCATCCTCAGCCAAAGACATAGCTCAAGTGTCTTTTGGTAGCACTGATTCTTTATCTTCTCTCACACTGGAAATCTGTGTTTCCCACCAAAGATTGGGAATGTCAGATGTTGATGATGGCCTTGAAAACATGTTCAGAACAGAATCCCATCGCTGTAGTGTGCTGTAACATTGCTTTGATAAATTCAGTATAGATAAAACAAGTAATCAGCCCTTATTCTGTATCAAAATGCAAATGTAAATGTTTCATATTTGTATAGCGCCTTTCTAACTCTCAAAGCACTTTTACACTACATCGCATTCACACACTGAGCCTGTGCTCAAACAGAAACTAACATTCACACACATTCATACACTGGTGCAACAGCCACCAGGGGCAATTCGGGGTTCAGTATCTTGCCCAAGGACACTTCGACATGCAGCCCCTAAAATGAGCTAGAGCAGCTCAGTCTCACAGATGAACACCTGATTATAAATACTGTTGAAATCAGAAATACTTTGCTAAAGACCCTGAGGACACAGCAATGTTTTGCAGAAAGATGCCAAACATGTTTTCAAGGCTGAACAGGCCCCCCAATTCATCGTGGCACAGGGCAGCTTGGCTCAGCCTGTATACAAGCGGACGGCCTTGGCTACACACAGGCCAGCGGCTTGACATTTCCTCTGGCATTTTTTGTACCCATATTCTTCCATCACCTCTTGGCCTTTCTGTCGGAGACGAGCAATGAGGGTCTTCCTCCATATCAAGGCATTGATTTCATTAAGGTGGAGCAGCAACCCTGATTGAACCACAGATTGAAATGCGACATAAATGCTGTTCCTTCACACGGTGCAAATTGATATCAGAAAATATGCTTGTTTCATTCAGTGGACAGTGTACTTTACTGATTATACTGTCATTCTGTTGAAGGACTCTAGCATGTATTTTACATTTAATTCAAATGTGGTCCAATCAAAACACTTGCAGTATACTGAATGAGTCTATGTGTCCTGAACTAATAGGGCGTGCTGTGAAAGTGAGGAAAGGCAACTGCTGCAATGACATTAACCTGAATGTTATTTTAGGCACTTACAAAAAATTAAAAGTTAATGAGGCGCTCAGAATTATATGAATCAGTTTCACCAGAAAATGAAACAAATGTCAATTGCACTCAGGTTTGTAATGATAATTATGCTTACCAAACAGCATGCAGAAGAGTTTTGTTGGGAAGGTGGTGAAGCAGAATGGACTCTTATTCAACACATTCAAAACCTTAAAACACAAATTAGGCTTCATACTTGATTTGATATGTGATTGTAATTGTACGTGATCATACCGGAGAAAGGCACAACTAGAGCTCTTATTTTCTGCCTTTCTATTTCCTGTAGGAGTTCTGTTATGACATAAAATATGCAGACCTCACCAAAAAGACCTTGGAGGTGACCGTGTGGGACTACGATATCGGAAAGTCTAATGATTTCATAGGTAAGCACAGGTGAATCATGCCAAGCCAGCTCGGCTTTCGTCAGAGATGACGACAGTGTGGGACGAGCTTGACTGATATTCAGCAGCATCAGCAGCACCACTGGCCTTCTGTCCAGCTGAGTCTGCCATCTGCCCGGCCCTTTCTCATGCTGGAGGCTGGGAAACAAACGACCACTGAGCCATGCTGGGAACTAGCTGGCCTGCTCATATTGCACTGATGTTTAAACCTGTTCCAAAGAACTCCCCCCAAAGGTTTTATTCCACTTTTTTGAGAAAATAAAACACAATAAACAATAAAGGAACATATAGGGGGAAAAGTGTCTAAACAATTTCCTCCTTGACCCTTAAAATAGTAGTAAAATAACTAATGGTTGTTTTAAAGTACTTGAAACTCCATGACAACTGAGCAAACATAATTTGCTCATGACATGCAGTTAAAAGTTTCATAAACGGTCTCATCCCTCAGTGTCCTAGCCTGAATATATATATTACTGAAATTATTACTACATTGCATTACTATAAACTATAAACAGCGTTTTAATTGATCGAAGTAATTCTATTTTTTTAATATACTATTGGGTTGTTTAATGTATTATATTACAATGGATCATATTTGATAAGCTCATTATAGGTATTTAAAATCTTTAAAAAACAATATTTCCCTCTGAAATGTTGTGGAGTAGAATTATAAAATAGCATAAAATTAAAATACTTAAGTAAAGTACAAGTACCTTGTGATTGTACTAAAATACAAATCTTGAATAAATGTGCTTAGATATTTTCCACCACTGATCAGGGGTCATGTGGTAGCTGTTCTGATATGATTGATAGTTTCAGAACAGCAACCTGATGGATCTTGAGGGGAGCATTACTAAATTATTTATTAACCATTAATAAACCATTTTTCACAACTTAGAAACTCTTATTAGAAAGTGCTGCCATCACAACATCTCTAATGTCGTACCTGTCTTCAGTTGTTTTGTGCTGTTGCTAAGACACTATAATCATCTGCTGTTGTTATCCTTTCCCTCTTTCATAACGTGACACATTGTAAAGCTCCCACACGCTCTGCTAAGCGTTCAGCATATGACTCATGCTGTCCTTGTGCCTTCTTTCAGGTGGTGTATCTCTGGGTATCAATGCAAACGGAGAGAGGCTCAAACACTGGTTTGACTGCCTTAAAAACAAGGACAAGAAAATTGAGCGTTGGCACACGTTGACCAATGAATTACCTGGTTCATTAAATGACTGAAGACCTACATCTGTCGTCCAACCTGCTGGCCCTCGTCCCCTCCCTGGTTACACTAGATAGGACCCCTGCCTTCATTTTCCTAACTCCTCCTCCCATCTCTTCTTCTCTGGATTTTCCTCATGTTTGCCCCAGTGACCTGTGACACCTCTTTGGGAATATATTTCCTCTCAACAGGGCTCATTTAAAAATATCCAAAACCTGTTTTCTTTCTGTTTTACATGTACAATAGGGGTTGCATGGCTGCTCATTTATTTTTCATTTTAAGAGCAATTCAGTTCACAAAATGAATCACTGGGATTGTAGCGCTGATAATAATTCAGATTTCTTGTATGATCAGTGAATATATAAGGAGCAAATGCTTTCTATTTGAAGAGATATTTTACAGCAGCTAAAATAATTTTCCAATGATTCACCAGTCCCTGAAACAGCACAAACCTCCATACTGTCAGCTTGGTGGTAAGAGTGGAGAATCTAACAAAGGATGTAGCAAAATGTCATACTGTTGGAGTTATGCAGAAATATTTATGGAATAATTTCTTCTAATTTATTACATAAACAGTAATAGTTCTTATCAAGTGAACATCCCATAATCAGTATTCTTGACTCTAATAAATCATCCAGATTTTGTTTTTGCCACAATAACTGAAGATATTGCACTTTAATATGATTGTAAAAGTGTTAGGTTGCCACGGTCCTGTCGTTCATCCCCAGTCTAAGTGGCTCCAACACAACTGGCCAACTACAAGCTTGCAGCAGCTTGTTTTAGAAATCTGGAGCGTTTATCCTTTAGTTTGAGTCATTTGGCTAGGTGAAAACAATGTCACAGGACCACAGAACCTCCTTAGAATACTGTACAAGTGAAGGCCTCTGCATGCTTCAAACTATCTGGATTGTACAATGAGACTGATCTGAACAAAAACGCCAGTCGCTTTAGTATGTTATGCATGTTATGGTCAAGTGACAAAGACGTCTAGCAAATATGCTGTTTCTTTTAACCATGACCACTTTTTGTGCCTAAACCAAACCAAACCAAACCTTAACCATAGCAATGTCATATCAGAAAATCCACACTTCAATCCGGGGTGAAAAGCCTTCCTGTCATAACCTTCTCCTGGCTGCATCGCACTGCCTGCCCAATCCATCTCCAAGAAATCTGTGTCTTTTGCCTTTGTAGTCTCGACATGATGAATCCTTTAAAAGGGGCACGCGCTTTCACACTGTCTCTGTTTGAAGGCATTTGTGGTGTTGTACAGTGCGTGGTATTACAAAAAGTAGTTGTGAGAAGAGTGAAATAAAAGAGAGCTTGAGAGAGGTTCAAATGCTGCCCTGGGTAGGGTGTATTGTTTCAGGTATTGGTACAAGTACCTTGTTTGAAGCATACTGAGGCCTTCACTCCTCTTCCCAGTGAACTGCGTGGCAGTTTGTTGTAAAGGGGAAATTAACATAAACATACCAATAACACATAACAACCCCAAAATCCAAGGCTTAGTGGATATTAGAAGACTGATGTTGGTAGTTGATGGACGTAAGTTCTGCTTAAAAGGATTTTAGGACGACTGACGCTCATTTGTAAGCTGGCAATGTGACTAAATTTCTGCCCAGTAAGCAGGCAGTTTGGTCAGTGTGAGCTAAATGAATGAGATACAAAACTTCTCCTCAAAGCTACTTATAGCAAGTATTCACATCACAAACACTAATTCCCTGTGTGTCTCTGTTCAGACTAATTAATATGAGACAATGCTTGGTGTCAAAGCACTATCTACGACTACTGACAGATTTTTCAGTGCAACCCCTAATCTATAGAGCTGCCTAGTTGTGTGGTAATCCTGATGTCAAGGCTCCTCAAGTGTTCCATCCATTCAGTCATGCTATCCAGACTTCAGAATTGCGTGTTTCTGAATTTACAGTGCTAAAGCGATGGGTAGTTAAATAAAATATGCATTTAGAAATTCAAGTAAAATCTGAGATGAATCATGGGTACAAGGACACAAGTGATTTTTACAGTGAATGCTTTAAAGAACAGGGGTTCAGACTTTCTTTCAACGGCCGTGCAGCAAGTTGAACAAGTGCAGTAAGAGCATAATCGTGTAATGGCTGCTTTGTGATTAGTCAGGAGCTGAAGAGGGCTATGGATATAAAAGTAGGTCTCATGCACCTGATGATCTGTGGATAATTTCAACACAGAGGTGAAAACATTCACAATTACTACACTGCGATCACGTCACACAGCCTTGCTTCACTGTGTGGAAGGTAGAGAGCCTACTTGATAGCGACCATCTGTAATCAGAATGAACAGAACAGAATGAAGTTAAGTGGGTGACCCACCGGGGGAAAATAACTTGTCAAATCACAATACCACATGATTGGGCAGTACTATGGCATGTGTGTGTGCAGCTTACTGTTTACACTACAGAAAATGACAGCATTTTAGGCTGTAATGTGGCTGAAAATGTACCTGCTGTTTGTCAAAAGGGCCGAATTTTCAAAAGGGAAAGTTTACGTCAAATATATAAAAAATACATATATAAAATTAACAAAAGCATGTATTGTTTACAACAACCTATTGATGCTGAAGTTCAAGTTTGCTGCTGAAAGGGGTGAACACGCCCTTGCTTAAGTCGGTGCAATTGTAGCTTTGCTAAAATGGGCAGGGGTGAGAAGGGCAGAATTTTTAATATACTAGCCGTGTATGTATATTATTACTATGATGTTGCATCTGTTGAGGGTTTTTTTATGTAAACAGCTCCATTTTAAATGTATCAAACAGAATGTACATTTTTAACCCCTTCTATTCCACAGTAAATCCTCTAAGAATGTGCAGCTTAGTGCTCTGTGTTGTTGATATTGTTCATATGTCAAATCTTAAGCTCTGTATTTGGGCACACATATCTGGGAATAGAGATGGTTGAACTCACAGCCCAGGAGCAAAACACTCGGGCTATGTCACTCAACTCATATATTAAGATAACTAAAAGTTTACTTTGACTCCTTCTAGCCTGTTGAATTATTTATGTTGGGGTTTATTTGTTTTATTTTTCTGTTGTTTTTTTTTTGGTTTGATACTTCGAGTCCTTGCGCAGAACTGGAAACGTTTCAGGACTGAAAACTCCCAACTTCAGTTGCCCTCATGGATCAGTAGGCTGGGATGCATGCCATGTATTTGTGATTTTGACCAAGCAATGAGTTTGACCTTTTCTGCATGCCCCCGCACCCACCTTTCTTGTAAATTTCCGTGCACTGACTGGTAACACAGAAACGGCATACAAATAGTCCTCACGTAATGTTCAGGAATCCTGTCAGGCTTGCAATTCAGCTAACAGCTTTTTGTCATTACCTCACGTCACTGTAAGTGATAGGCCGGGCATGTTTGTTTTTAGGAGCATGTCAATTCTGTCAGTGTGGCTGACTGGTTTAATAACCACATCATTTTAACTCACTAATTACAGCTGGTGGAAAGTGACAAACAGCCCTAACGTCCATTTGTTAAATTATTTAACCTTCTTGACCAATAGTTTTATTGTTGACGATGTTATTAGAACTATTACATTGCTTTCACACTACAATCCATCCATTTTGAAGAAAAATTGATTTTGACTAATGGTGTCACACCTTTTAAAGCCGGGGAATGAAATGTTTAATGCATTACATCACCCCTCACATTTCTTTAAAGTGTTAAGAGCCTCTTCAGCCACATTGATTTGTGAGGCACAAACTGGCTGTGAAACCTTGTTGGCATCTCAATATACTCCTTGACACAACAGTGATCCTGCTCTCTCTCTCCGATGAATATGTAATGATTACAACCAACATGTGATTTTGATTTTGTAATCTGTCTGCCTTTGTATGCAAGCTCAATATTATGAAAAAAAAAACTAAACTGCATGCAGATGTTCTTGGTTTTGTCATGAGATGACTTTGCCTAATGTTTGATACTGTTTTCTGTATAAAAAAAAAACAAAATACACGACTGTGGATGCTCTAAGATTATGCTATAAGTCAGTCTTTCTTCTGGACAACATTTTGTACCTTTGAACACTATCGCATTGCCTGTTTGGCTGCTGTATTTACTATCTGGAAGCGTGACTTGATGTGAATTAAAATCTCTCCTTTGTTGTTTTGTTTCCTTTTTAACACTCAGGCACTTGTTTGCATTATTCTGGTTTGTTGAATGTATGAGTATTAATGCATTGTCTGAAATTATATTTTAGTCCTTTGCCAAATGGGCAGGTTATTATGCCTTCTTTGTTTCTGTTTCTGAATTTTTGGCTCGCATGCTTTTCAAGGATAAACTGAAAAACAAATTACTGTATTATTATAATAAATAATAACAATCATTTTAAACTTAAGAAAATGCATGAATATAGATACAACATAAGCAAATTAAGGAAACATCTTCATCAATTTGACAACATAAACACAACATTTAACTGCAGAGTAACAAAACACAAGCACATTTCAAAACAAAATGAGCTGCAAATAAGAAAATCAAAAACAGAAAGTTGCTTTTCTGGTTTTCTGTATTTGCAGTGCAGTTTCTTTTGCTGCATATATGTTGTCAAATAGATTAAAATGTTTTCCTCATTTGCTTGTGTTTTTCTACTTGCATGTGTTGTAAGTTGCAGTGTATGTTGAGCTCCTTATATTTTCTGTCAATTATTTCTGCAGGCTGTGGTAATTAACAAAGATAAAAGACGTAGTGTAATGTTGCAACAGTGTGTGCATATCAACAAAATTAACCAAATTATTAGTCTAGTTAAAGTGCAAAAGGAATTCTGTGGCATAAGTTCTGTCACTCAAGTCAATACTAATGGTGCTTGAAAACAGAGGGCGGTTCCTGCCAGCTCAGTGATACCAGTGTAATGTACTTTGACTGGGAAGCAACAGGAAGCAACATGACTGCTGTGTTTCCTGCTAATATGAGGCCAGAGTCATCACGCAAGTTTATGTCTGTGTGCTACCCAATGCATATAGCTAATTTGATAGCAAGATACATTTAATGCACATCTTTTTATTATGTTTAAGTAATTAAGTTTTCCACATGACTCAGTATATCAAAGGGGTGTAGTATATAGATGCAAACGGTTCGTTTGCTACCTTCACCAAATCATGGGCAATAAGCAAGTCCTCTCTCAGACAATGTTAAAAATCGTATGTTTGGCATGTAAACTGCATACCATGTTAACCATCTTAGTTTAGCATATTAGCATTTAAATTTTGACCTCTGGATGAAAAGTTATGGAATCATGAAAATGGTTACAATGCATCCTCACACAATCAAAGCAACATTTGAAATAATTGAAATTACCTATTAGAGGGCAGTGTTGGGCAGCGACGTACCCATTACTGTAATAATTACTTTTCCCAGTAACTAGTAGTGTAACTTATTACTTTTCTAAAACAGTAATATTACAGTTACTAATGCAAGTAACGCTGCGTTACTCGTAAAAACTAAAGAAAGAAAGGCAGAGGCGTTCTTTCCACAGCTGTAAGTAGCTACTGCCATTATTGTGTCACAGTCTAAGATGATGCAAAGAACATTGTCATCTATTGTAAAACTCAGCAAAAAGCTTCCAACCGCGAACATTTCTAAATCTGATTTATTGAAGCATCTGCAGAAGCAGCACAGCAACGTGAAACTTACAGAAAGAAACTCCGGAAGCTGCTGTCACTGATGCTTGGACTCGTCAGGAGAGAGTGGCGTTCACGCAAGGTTTTGTAACTACTGAATACTGCTCTTATAAACAGGCTACATGTGCAATAAAACATTAGATCAAAAGTCGGGATTTAGGCTACTTGCTTTATTATTTTTTTTTATTTCAGCCGGTGGTGTTAAGAAATGTTAGGCCTAAGCAATATGCTTTGTAAAAATCCTTGCTGCTGTTATGAATATGATATTAGTTAAAAAGTCCTGAGAGACTGCTGACCGCCACATATTGATTTTCAATTTTTTTTTACTAGGCATATTTAAAATCATATTTGATTGAGGAGCTGTATGGAGGAGCATATATTCGTGTAGCACCTCCCCCCTCTCTCTCTCTCTCTCTCTCTCCCGAACACCACTGCACAAACCTGTCCAAAGATACAATACCCCCGGAAACACTGGAAAGTAATATAGTAACAAAACGAGCAACACAAGTAGTTATTTTTATCACCCAGTAAATTTTTTAAGGAGTAATAGTAATATATTACAATTTCTGAGTAACTTGCCCAACACTGTTAGAGGGGCATTCCAGTTACTTAGTATTGAACCTCCATTATAGTTGCACCTTTGGGGGCCTGGCAAGAGAGAGGTTTAAAACAAAAATATCAAAATCAATGCTACAGAGGCAGAGATATGCTGAATTGAACAGATTTCCATTAGACCCGCTTTGCCAAGTAAATCTTTTAAATGACACAGCTCCAGTTTATAAGGCTTTCTGTTATAAATGTAAAAGTCTCAAAGCCCAAATCGAAATAACCCCAGTGACTTCATCAGGGTTATTTTCTGATACTTGACAACACTCCTCCAGAGCCACAGACAAGACATTATACTGGCTGAGTAGTACACATCAGGGCTGGACTGGGACAAAAAATTCAGCCCTGGCATTTTTGGCCTAGACCAGGCCCCAACAATATGTAAAACACCCCCCACAACCACTACAAAGCTGAGTAGTAAGTGTTGTGGACCAGTGTACTCACTTGCTCTTGACTGACTCCCCGGTGATCAGAGGTGGCTGTGACACGCACAATACACATACTGAAGTAGTCTACAGCTTCTTGTTCTTCCCTATCTCTCACCTCCACTGCTGCCTCAACAACCTGGCTTGACTAGACAATGGCACAGGGAGAGAGGGAGAGATTATTACAATTAATTGGGAGGGGAATTTACATTATTATAAATTCAGATACAGAATTGTTGGAATTCCCTGATAAGGATGCAAAGTAAGGTGCAAGAAGCTGTATAACTTAAACATGATAAGATATGGACCTAGCTTATGCTACGCTATTTGGCATTGACTGACAGAGTGAGCGCCAGAAGCTGACGGTTATGATAGCGTCACAATGTTATGTTAACTTATCTAATTATTATAATTGAATGAATTATCATTCATTGTCGCCATCAAGCGGTAAGCCAACTATTCCCTGCTTACCGCATTAACCACACTCTCTCCTGCTCACGCTGTTCCTCTCTTCCCTGTCACACACCTGCTCTACACATGGACCATACCAACGGCCCCCAAGGTGCATTGGCCCACTGGGAAAATGCCAGATTACCGGTCCAGCATTGCTCCACATGACTACCAAACTGACCTTTATTTTTAAATTGAAGGAATTTCCTTTTAATCAACTCGTCATTTGGAAGATACTTAATAACTCTTTTTTTAACCAGATGGCTAAAGCTGCTGCGGCCATTTATTTAATGTTATACGCACATATTCAGACACACCAAATCTGGAAACCTCCTCAGTAGATTAGACATTATAGTGCTAACTTAAACTCTATCTTGCATTAGGATTTATTCCTATTCAGAGCCCAGCTGCATTGTGCATGTCTATTGAAAAGATAGGCAATTATTCAAGTGTTATAAGGACATTAGGAGGCAAGAAAGTACAGATCTCCCTTTTGTGCCTTTTGCCAATTTACTCTTGCAGAAAACTGTAATGCTGCACAGCTCTGAATCACATGAAGGGAACAAAGGAAAATCAATTAACTGTGTGACTGTCTTTTTCTTTGTGCCCTCATCCCCTAATGCAACCCATTACAGCACAAGAGTGAAAGAGTCTGAACTCTCTGTCAGCAACATTTGGGTACTTATATCCTCTAACCTACCTGCCTAAGATGAACAGTAATACTAACAGATAACACATCAGAGAGAGAGTTCAAGCTTCACTAATCAATATCTTTAAATGAACAATTAGTCAAACAACTGTGTAATGTGAAAGGGGTGTTGGTGCACGTCTATGGCTTGGATGTGGATAAAACTCTGAAAATCTCTTTGATAAAAGGTACAAGTTTATTTACATTACCACAACTCCCAAGATGCATTGTGGTCTGAAACATCCTATCACTGTTTTGTGCGATGCACCCAGCAAGCAAAGACTTTGTGCTGATTTCAGATTCTGGGTCAGTTTTGGATGAATTCAGCAATAACTGTGCAGCGTTTTGTTCCCAAAAGACAAAGCATTTTAAATTTGATATAACTCTTGATTAATGCCTCTCACTGGGATCTACTTCATAGCAATTGTTGCTCAGGCTTGTGATTATCAAAGTATTTATAGCTATCTGACATACCAGATATTTTTTCTCAAGAGGTGGCGGAGACAAAAACTCAGTGGAGAGTGAAAATTGGACTTAAATTCATTCAACTCCAAATGATTGATTATGTTGCTCCATGTCTGATGGGTGTGCAATTAGGCAACAGCTGTGTCTATTTGAGTTTATGCCCCCTAGTGGCCAACAAATCAATGAATCCAAAACACTTAATGATTAACCTTTTAATTTACTTATTTATTGTTCATATTTTTTTAGTCAATGATGGCAGACAAAGAAGAAAACAGAAATACTGAACAGAAAGTTTGCATTAGACAGCAGGGCCTTCTATTGTTCTTCCCACTTCACATCAAGAAAGATCATTGCTCTTCATTTTATCACCTGGCAACGATTTAACATCTTTACAATTATTGTATAACAAGACCTTTTTGAAGAAAATAATTTATAGCAAAAACTCGCAATTATTCTTGTATGCTTTGAAGGGACAAGAAATGCCCATTTACTTGCATGTCAAGAATAAGATTTGAGGACATTTTGAACTTGTGATTTATGTCTTTGAGCACAGCGGAAATGAGAAAAATTTAAGCTTTCAGCTGTCTGTCTAACCAGTGGAAAATGCATGAAATGATGAACGAGTGGCTCTGGTGGCTCGTTGAATCATGCAGCTAAATTCTGAGGACTCCGCCTCTGCAGGTGAAGAGGATAAAGAGAACATTACAGCCTTTCACAAGACAGATGCAACAGTAACGACAAGGCAATCAAATGTGCAGCTGAGGTTAATAAGTTCATTTTCCTGACAATACCCTTAAAGGTTGTATAATATTTCTGCTTTAAAGAATAAAACTAGTAAATATCAGCAGGCTGGGTGTGAGTAAATGACAGCGTTGGCACTTAAACTGGTGATTTCTGTTTTCAAAAACACAGCACTGAGCCAAGTGTGACCATGGCAATCACAGAAACCTCTCTCTACGTAGCAAGAAGGCCACACTGCATTTTTGAATACGCTGAAAGGGAGGGTCCTGGCAGACAAGGGTTTAGTAACTCTTCAAAGTGCTGTCTTCCAGCTTCAAGAGTGTTAAAGGGTCTTCACAGCCATATGGAATACTAGGTGAGCAGCATATCAGACTTTGCCAAATCACACTTTGCCTCAAGGGACTTTATAATGTGGCCAGCATACAAAACCTCTTGTCCTTAGACCCTCAATTTAAATGAGGAACCCCCCCCCCCAAAAAAAACCTTTAATAGGGAAAAAAATTGAAAAAACAGCAGGAAGAGCAACATAGGAGGGATCTCTCTCCCAGGACGTACAGACATGCAATAGATCTCGTCAACATCTCCCTGACTGTCACGTTCCATTTCACCACGGATAACTTGACTTTAGAAAGATGTTTTTAGCATCTAACTTTGTGTCAAACCATTCCTGTATTTCTAGTGTACAGCACAGTATAGCGCTGCCCTGATGACACCCGACTACCAGCTGTACCTTTAATACTGTCTAATTTTTTTGTTACATTACATCGTATTGATTCAGGTTTTGTCCAAAGCAGCTTACAATGTAATGCATTTAGCCATGTGAATACAACTCAAAGAATGCACAAATCATGCAAGTACTTCAGTACATATGCTTAACTGAAACAATAAGAGGATTTTTTAGTTTCTGCTGACCTGATGTCAATGGGAGCTCGTTCCACCATTGTGGAGCCAGGACAGAAATCAGTTGTGATTATGCTGAGCGGTAGAAAGGGAGCAGCAAGCCTATTTGCAGTAGCTGAGTGGAGTGGACAGGCTGAAGTGAATAGTTTGACCATGTGCGGGATGGGCCTGAGCATTTTTCAACATTTTTGTGAAAGAAACTTGCCCACAAATAAAGCGAACAGGTATGGCAGCTTGGTAATGATGAAATCTCACAAACGTGTACTTCCTCGTCAGACTGAAACAAGCAATTTACTATAGGTTTGGGCAGGTGAGACAGTTTGATGAATCCGACTTGTTCAAGCAAATCTTACAGAAAAAAGTAAGAGGCTTAGGAAAAAGAATTTAAAAAATGTTCCTGCATTGTTCTCCCAGTGTCAGCAAGTGTTGTAGAACTGTGCCAGTAGTGTATGTAGTTTAATACAATCCAAATAATGTTTAAGTGAAGTCAACTGCTGCTGGCTGAATACAATACCTGAGGTCTAAAAGCCAACTATTATCAAAGTGTAGCCAATCTAACAATCATATTGTAATCTATAATTCTTCAGTTATAATCATTTTGAATATAAATTCTTGCACTTTAGACAACAAAGTAGACACAAAAAATCTCTTTATCTAAATTGTTGATTTTATTAATCTAATTTGTTGATCTGACTACATCACAAAACAGTTTTCAAACACTGTTGATTAATTGATTCTTATATAACCCGTTTTGTTAACAGGCTTTGGTATTTTGTGTTCTTGGTGGTGTACAAAGTCCATTCATTCATGGAGAATGGCATTTGCACAGATCACAGTTGTGTGTGCTGGTGGAGGGAGGTACTTCTAAGACATGTGCTGAGCCCTGCCAACACCCTGTTTGTTCTCAGGATTTCATCTGGGTCACAGGGAAGAGATTAGAGCTTACCCCTGTCCTCCATTTTATATGCCTCTGTCTGAGACTCTGTTGCCTCTTAAATGACGCCAAGCAGCAGCACAGAAACTCCCAAACATGGCTGCTTAATGCATTCAGACTTCCCTCCGTGCTAAAACTTGATATTTTTTTCTCAATTAGGCAATAAAAATATCTCACGCCGACAAATTTAATTAAATCCAAGACTGAAACCCATGGCGTTCATAATCCTTGAGTAAAGGCCAAATCTCTTGACTCTCAGCACCTGATTATATTATTTCTGGAAATTTTCTGATGATTCAGACATCCAAGTAGACTCACACATTCGTTATGGATAAATACAAAGCCATAAAACAAATACTTCCTCTACTTCACAAGCAGCTGCATAAAATCTGCATTTGTTCAGTGCAATGAAACATTGTAATGTTTAACTATTTTATGATTTATCTTCGCAGAAAACACGTTCTGATCAGAATCCCCATCAGTAAGATTACCAAGAAACGTTTCTGCAACTAGTATCATTCAAGTACGCCTTCACAAAGGGTTAGCTGCTTGCAAAGTCAGATTGAGTGAAATGGACTAACACTAAGCATTCAAGCCAACCCAACAAAAAGAAGAAACAATAGCATGGATGCTTGAGTAGAAGATAACAGGCCATTTAACGTGTCATTAGGCTGACAGAGACATGATGGAAAATTCAATAAGAAGGGAGTAAAGTCTCACGCCTCACACAGACAGGGTGAAGGATGGGAAGACCAACATGCATTGTATCCTTGTATATAAATCCATTATTTTAGTTCATATCAGGAAACACTATCTTCACTTTTGATTTTACTTTGAGCTGAGAAAAAAAGTTGTAAAAAAAAAAACTCATTGAAGAGCAAGTAGTTAAATGACTACATGTAATGTGAAAGTGTTTTTTCCCCAATTTTGATGCTTTGGTCTTTAAAAGAAAGAAGTGTCTCATAATATTAGTAATAGTTTTTTATTGCAGATTTATGATTTTAGTATATTTGAGGTTTTCTTTCATGTAAATTTGCTACTTTAATCTTGAAAACTCAGAATATTACCCCCCTCCCCCAGCTCTGTAATTATTTTTTTCCTAAAATGGCCCTAATATGCCGTGATACCTAATTTTTGAACTGTAGTAAATCTGTACATGTTTTCTTTTACAATAGTGAACAAAGCTATAGCACACATTTAATAAACAGGGTTTCAAGAATGTAAGGCTAAAAGTAAGTCCTAATACATGAGTTTACCATTATGCAAATTTCAAATAATCTCTCCACCATCAGTCCAAAGTTGAGGTCACTATAATGTACTTTTAAATCAGCTCTGTAAGCCAACACCAGTCCAACTGATGTAATCAAGCCACTTTCAGTAAATAAAATTGACTGCTTTGATATTATACTCCAAATATTATCCAGCTATAATTTCTGACTATTTGGCTGCAACCAAGTTGACACTAGTAAAAAAGAACGTAGAAAGGCCTCATTATACCTGAGTGCAATGTACTATGACCTGCAATGTACTATGAATGTCCTTGATTGCTTTTTCTTTCCCTCATCACACTCCTTTGGTATATAGCATCACATATCAGCCAGGTTGGTAAACTGGGTGTGTTTTTGCAGTTTGCCATGTCACATTACAAGATTTTTGAGCAGTGAAGCCTTCAGAATTCCTCCTATCTCTTGCTGCCTTTTGGGGCCACTGATGTGTTAAATTGTTTCATACACTTTTAAGGACAACTGCTTCTAGAAAACTGCTGAGTGTGCTCACAAACTATGGTGACTCAGAGTCTGGAAGCTGTAGGAAATCAGTCATTCGGATGTGTTGCTTAGAGCCTGCGGCTGTCAGGAACATCTGTGAGAGATTGTGACTATAAACGATAGTGGACTATCTTTCCACACAGATTCCAGAAGATATTTACCCTCTGAAAGTTGCCTTATGCTCTAAAGCAGGTACGGGGAATGAGTGAACATACAGTTTGAGAAGCACTGTTAAAACCTGTAAGGATTTGAAAACAAACATTGTACACATACACCTGCAACTGTAAGGTTTGTGACTTCATGTATGATGAGTGTGACATTAAAGAAATGATCTTTCTGACCACACTGTTAGCATATGTGACAAAATAATCCCAACTCAAGGCCTGTTTATCTATCTCAGAGCTTTCAACTGCATATCACCTGATCCATATAGATTTTCCCACACTGTCACCTCACACTATCAGTTGTCATTTGCAGCTCCTGTGATTTGCTTTAATGTTATAATATGTAAGAATTGAGATCACCTGTCAAATTCATATAAATATCCAATAAATATGCATATCACAAATTATAGTTATAGTTATAACTACCATTAGTTAGTTAGCACAGTTAGCTGTGCTGACTGAGTCCGGGATGGGCAACAGAAAAGGTGCTGGGCGGGCAGGCAATGGAACCGAGCTCAGGCCCAGATCGAGACCGAATGCAGCCTCGGTCAATGGAGGCCAGTTTGAAAACAGGGAAAATAGTACTGAGATGATTTAAAGTGGCCCTGACCAGGACTCTGACTCTGTGAACAGCGGCACAGACACGGCGGGTTCAGGTGGAACTGTTGAAACAACAAAAATACTAACCTAAATGGTTTTGGTTAGATGTTATTTTTATGTTTCTGTCAAGTTTGAATGAAGTGTTTTACAATGAGTTTACAAGGCAATTCGGTTGGTGAAAGAGAGAAACTTGAGTTCAGAAGGTGGTCGGTTGTATTTCTCTGTTTGATAAGGAAAATTATTGTAAGAATTTTTCCTTTCTTGACATTTTGTGAGTGAATTTGTTTTATTTATTAGACTAAAAAAGTAATGTGTCTTATGATCCTGCAGTATCTCCTCTTCATCTTTTGTAGTCATCAGCCCGGTTCTTTACCTCATCCTCCGCCAGATTGTCAGTGGATCACTCCTGTCCTGGAGACTCTGACTACAACATCACTCAGCTCTTTGCCAGCCTGGAGCTCCTTTTACCTGCCTTCCTCTTGTTGGTCTGCCACTCTGCTCTGCTTCTACACCCTACCTTTGGGGTCTAGAGATCTCTGTTCGTATAACAACTTGAGCTTGTGTAATGTAGCAAACTTGCTGCTCGCACACATCTACCAGCTGAAACTACTTTTTTATGTTTTATACTTAAATTCTGGCCATATCTTACACATTGCACCTTTAAAGTATTTTCAGTAAAGAAATCATCATGCTGAATGTGCAGAACTTGAAACGGCCCCTTGCTCAGCTGTCTTTGGCTGTCATTTAAGCATGTTTTTATTCACTCTGCCTCCACTCCACCTCCTCCTGGTTTAATTCTACTCCTTACAGCGAGATCCAACTCTGGGAATGAGCTTCCACCAGCTGGATTTCTATTTTGGTTGTTGGCGTTACAGTTTTCATATTCCAACTGATGACTGTCCAAATATGAGTTATGCGACCGAGACATTTTCAGTTCAACCACAACAAAAAAAACATTTCAAAAACATTGCTTCAACATTAGCTTTTGGTGTCCGCATCTTGGAGACAAAGAACAAATATTTTCTCTACCACAAAACTCCTTTCTCTCCATCAATCCAGTCACACAATACGGGGGGGGAAACTGGCATCATAGGACTCTTTTCCACTCAGAGTTTTCAAAATGAAATGCACCTCAGGAAGATGAGGACAAAAAAACACATCTTGAGTGATTAGGCCCTAATACTCAAGCATGTAATAAGCTACAGACAGATGTATGCATGTCTGACTTAAATATAGAAGACCAGAGTTCACATCCCTTCCCAGCAACTAATATTCATTTTTGTTATGTTTTTTAATCACCATATTTCACTTACACTACCCAAGTGTTTTAGCTGCCCAACCTTAAACATAGTTTAGCTGCCATAGCCAAATCTTTTTTTCACTAATGTTAACCATACCAAAGTTGTCGTGTGCTTGGGTTCAAGTCCTCCCAGTCAAGCCAGTTAAATTGTTCTGTTTGGATGTGTAGACCAAATCACAGTAACGTCGTGTTAACAGCACTTCCTTCACGTCACTTCCAAGCAGACAACAAGCAGTTAATTTGAATTGCGCAGATATGCATTATCTGCAAATTTGTTCTTTTTTCTTATTTTTAGCCATAACTGTAAAGTTTAAAGATATGTAGTTAAACACAGTGGTCACATATCTGACTAGCTTCTAGCTTGCAAGCGTTTTTGATAAACCAAATCTAATCTTTGTGTCTCAGGGAACATTAAACGACTTGCCCGCTGACATTCAGTTTACATTCTAATTTGTCGAGACTTGCTGTTGTTGTTGTGATGTTAGCTAGAGCTAGAGATAGTGAGAGTTGTGAGTATCGCTGTCTGGAGCTGCTGTGCTGGCTCTGGGTTTGCCTCATCGTCTTTACATGTTAGCTTCGCAGCAGCAGCGGTAGCTACAGTTCGCTAAGCCACAAGCAGTCCTTTACGTTAAAGGCCTGTGTCAGATCTTCTCCCCATCTTTGCCCAGCAGCGACTATACCTTTGTACCTTGTTGCCTCTAGCTTACAGTCCTCAAAGTAATGCCAGCGGGTAATGCCAGAGATTCAGCTTGTAAAGCCAGAAATCAAACTCATGTAATCTTTCATTGTGCAACTGGTCCTAACATTGGCTGTAGTTTCATGGTTTTGGGGAGTGTTTCAAAAAGTCATCACAATGTATTCTTGGAACTAAGTTTCATGGAGCCAGCAGGATTTCCTGACTGTCCAGTTTTTGTTTTGAATGTCTTGTGATCTTCCATTTGTTTATATAACAGTTCTTGTTGGTTTTGGCATCATATTTTTTTACCCTGACCAGCATGTGTTCTTGCACTCATAATAAATTACTGTTATAATTGTGGGTCAGTAGTTCATTATGGCATAATTTTTAATTCCCTCCCATATTACATTTGTGAATAAAGCTGTCAGATTAAATACAACCTGTTGCAGATGAAACAATATTTTATCAATTTTCATATTGTTTTATAAATAGCATTTATTGTAGTTGTTTCATATCTCTGAACCCATAACATTCACATACTGCGAGATAATGCAGAACAAAATTATCTGATACTAAAGTATTACAAAAATTGTTGTTGGTTTTTTTTCTATCTGTTGATTGTAGCGTAACTTTTTCTAGTGATCTATTAATGTATTTCTTTGTTTTGGAAACACAAACAGCAGATGACTGACAAGTTGATACTTGGGACCTTGTAGAGAAATCTTTTCCCATGTTGTTTTGGCAATAATGTCCCAAACACTTTCTGGGACATTTCTTTGTATTTTTAGTATCACTGGAGACAAATACTAAATCTTGGGAACTTTTTTCTTCTTGACTGTCCTACATGATGCAACCTAAGCCGGTGAGTATTCTGGATTTTTTTCACCTTCCAGTCTGGCACTCCTTTTTTGTGTATCTGTGTCTTGGCAGTTTGGTACAATATCAAACGTATTATGGAGGACACAAGAACACAAAAGGAGGCATGACAAAGAATCAGCGAGAGACAGGCTGAGGTCCAGTGTCCCCCATAAGCCCTAAGCACTGAACCCTCACAGACCTTAACTGATGTCAGCTGCAAAAACCAGTGACGGAAGGTCTGAGGTCTCAAAACGTTGGATGAGACGGCATATGAGGGTTAGTTGTTTTGCTCCCATTTGATTGCAAAACATTTGTGTTGGAGCAAAACCTATTTTGAGGTCACAGACAAACAAACATAAAGCTGTTTAGCAACATGTTTATGTGTTTATACTTAAAAGAAAATGTTCTTGCTGACAACCTCTTCCATATTTTGTTTGTTTCTACTTCTACAATGCAGAATTTACTGTTTTCTACGCCTCATCCTCCTTACTTACTGTTGCACGGCACCTAAGCCGTATATGTAGTTATACAATTATATAACAGTGGCAGCTTTTTTTTAGTCATAAGTTTCAAAAGTGGGTCCTTGATTTCAGACAGAGGTAGAAAAAAGCAGGCTACTGAAAACTGACAGCTAAAACGACAACTGTTTCAATCTGATTTTATCAACTGTGGCTAGCTAGCTACTTAAGCTAACGTTACTGCCATCTGTTGAAAACCCTTTGTGTGATCCATTTCGGATACTTCTTTAAGTATACTAACATGCAGTACACTGCCTACACTATGTATTTACTTGTGTAGTGCGTGAATTACGAAAGGGTATTGTCTCAAATCAACCCTGCCATCGTGCACTAACCAGAAATGATGATAACACGAGTCGACTGCTTCGTCTTCTTCTCCTTAATGGCGAATTGTAACCAAACGGATCACTATCTCTATTATTTGATTCATTTTATTGAAAGTGAACGTACCAGTATTTTTACAATTCAACCACCGCAGTTTCCTCTGCTGCCACTTTCACAAGTTTGAAATTACATTTGTGGTCCCTCCCCTTCCCTTATGTAGCCAAGATGTAGCCAAGATGTGTCCAGCGTTCAACACTCAACTTTTTGACCCTAATGAATACATCGTTGGGTTTCTCATTGTCCACTACATTTTGCCATACTTGTCAGTGTGAACGCATTTATGCACTCAAAACAGTAACTTGATATATGGACTTCCCATTCTGTACCTCTCCCACTGCTCTGTCCAAATCCACAGGAGGACTTGAAGTCCTGTCTGTTTTCTTTAGAGAAGCATGGCATGATGGCTTCATTTTGGTGATAAAATGTAAGAGAACAGTGTAGAATTACAGTAAAATAGGCTCAAATCACCCCACTCTCCCCTAACCTGTAAAGCCAGCTCCTAGGTCTTGTAAGTAATGTTGGGTTGGGTTGCTACTGTAGTAGCGTAGTAATTGCAGTTTATGGTAGAGCAGATTAATATAATCCATTGTAATCCATTACTTACACAAATGTGTTTTTTTGAAAGGCTAAAATACTGTACAAGTAACCCTCTCATTAGAGCCCCAGCTCACCACTTCAAAACTTTCTAATCTAATGATCGGACAATCTGTGTTGGGGTGAGGGGTTTAGTGAACGGGTTATTCCACTGTCAGTATTGGACGTCAGAACTGGGCCTAGTGTCTACCTGTGATTGGTTAGGGCTTAGGAGATGATGAAGCAGTTCTCTCTATTTTCAGTCCTTCCACAAATACTTCACTACGTCACTTTTCATGGGTGCAACCGAGTGCAACACTATGAATACCTTCAAGATGAGACTTCCTAAAGTGTGTGCTTTTATCCTCGAAATTGGCCTATTTGAACGATTCAATCATTTTGAAGACTGCAAAAACACGGATCAGACAAAGTTCTTAGAGATATATCGGGGAAGCAGTGGAATGCATCCGGGAGGAGGCCAACATATAATGAAACAAGCTTTGCGATCAATTTGCTATAGTTAAAAAAAGCAAGCTGAAGGGTAGCAGAGTGGAGTGGCTGGAGGGAAAAAGACTGCCTGTTCTGCACACCAAGCTCCGTTCAGCCCTCCTCCCTGCTCTATGAGGTATAAACACTTTTTCCTTTAGCCGTGACTGTACAGCTAAATACACAAGCCTTCACACCTGTGGCTGTACAACCTAGATTGTTTGAACTTACATAGACCTTAAATGCCCCTGTATAGTGAGAAAACACAACTATCACAACTATCGACAAAAGTGTCAACTTAATGACATCAGGTAATCGCTAAACGCTATAGCACCATTATCTAAAAGCTCGTGCAGACTACACGACTTTCAGCGTCGGCAGATCGCCATGCTGTTCACACTACGCAACTTGTCATCTTGTGATGGAAGTCTTGAAGTCGTTGTGGAGTTCACACTACGTGACTGATCGGTGACAGGGGGTCACACAATACACGAGCTGACCGCAGCTGTGTCACCCGACGCTGGTCTTCAAACCACGTTTTGTCAAGAAAACACACGTGAAATGTGAAATGCGAAATGATGCGAAACTACACAAGAAACAGCTGTTGTTTGTTATTTGTAAAGAAGGCAAAGAATCTGGGGGAAATAATGGATTAGCACATGCGGTTAGCAGTGATCGTCTGAGCTACAGAGAAAGCTGGAGGTGAGTAAAAAGTGTTTTGCGGTGAACAAGTAGCTGCCAGCTCTCACTGGCTGGATGTGGATGTCGAGTCGGCCGACTCCTCCAGATATCTGGCAGATGTCGGCGATGTGTCAGAAATGTGTCGGGGAGCCGTTTTGATGCGTCGTTGTGTAGTTCACGACTGGCGACCGCAGCCTGACGGTCGCCGAGCGGCAAATTGGGCTATAAATCGTGCAGTGTGAACTAGGCTTTAGTGAACCTATTAATGCTTTAATAGTGCACACAGGTCTTTTTATTCACATACAGGCACAGTGCTATAAAAGATCTATTTGTAACTCATTTCTAAGCCATCAACACATAACATACTGAACATTATATATGAAAAGTAAATGGAGGTACATTAAACAGAGCTGGGTTCTATATATTGTACATTGGTAGAAATTGATTGTTATGAAAGTCTCTTGTCTGTATGAAATAAAAGATAATATGTCTGAACAAGTCAAGCTGGTGAAGTTGCCTACATTTCCTGATAGAAAATGTCTTGTTTAGACTTACATAAAGTATCTAAACATTGGTGATGAGCTCATAAATAATAATAGATGAGAACCTCAATATTCATGAGCAGTCTGTCTGTCTGTTTAAATCTACAGTATATTATTATCAAACAGGGAATATATATATGAAAAAGAAATCACCCATGAAGGCTGAATGTTTCTCTCTAGACCACCCAGCTCATGTTTCATATGATTTGTAAACATACACCACCATGAAAATTATTATTATATTCCTTGAAGGGCTTTAAATGCCTTACTGTACTAAATAGTAAGTACTTAATGTCTTATTTATTTGTACTGGGACCTATTTGCTTTCAAAGTCCTATCTGAAGATTAGCAGTACAATAGCTGCCTGTCACAAGGGAAATACTTTTCTCCAGTTCAAATATGTTGACGCTCTCTGTTGTGGTGGCAGAGCTGTCTTTGTTTGCTTAATTAATACTTTGTTGTGGGCTTTTACAACTAATTGGTCTTGTAATTAGAGCGCTGGCTGGAAATGCTATAGTGACAGAGGCCCTTAGCGAGAGACAATTAACACCACAGTGCTTCCATGATTTATTAGACAACAATACACTCATCAGGTAGGTGGATTTAGACTTTCAAATGAAATGCAGAAGAGGAAACTTTGTTATGTTAGCATGGTGAAATAAAGCAGCAAGATTGTACCAGCTTATGTGATAAAACCAGCGAAAAATACATTTGCACATACGGTGTTTGTCTGTAAAAGAAAATGATGCAATACTTCTAAAAAAGACTTTTGGAGAAATGTGTGATGTGGCAGTCAAAATTCAAATCAGGATTAAAAGCACACCAAGATTGCTTGCTTGGGGGCTTGAGATTTAAAGGCAGGAGTTTAAAGTTGGTGCACAGATTCTTCCTCTGGGCCAAAATACACAACACATGATGGAGAGGAAGCAACTTGTTTAAAAGGTTAAGCCCTTAATCTGAATTAATACTACTTATAATAATGACAATAAAAACACTAATACCTAGTCCCCCAACTTTGGGTGGTCAAAAGTGGACAAAAAGGTAAAATGGATTGCATTTGATTCTGGGTGTGTAAATGGTTGGATTAATTTATTAGTGGGCCCAGGGCCAGAAAGTTGCTATTGGGCCCCTGCTGACCTCCTGCCCTCAGTGTATGTGCTCTCTCACTTTGAAGTTTCCATCAAGTGCAATGCACATAGAAGGCAAGGCAAGGCAAGGCAAGTTTATTTGTGTACATAGAGAAACTGAAAAAAAACACATTAAAATATAATTTTTAAAAGGGTGAAATAGAAAATAAAAAGAGGAAAGAGTTAAATAAGAAATAAAAACAGGGTAAAACAGGACAGTAAAAGTCACAGTGAACAAACAAATTAATCTACAGCCTTACATTTGATTTCATTAAAGGCAGTGGTAAAAAGAAAAGTCTTAAGTCTTAATTTAAAAGAACTGACAGTTTCAGCAGACCTGCAGTTTTCTGGGATTTTGTTCCAGATATATGGAGCATAACAACTGAACGCTGCTTCTCCAGCGGTCTGGATGGTTCATAACGAAGCAGAAGATCAGAAATGTATTTTTGCCTTAAACCATTCAGTGCTTTATAAACTAAAAGCAGGATTTTGAAATCAATTCTTTGACATACAGGAAGCCAGAGTAAAGACCTCCGAACTGAAGTGATGTGATCCACTTTTTTGGTCTTAGCGAGGACTCGAGCAGCAGCGTTCTGAATCAGCTGCAGCTGTCTGATGGATTTCTTAGGGAGCCCTGTAAAGACACCGTTACAGTAGTCGAGTCGACTGAAGATAAATGCATGGATAAGTTTTTCCAGGTCTTGCTGAGACATAAGTCCTTTAATCCTAGATATACACTTCAGGTGATAGTAGGCTGACTTTGTAATTGTCTTAATGTGGCTGCTTAAATTCAGGTCTGAGTCCATGAGTACACCAAGATTTCTGGCTTGGTATGTGGTCCTCAACATTACTGATTGAAGCTGAGCTCTGACTTTTAATCGTTCTTCCTTGGCTCCAAAAATAATAACTTCAGAAGACTATATACACGGCCCCAGGTTAACTACATCATTTTATTTTAAAATTTGCACTATGAGAGAGCAATATAAATAACAATAAAAATGTTACAAGACAGGGCTACAACAGATACATAGTTGATATTGTACTATAGTGGTGCAAAAATCCTCAACACATTTGCCAAAAGACAATTGACACACAGTGAACATGGGGCTTTAGGGGGAAACCTGGTAGTCTGGAGCAATTTCCCAGTTTGTAATTCAGCCTACGGTGTGACTTTTGCATTTAGAGTCTCCAGAGAAGTGGACTAAAGAAATGCCAGCAAATATGGGGCAGATAAATCAGGGTGAAATATTAGGCTACATGTGTAGAAATAAAACACTCTGGTGCGCTGTTAAGGAGCAAAAACACACTAGGGAGCTCAGTAATTAACAAAAAAACAAGCTCTTTTACAACTGTCTACTCATGTAAAGAACATGTTCAAGGATGTAGGTCGAGACGTGTGAAAGGCCATTCTTCCACAAGGCACAGTGTAACCCATTTTAAACGCATAGTGCTGCTACAAGCTGCGAATATGTGCTTTTCCACTGTGACCTCACAGCAGGGGATAACCACTCACATACAGGCTGAAACACCAGTGACGCAACAGGATGTCATTTACTGTGAATTTGACCTTGAAAAATATGCTCTTGTCCCCCAGTACTACGCAAAAGGTGCCCAGCGGTCTCACGCAGGTAAGTTAAGAGAGGGCAAATTTAACGCAATTGTTCTCTGATACACAGGAGTGACAAACTGGCAACAATGGCATTTGTACTGATTCCCTGTATGTCGTTATTATCTACTGAACTCACCTATGTCAAAGGACAAGATGGAGTAAAAGCTGATCTTCACTGTCAACAGCTTTCTAAGTTTCCACGACACAATAACCATGGCAACGTGAGAAAATAATTGCTAAATTGGAGCTGTGTACGTAAATCACATGTTCAATTCAAGAGCACCTGCAAGCTTCAGGCTCGCAAGAGACAAGAAAGAGTCTGCCACCTTGTATCTGTATATGATAGATATTAAATATTGTCTTTATTAAAGCTATTTGATTTGTTTACCATTACATAAAATGTTATCACAATAAAAAATTGTCCTATCATTCAATATCGAACATTATCACAATAAATGTAAAATCATTGTTTTTTCCAAGTTTGAAGGCTGATTTTTGTTCCTGAGTGAAAGTTGAAGGAACCAGATGGTTAGTTGTGGTTTTAAAGTCTTCTTTATGGTCAGAACATAACAAACAGTTGATGCCAAAGAGTGGATCACTTAACAAATCTAAGGTAAAACATTCAAAACAATCATGATAAAATACTTTTCCAACTAATATATATGATTAAAATTTTGTTAAACCTATTTTTCAGTCCATTTTCCTCAACAAAATAAATATCTTAATAGGAAAATGAAGTGCTAATTTTTTCATGATTATATTATATTGTTATTGAGGAAAATAACGTCACAAGAATCATCATTATTGTTGTTTTATTGCCCAGCCCTGCCTGCAATTTATGTACTATGTTTCGTCCAAGAGACGTCTTTAGTTCTGACTGTCTGGTAGGGAAACTCAGCTTTTTAACCTCTGTGAGGTCGTTGCCAAGATGATCGATTCTGCTGGTTCTAGTGCTCCTGGCTTTGTAACGACAGTCATTATGGTCGTTGGAGCCACCCGAGGCCAGGTCTGAATGATCATCGTTGGCATCCTCACGTGAGGCCAAAGGTGAAGGTTGGTATAGTTCCCTCTGAAGCGATGAAAGGACAGCTTTTTAAGTGGGGGATAAGTGGTATTGTAAACCCCCTTCTCTGTTAAGTGCCGGCTTCTCAACCCGGGTGTAAATGGCTTCCTTGACACCTCTTTCTAACCATCCATCCTCTCTTTTTAAAATGTGCACCTGGTGGTTCTCAAACAAGTCCTTTATCCTTCAGATGTAGGTAAACTGCTGAGTCCTGACTTGAGGAGTTGGCCCTTCTTTGTGGAGCCATGCGTGTGGGTAGTGGTTGTTTCTCCAGTAAGCATGTATGTACATTCCTTACTGCATTGAACACAACATTTCTGAATTCCTCAAAATGTCTTCTCACTGTTCTAACCAGTAAAAAATATGCATCAGCAATGTGTCTGAAAGGAACTTAAGATGTGGATGCGTTAATCAGCAAAACGGTTTCTCTACCTGCCGATATAAATTTGCATCCACCTCTGTTTTTCAGCCAGGAATTTTAGGACTATCATATAGGCTATATGAAATTCTTAATGCCAAGTGTAAACAGCCCAAAATATGAGCTGGTAACAGTGTTTAACCCTCAGGCGTTTGAAAACAAATTTAGGAGGTGGATGCATTATACGGCAAAACTGGTTTTCTACCTGCCGATATTTGCTTCCACCTATAGGAAATTCTTCACGTCATGTCTAAACAGCACAAAGTATGAACATTTAACAGTGTTTGACCCTCAAGTGTCTGAAAACAAACTTTTATAGGCCTATATATGATTTATCATATATCTAATTTCATCTAATCTAATCTCTTTAACCTTGGTCACTTTTGGAGTGGTTTCAAGGGAAAAAACCACAAACGGCCCAGAAATCCTAAATTAGACTTACAATTTAAACTTAAAGCTTGTACTCATTGTCCTCGTTTCATTTCAAATCGACAAATACGCTATAGAACAACATTTCCCATGATCCCCCGATCCACTGCAGACCCGCCCCCCTCGTTTGAATGGCAAGTTGTTTGTTTCAGTCCGACCAGCTGCTAACTATTCCAGTCGGAGAGCAAACATGGGGAACAGCGGTCCTCTGCTCTTCCATTTAACAGGTCTGACAAGCTACGGGAAGCGCATGAGAAAATCACTTCCGCAGTTTCTTCACAATAAAAGCAACCCTTTAAAACAACGCATTCAATCAGGGAGCTGCGTTTTTATCACTTAATGTCTGTCTGAATATGCCCAACACCTAGTCAGCATAATGTAACCTTTTCAACTATTAGGATTTTCCCCGTTTTACTTGTTTAGTTAGCTAATTGTATCATATGCAACATTTATTTAGCAGCACTGTTGCTTCACCGCTGTTGTCCCTGAGTTTACATGTTCTTCCCATGTCTGCGTCGGTTTCTTCCACCATCAAAAACCTGTTAGGTAGGTTCCTCTGTCAGTGTCATTTGACCAGACACTGCATTTCAATCTGGAGTTGGTCCCCGAGCTGTGTACGTGGCAAATAAAGTACCTTTAACCTTGAAAATGATCAACTCATAAAACACAGTGTTACCATTTGATTTACCAATACAAACTTATATGTGTCTACATTGATGTCTCTTCTATTATTTCATAGTGTCATGCAAAATAACTATATATTTTTCTTGTGGTGTACTAAACAAGCCAGAAAATTTCAACTACCTGGATAGAGTCATAACTTGGGAGACATATTTTATATCAATTCACCTGTTAATTAATATTTCAAAATGAAATGATTAATCGTTTGGTCCATTAAACATCAGAAAAATACTAAAAAAATATTAATCGCAATTTCCCAAGGTGACATCTTCAAATAGCTTTGTTTGTCCAGTGAACAGTCAAATACCCAAAGTTTTTTTACCCTTACAACTGAGAATTTGAAACTAGGTAATATTTGGCATTTTTGCTTAAAAAAATAGCACAAAGATTGGAAACGAGGTAAACTCACCTGACTCTGTCCAACAGTACCTATGAATGTATACAGTAACACAAAGATGGGAATGTTTTGGTATGTGGTTTCAGCAGCAAAACTCCTATCAAATGGGGGTCCCTGGTTCAGGTAAAAACGTTTGAGAACCACAGGTACAAAATATGGACATAGTGTTTGTGAAGTCATTAGTTTCTGAAGAGCTATTGTGAAGCTCGGTGTGGGTGGCGCCTGACTTGCCTAATTCCTACTAACTCCTCCTAACTAATCCAAAAATGGATATGCTGAGGAGGACGAATGAAACCAGACAAAACCCACCAAACCCAAAAAACATACCTTAAATCACGTTGCACACCGTTTTGAGGAAACATGTGGTTTACTGGTACAAGATGTTTTGAGATTGAACTTGCCCCTGGTAGCTGTGGCCAACCACCGGGAACAGCACCCACCTGCCACTCAAAGCAGCCACACTTTTAATTATACATAACTTCAAGCCATAGTTTTTGGCACTTCCGCGTTAGCTTAATTTTTCAGCCCCGGAGGTTGCTGCTTGGGAAAACGCTTTGTGGGCCACAGGGGGAATTCTTTTGCTGTACAGTGAATGGCCCCTGGGCAAAATTAGATCCAAAATAGGAGAGGCTGAGCTGTATCCAGGTCGTCATCGCGACTTCCACGTAAAGGGACCGGCGATGTATGTGGATAGAAATGTCTCATTCTAAGGTAATAACAACATATTGGTTCATTATGTAAGATTTTTATACACCACTGTAAACATAGTTATGTAAATTACACTTCAAACTTCAACTCATCTCCTATAAAGGCTTACACAACCTGGACCCGCCCTACGTCTCCGACCTCCTTCCCCCGCCACACCTCCACAACAACACCTTCAGAAAAAAGCACCTTTTTCGTTTTCGGTGCTGCACCTTCTCTCTGGAACGCCCTCCCTCGCCACATCCGACAGGCTAACACCATGCCATCTTTCAAACAGGCCTGCAAGACTGCATTCCCCAGTTAACTTCCTTCTCCTCTCTCCTCTCCTCTTCCTTTTTAACCAATTACTTTCATCTTACCCCCTGTAAATTGTCTTTGAGTACTTAGAAAAGCGCTATAAAAAGGACATGGCACACCACTGGACACCTTTTGAGGAAACACATGGTTCAAAGCTGGCGTATTAAAAGCAGAGTTGTTGAAAATCTGGTGGGAGTGGCCTGTAACATTAGCTGTGGCTAGCTAGCGGTTAGCTGTAGCTTCATATTTAGCTTTTTTTATCATCTAACTCAGAGCTTTTCAAAGTGGGAGGGATATATTACAGTAGTTCATACAGTAGTTATCAAAAGGACATCACATAGAATAACTAAATGTGTGTGATTTGGTTAAAGAGATAGTTCAGAGACATGGTAGTAAAGGATTTATATTGACTCCCAGAGTCAGGAAAACAAATATGCCTAAGGACCTTTTTTATGCATTTGGTAGTCTGAAGTTATGTCAAACAGTACTATTATCATGGGGCTCCATTGTTGAGTGTATGTGGGATCAAATAACAAAATCATGGTCCCATAGGCATCCAGGAACTGAGTGAAACTAAGCAAGTAAACTAAGGGGGTCTGGGGAAGCACATTTTCCCAAGCTTTGTCTGAGGGGAGGCCCACAGTCTCTGACATGAAAACCCCTGATCTAACTGAATCACAATCAGATTTATTGCCAAGTTGTTATTACACACACAAGGAATTTTTTTTTGGTGACTAGGTGTGCAAAAACAAAATAAATCTATAAGGATACCTAAAAATATCAGATCGGCAGAATAACTGTCCTCCAATTACGTCCTTCAGGGTTTGCTGTGGCTATATATATATTAAGAGTGATGCTTAGCTCTGTGACTCAAATACATTGATAAAACATGAGAAGCACAAACTCGGGCTAACTAAAGTTAACATTACAGCCCCTGACCCCTGTTACTTCGGCGCGATTTTCAACACACCCTTCCAAGCTTGTGCTGGAGACTTTTATTTTGAAAACCCACGACCGGAAGTGTGAGTGGTTCCTTTGCAGCTTTGACAGCAGCTCCGTTTTCACCTCTTTGCTTTCTTTATTCCACCCTGCCTCGCTCTTTCTTTCTCTATTTAATAACTTACGCCTAATAGCCCGCCGTATGTGTGTATTTATTTATTTATGCATCTTACTTGAAAGTGTTTAGGTTTTACATTTTAGTCGTTCCTCAAATGAGAAGACGTAAAAGATGGAGCTTCACATTTTAGAGCACAGCTTGAAAGTGGCGAGTATAGAGAAAGAGGGCATCCAGATTTGCACTCACGGATTAATAAAACTCGCTTTCTTGGCCTCCAAAACAAGGTACGTAACTTCCCAGACTCGACAGTTGCATGTAAGTACACTGTGCCATTTATGCTTTTCACATGCTCCACTGTGTTGTTTACTGTAAGGATACTGCTGTTGTTAACATTACAGCAAACTAATGCTGCACGTACTTGTGTGTTTATGTTAAAAGGTAGCGGTGTTAATATGTTATTTTGAGAGAGGGATAGTGTGTTTATGGTCTCTGCCACCAGTTTCCAAGCCATCCTTGTTCTGTAGTGTCATTTTGTAGCTTTGTGCCATCTGTAACGTTAGCTGGGTCGACGCCAGCGGGGATGTGTGTATGTGTCTGTATGTGTGTGTTTGTGTGTGTGCAGCCTGTTTTTCCTTCTCTCAAGAAAATTAAAACATGTTTTCAACCAAACTTGAACAAGCAGTAGAGGGCAGATCAGCACGTATTGTGTTTCCTGTCCTCTGAAGTGGATATTCACTGTGAGCCGTAGGAAACTTTAATTAAATTGCAGTGACATGACAGCAGGCCTTTACACTTGGCATTGCTCTGTTGTGCAGTTTTTTATTAGCACCACAGTCATTAATATTAGCCTAAGCAAATTAGTTCACTTAAGTGACACACTGGCTGTGTTTGACGTGGCTATTTTACAGCAGGCAAAGTCGATCAGCAGTCTAAGTGTGGCAGTGATCTAAACTCCCTCTGTGCTAGGGAGAAGTTACAAATAAAACACAGTTCTTTCAGACTACCTACTACTACCTACCTTATAATTAAAATTACCTACTGGGTTTACTCAAATAGCTAACCCGTATTTGCATCATCAAGTAATCTTTTCTCTTTTTTTAACCCTTGACTCCAAGGTGACGTCTTTAAATATCTTGTTTTGTTCCACCAAAAGTCTAAACCCAAATATATTCAGGTTACAGTGATATAAAATAGAGAAAAGCAGCACATCCTCATATTGAAGAAGCTGGAACCAGGAGGGTGTTTGGCATTTGAAACTTCGATATAGGCTAGCTCAGATATTCAAATTGGCACATGATAGTACTAAACCAGACAAACATGAATGCCTCATGTCCATCAAGTCCAGGATTCAAGGAAATTCTCAAAGTTAATTAATATAGTGCCATATTATCTGTTCTCAGTATTTTAACCCTCACATGGACAACTCTGCAAAACTGTTTGTAGTTGTCGCAAGTCATGAACATAAGAATCTATCCATCCGGGATGAGGGCTCCTGGCAGAACCCGCAACTCTCGCCCCACAATCCATTAGTTTTGTTGATGATGACCTTAAAGGGGATTATTATGCTAATTTCCAGTTCTATGTATTTATTCTGGGATTCCACCCAAGTAGCTTTGCATGATTCAAAGATTTAAAAAAAAATACTTGTTTATCTTAGCGTATTAGCTGGGTTCAGCCCTGACTAAACGTTGCAAAATGTTTGTCTCAAAGCAAACTGGACACCCTGTTGTTTACCAAGCGCACTGCACTTCACTTCCTTTTTCATACGGCAGTGTTTATACACATAACTGCTGATTGCATAACCTCTGACACACCCACCAAAGAAGAAAAAAGTTCCTCAAAGCCCATTTCGAGGAAACAATTGAATCCAGAAACTGTAGCAAAATGTTTCGAGACTTGCCCCAGTTCTTTTTAAATACCCAGGTGTGCTTGATAGTAAATGACAGCTTTAACCAATCTCAGAAAATAACAATATGGGGCGCTGACTTTGATGAATATACTGTTTATTAGCCCAGAAATGAGGCAAGAATTCGGTTGGGAAACGAGTAGCGCCGCCGAAGCGTGTTTCTGGGTAAGCCATGTAGCTAACAGCCCCATCAGTTTAGCAGACTCTGCTCGGACTGGAAGCTCGAGCACCGTGGGAGTGTTGATGTATACACGGCTTGATGAGGAGCTTTGGATCACCAGGAGGAAGAGGTATTGACGTCCGGACTCTGAGCTCCCAGAGTCCAGCAGAGTCAGCTATCTAATGGGACCTATAGCTGCACGGCTAACTGAGCTAACTAGCTAACGGCAGGTACCGCTTTAGGAACAAGTAATGTTTGGAGCAAATCATAAGCAGATGACCAAATAAGGACCTCCATGCCTAGCTGACATCAGCTCGACAGGAATGTAGAAAAAAATGTTGGAAACCTAGAATTCAGAGCAGCATTACATACGTTTGTCTCACTATTTGAAACTTTGCCCATGTTTAACATGAACATCAAACATTGTTACATTAACAGAAAATAAGGGAGGGATAATACGTCCCCTTTAACAATAGTCACTCAAAAAACACTGTGATGGAATAACATGACTTCATAACACTAGAACTGGACCACATGTTTATTAACGTAATTCTATAGAGCAGAGGTTTTCAAAGTGGGAGGTGTGACATACTATATCCGCCATAAACTAAAGTCAGCTGATCTTTCAGCCTCGCACCATTTCTCTGTCAGGCTGTAGAGATTTAATAATTCCCTTTAGGAGATGCAGAACTTACTGTGGTCATTTCAGTGAGGAAGTAAACACACAATAAGTGTGGTTTTGCCTTGCAACCAACTTGTTTATCACTGCTTGTTACGGTAGCTTTGATACTGTCAATCATAAACCAGCTATCACAGGCTCATTGTCACAGAACTCAGATATCAGTTGTGAGTATTTTGCTAAAAAGCGACAAGAATGTCAAAGATGGTTTAAAAGATTGGCGAGGAAATCTACAGTTCATCAGACATTAAAATACCTATTTGACCTGCATGTAAGCTCCGTAACAGTTGATTTTGTTGCAAACACAAGTGATGGCTTTTACTAAACACTGTCCAGCGGATAATTCTTTCACACAAAATTTTCATTCACCTCAAATCACATCAGTGAGTTTGTCACACAGGCTATTTGTGTCCAGGTGTAGGTGTGATTATGCACTCAGTCTGTTGGTGGTATGCAGCATAGTGGTTGTTATCAAGTAAACCGGCACAAGTGCCTTTTGGCACCTGTAACTTAAGTAATATGAATAATAGCATCAGTACAGCCTGTAGTTGTTGCTTTCTTACAGTGAAGTAAGAAAAACAAATGAAAGGTTCCTTATCGGGTCGTATCATTTGTCTGCAGAACATGGGACACTAATTTGCAACTAGTTTCTTTTTCTAGTATTTCCTTTCCCTGTAGTTGGTTCTAGCTGTTTCTTCTCTCCACGCTCCCATCCTCTGCTTTATGGTGCTTTCAATCATAAGGCAGTAATATGGTGAATTTAATCCTTGCGACGCTTTCCTCGCGTGAGTACATTCGCTGCAAGTGTTCACACACAATGCGAGAAGGCGATTAGAACCCGTGAAAATTCGCTCGATGTGGAAATTTTCAATTCACGCGAAGGCCTTCGTGGTGTGTGTTGTTTGGAAAGGACCAGGCAGAAAGGAGGAACTGAATCTCAGCTGGCCGACAGACAGCTGCTGAGCTACGGGGAGCTGCAGAGGAGAGAGCCGGGGCAGTGCTGCAGCTTTAGGACATATAAACACCGGAGGTCGGACTGAATTATACTCTTGACAACAATGCTGTTTACCTGCGGGAGGAGCTCAGGGTTTTATTTAATTAACTTTTTACTTAAATTTTTGGGATTAAAATGTTTATTTATCTTCACTGGCGCTTCTCAGCAAGAACAACCTTGTGTTTCCAGTTCCACTGTTGTTGTAGGCATTAGTGGGGACCCAGAGCTCTGTGGGACTACTACTTCATATTTATATAAAAACTGGACATTGCTTTGAGAAAAGTAAGCGAGGAAGTTGAACTACCTGGAGAGTTCAGAAAATATGTTTAGTGTTTATGCTTTATTCCAGCTATCGTAGTACTTTACAGTGAAGAAGTTATCATAGCACAGGCCTGATGGATCCTAACTCCATTCAGAAAACCAAAATTTTAAAAGTTGTTGTTCTGCTGTCTTGCTGACAGACCTCACAAAGCATTAATTCCTATGTTTAACAAATCAGCAATCATGTTGTAGTTGTTTTGGCATCAGTTTGATCCGTTTATTGCAATTAAATCACAGCAAAATATTTACTTTGGGTTCGTACAGCTGTAATAATCGCGGGTTGTTTTCGCATTGTCTCGTTGTGTGTTAACACTTGGCAGTAGTCCAGCAATAAAATCCCTGCAAGGAATGCATATTTATATTGTTGTGGCACACTTTAGTGGCTCCTCCCATTGATGAGCCCCTTCAACAGCATACTCTGTTACAGTGTTGTAGTGTGCCTCCTGTCTCTACTACTTTGCTTAGTCAAACTAGTTTTATTCCAGTCCTTTTTTTTTGCTTGCAGTTTAATTTAAGAAAACACACATGATGTAGAACATTTAAAGAAAATCTCATGACCTGCACAGAGCTGAAAAGCTACCAGCTGGGTATCGTTTACAGATGCCAATACAACAACTGGAGTTTCGGTAGCGATGCAATACCAATACACTGGAACTGATGCAATCCCTTTTTCAGTATTTTAGCTAAGGGAATATAAACATCTTGTAACACAATTGGTCGATTCATCAGTGTTTAAACTGCACTAATCAATAGCTTTATATAAACAATGGGTCAAATGACAAAGTGTCATGCGAAAGGTGTCACAGCTCATTGTTTTTGTTTGCTAGCCGGACCTCTTATCATTCTCATTTCTAGGCAGCGGGCAAAAATGCTTTGAGAAACCCACTCTACACTACCTGCCCAGCAACGAATGGCAGACGGACACAGTTAGCGCCTAGCTGGTGAACAGAGTGGAGCTCTTAGCAGCTAAAGACACAGATGCAATTCTCAGGAGTTGGTGGAGACCAAACCAGAGCTAAAAGGAGAGAAAATATTGCACTTGTATTCATCAGGTACACACCAGATACACAACTCCAAATGAATGATAATGTTGTTGTGTGAAACTGAATGTGTCAAATAGGCAACTGACTGCTAACATGTTCACCACAGCAAGATTAGGAGGAGCCTATCTGGTAGTGTTTTGTTTTCCGCTTGTTCTGCTGCCACATAAACCAATTAACGCAGCTTTAGATAAAGAATGATTATTTTAATACAACGTAGTCTAACGTTATATCAGGAAATATTTTATCAAAGAGTAAATAAGCTTTAGCATCTGCTTTGGCATTTGATTCCCCTTTCCGACGCTTTTTGATACTTGATGACATGGACATATTATTGCGACCAGAATTCAGTACCAAGCCCTAAATATAAATTGGGCAAAGTAAGATATCCTCCCTTTGATAACACTTATAACAGCTATTGGATTGTTCAATATTTCATTTGTGCAATACATAGGCTATTAGGGGTGTGCGTTATCTCATTGTGTAAGGGTTGTGCTTATTATATAGGTACCTGTCTAATGTATATGAGAGCATGTGTGTTGAGAGATGTTTATTTCTGTATTTTGTGTTGTCTTTTTAAAGCTGCAGAATGGAGTCCAAAACAAATTTCCCTTTGGGGGCAATAAAGTATGTCTTATCTTTTATATTAAATTTTCATGCTCTTATCTTGTTTTTTTTTTTTTGTATTATTCTTTACACTTGTTAAAGCACTTTGTAACTTGTTTTTGAAAAGTGCTCTACAAATAAGGATGATGATGATGATCTTATGAGATATATTCAACTGTCAAAATGTGTTCCCTTGGTTAGGGTAGTTTTTACACACGTGTTCTGTCACAGATTTAAGTGGTTTGAAATGCTGTACAGTATAAACTAATTTAAAGACTCCCTGTGAAGTTCCTTGCATGTACACAGAATGTGAGTAATGCAGGCAAGTGTTGAGTGATCTTCCTGTTGGTGACGGGTAATATGCTGAGTCTCTGCAGTGATTTGCTATTTGATCTGAATCTGTCATATAACAAACTAAGTCAGTGTTAATGACATGATCATGATTGGATGAGTATTGTTAACCCAGACACGACAAAAACACCAGTGTCATGTCCTGACTCCACAAAACACAATGCAAGTCAAAGTGACACTTGACAGCTCATTTAATTCCAAGAGGAAATGCTGCTGTTCCCGTAGAAAGAATTTCTAAGTCTATTCTGTTATTCCCCTGTCGTTTTTCACACCTTTCAGCCAAATGTGACGTGCGAACATTCAGTAGCGTTGTGCATGGTGTTTTATTTCCATTTTTCCTTTGTGCTCAAGAAAGTCTGCTGGACATGATTTCAAGCTGATGTATAGCTTTAAATATCCAATATCCTTCACCATCTCAGAACATTTTTGTTTGCATTGAATCTTGACAGTTGGGTTTCTGATGTAAAAATAGTATTTCAGAAAAGGGGTGTGGACATATAATAATAATAATAATATGACACAAAAGGGAAGACAGAAGTGTTAGCATCTGTTGGGAAGTGTTGTCTGATCACAAGCAGATATGAGAACATTGACAAAATAAAATGCAGGCAAAAAATGTTAAAATTTTCATTTAAATCAGGAACTATCTAATCACTGAATAAGTAAATAAGATTATTATTGTGACCAAACATTAGATGTCAGTTTTCGGTACTTGTGGTTTTGTGTGACAGTATTGTGTGCTACGGGCATACAATAGAGTTTGAAACAGAAAACACAAAAAAGTGGAATGAGTTACCCTGTGTTGTAATGGTTGTGTGGGCCACTGTTTTTTTTTTTTCTCCCTTTACCACTTTTTTAAAACAGTAACTTGCAGACATTGCAGTTCTTGGCCGGGTTATTGGAAATTATCAACGCTGTCTGAAAGCGTCAGTTATGACGCATTGAGATGAGAACGTGTTGACATATCAGAAGTGAGACAATGTGAAACAGGAAATACACTGATGTATAAACAAGGCAAATACTCACACTAGCAAGCCTGTAAAGCTCATTGTAAAGAAAACCTGCTAGATAAACCACTGAAACTTTGGCCTAGGGCTGGAGCGATTCGTCAACGTAATAGATTGTGTAAATACGTCGACTCGCATTATGTGCGCCGAAGCGTCGCTGCGTCCGGTGTTAGTGGAATTCCCCCGGACAAGCCCCAGCTACAAGACCTCGCCTTCGACGGTCTAAAGTTTGGGAGTATTTTAGACAGACACTCAACTACGTGCTGCTCCGTAAGCTCTGTGAATTGGAAATAGTTTCACTGCAGCACAATTGCGGTCCACAAATATGTGAAGCGAAAGTATCCCGGAGCACTGCCGGAAGCACCGCAATTCGCGTTTACTTTCTGTCTCCACACAAGCACGGCACATAATCAGTACAAGGAAGTATTTCTTTATCGCCTTCATGTTAAAAGTAATTTCTGCCCCGCTGCTGTCATGGTAACCTAACGTTACACCGAGTGTCATCTAACGTTCTGTCGTTTCATATTTTCTGTTCGGCCACGTATGAGCGAGAAAACGGCTGAAACTAACATTACAGACAATCTTTGACTGTTTGTACAGTCTGTGAATCCTTTCAGTTGTTTTCTTTGCCCCACACTGATACAGAAATATATTTGATTATCATACTGCATTACTCAATATTGAATCAGAATCAAAATTGATCAGTGACGAGGAAATTTGATTAATTTTAAGATATGCTACTATTGTCATTATTCTGATGTGCTTGATCAGGATGATTGAATAAAAAAAAATTGGTATGTTAATCGAGTAATAGGCAACTTTTTTTTCTTTAGAATACACAAAAGTAGTTGTAAAAATAAGCGTTAAATTAATCGACTGGAAAAATAATTGTTATGTATGTTATGTGACCTGATGATGGCTGGACAATAAAATAACATCAATTGTCGCAATATCATTTTTAAAAATATAACAAATGTTCAATAAATATTCTATAAATGTTTGATTCAGCAAAATTCAGCCTTTAAACTCCAAAGAAATAACAATTTGATACTTAGTGATAATTATCGATATCGAAAGATATGAAAGTTTTTATCGTGATAACATTTTTGACCATATCATCCAGCCCTATGATGGTTCTAGATGATATGTCAGGGGATCACCAAAGTCATTACAGTTTGTTTTCACTAAAAGTAAATATGTCAACCTCATGGTGACTGGACCAAATTGGTGGACTGACCAAGAGACCGACATTGCCATGCAACTACATGGCAAAAACAATATTGCAACATTTATTGTTATCGAGGGAAAGCTGATAATTTTATCTTGAAATACATTTCAGGTCATATTTTTTAGTCTCTGTGTTTGCACTTTTAAAAACACGTCTCTATCATTGAGATTCCTCCCACAGAACTCTGTGTTGGGGAGGTTTATATTGGGATCAGAGCAGCACTGTGCTTTATTGATGGCTTGGTTATGAGCCCCATATTCAATATAAAATGATAAAGAAGACATTTACAGGCATAGTTGCAGTGTTGTGTTGGTCCCTGTACATCTCATTGATGCATCTTTTTATATGAAACTGTCTCCTTAATTCTTCAAACAGACTATTTGATGTGTATGTTATGAATGCTTCGGGGAGCAGCAGGGCTAAAAGAGACAGTAATTGTTAGACTTGAGAAATGACTTATGCACTCCAGCCTTGTCCAGCTCTGAGCTTTTCTCACGCTTTGTCAACATACCGTATATCCACTGTTTGATCTGTCCTCTCTTTTTCTGTCTCCTATTCAGATGCAAGTTCTTCAGTTTGACTGAGACCCCGGAGGACTACACCATAATCGTCGATGAGGAAGGCTTTAAAGGTAGGCCCGGATCTTTAAAGTCACTGTGGCAACCATAGATCGGGTGTCAGGAAAAGATCACATTGTGTAATCTGTGATTCTCTCAAGCACCACGTAGCTTCAGCTGCCAATGTTTGAGCACACTTTGTCATTATGGACGTGAGGCCAAGCTGCCAGTCGTGGTTGGCTGATTGAGTGAATCCATGTCATTACACACCCTTTTCCAGGGTGACCCTCCTTGGTTACCCTGGTGACTACTGGCTATGTGTTGCATAAGTGGTGCAGGTATTTTCTACTGGTGACTGGCTCTCAGTGTGTCTGTGCCTGTTTTCTGTTGAACTATGAAAGTCAAACTTATAAAGCAAGAGTACATTTCTGAAAACTTCCAGAAGAGACTGAAACGACATTTTTCTGACCTTTTCATATGGACAGAATACATCTACATTCATAACAATAAGTAATACTATAATGTCTGAGAATTATTATACAATCCAGTAGGGCTGGTCGATATGGACAGAAATGTTATCGCGATAAAAACATTTTATATCATTCGATATTGATAATTATCACAAGATATGTCAAATCATTATTAAGTTTAAAGGCAGATTTTTGCTCCTGAGTGAAAATTGAAGGAACCAGATGGTTATTAATGTGGTTAAACTTTTGTTTGTGGTCAGAATGTGACAAACACTTGATGCCAAACAGTGAATAACTTCACAATTCTGAGGTAGAACATTCAAAACTATTATGATAAAATTGACTTTTTCAGCAAATATGATTAGTAAATCCTTTTTCAGTCCCTTTTCCTCGACAAAATAAATATTTTAATCGAAAAATTAAGTGCTAATTTGTTTGTAATTCAAATGTATTAAACCGAATATTTATTGACAATATATTGAACAGTTATTATATTGTTATTGAGTAAAATTATATTAATTATATTGATAATTATCATTGTTGTTTTATTGCCCTGCCGTACAATCCAGTCCATTGACAGTAACGTATTAAGGTGAATGTGGGTGATTACTATTGAGTATCCTGTTTAATCTACTGTATGTTAAAATTACTTGATTAAAGGGTTTTGGTACATTTTAATACAATCCAGTGAGACGTTAACATTTGTTTATTAGCTTTTAAATCACTGATAGGGCTGCAACTATTGATTATTTTAGTTAGAAGATTAATCCGCATATTATTTTATTTAAAAATTATTTACAGATTGTTTTGTCTATGAAACATCAAAAGGTTTGTTAAAAACCCTATAACAAATGTCCAAAAGTCCAAAGGAATGTCAGCAGTCCAAAACAAAAATTCAACATGATAAAAAACTATGCAGCCAATGTTCATATTTGAGAAGCTGCATCCAGCAAATATTTGGCATTTGTACATTAAAAAAATGATTAAAAAAACAATGAATTGATGATCTAAATAGTTGCCGTTGATTAGATGATCATCAACTTATCAATTTATCGACTGATTGTTGCAGCCCTAATCAGTATTATGTCAATAGTTTCCAAGTAGTGCTGACTGATAAAAACCATTGCAAACGACGAAAGCTGTCTGGATTTAGCCAAATGCTTCATTTGCCACGTACAGGAGGAAGGACTGATACTGACTAATGTCTGAGTTTTTTCTAAACGTCTCTCAGTATTTTGATGTTCAGAATATGAATTATTTTATTGACATTTTAGAATTGATTCCACCATTAAGTTTAAACGCAAGACAGATTAAACTCGCATCTCAAATATTGTTGACTCTTCCTAGTCTGACAGACTTTTAAATGATGAGAAACAGCAGACTTAAAAATCCAAAATCCCCCCCCAAAAAAGCAAACAGGAAAGCTGGTCTAATACACAGTCTGCTCTGTAACACAGATGAGTCACAACTGCTGAATCATATTGTATTTCCAGGTAATAAAAAGGCAAAAGAACTCTAAGAATAAAAAGTATGTGTATAAAAGATGAAAAACAGGAACTAGAAAACTGAAAACATAAGGAACCCCCATGCTCATTGCTCGCTCTCCGAGTTTCTATTTATACCAAACTGGTGTTAAAAATGTGTCATTCCTTGTGCATTTTTCCCAGGAAGGAGTTTGCAGACACATTGTTTGGAACAACAGCTATAAAAAGGTTTCATGAACTGGCTAAAGGTTAAATCATTGTTGTACATTATAAACATAACTGTGTGTTAGGACTGTTATTACTGGAAGAAATAATACTGTTAATAGCCTAATAGCCCCTTTTAGCTAGTCCTAAATCATTGTACTTCTTTTGTGACAGAACATCTACTCCCACTTGTTTTGACATGACTGTCTCTGTCTGTTCACAGAGCTGCCCCAGTCAGAGCACATCAGTGTTGCTGATGCCACATGGTTGGCCCTTAATGTGGTGTCAGGGGGCGGCAACGCCTCTAATTCGCAGCCCATCGGAGTCACCAAAATCGCAAAATCAGTCATTGCACCGCTAGCCGACCACAACATCTCTGTTTTCATGCTGTCGACGTATCAGACGGACTTCATTCTGGTGAGTGTGGATAATAATGTTCCAGTTCTACTTTTGTACCATTTCAAGAGATTGTGTTTGTTTTCCACATTTTGAAACAACATCGACATTGTCCGCAATTGACTGTCATCAGCATCAAATGGTCCATCACATGTTAAACCTGATCTTAGTCACAAAGTATCAAAACAAAGGATAGGAACTGTTGCAGCATAATCCACCTCTTCACCGTCCATGGCTTACATAAATGCATTGTTTTCTGTGAATTCCTTGTGTGTGTGAAGGTTATTTGAGTCCCACACAGGAATGGCAGAGTTCGCTACTAAGAATGGGGTAAAATAGTATATAGAGAGGTAATTACAGAATATACTGAATGGCTATCACAGAAAAACTGCCCACTGAAAATACTATCAAAAACAGAAATCCAAGAATCTCCTTTACAGTAAAATATTCAACCCTCAATTTTATGAGGAGGTATTTGAAATGTATTAATTTTTGTTTATCTCCGACTCAATTTAAAAATTAAATAAGTCAAGTTAATCAACAAAAAATAGAATAAGAAGAAACGCAGACATTACAGTACAATAGCAAACAATCAAATATCCAATACAATACAAACTTGGATTCATTTGATCAGAACAGATGGGAAGATTTTCTTATCTTGTGTCACTTCACACAGTGAACAGCTGATTGTATGTGTTTAAAAGTTGATAATTAATCAGGTTCACGGCATGCTGTAAGAGTTGCATTATTTGTCTATTATGCAACCACTGGCAACACAATTGTTTGTCCACACAGTGCCTGACATGCAAAAGCAATAACCTTGGATATAGTGTACCTTCCACAGCCACACTTCCCTTGATTTAGGAAGAAATTCTCTCTCATACTGAAGCCTTTCTGGCCACAGGGACTGTTTTTTTTTTATTGCCTTGGTTCAGTGGAAAAACAAGGTCTGCTGAGCAGCTCTGGCATGTTTATGAAAATGAAAGGAAAAAAAAAAAACCTGCGTCGATGTTGATAATGTGTTACATAAGGGGATCAGCAGCTCAGCCTCTTGCTGGAATCCCAGGTATCATACTCAGGCCTGTTTCCTGTCTCCACGCTGGCTGCTCCTGCCCACAGTCCTAAATATTGGTGTATCAGATAAAAAGAAACACAAATCTGCTGCGTTCACCCCGTCGCCCACAACCATCACCCATCTTCTTCCTCTGTCTTTGTCTGGATTGCGTTGCAGTATCTCTGAGCAGACCAAATGACAGACCAGCTTAAGATGTGTGGGGTTTTTTTGCACTGTTAGGATGTTTTGTGTTACATAAAGTAGTAAAGCCTGACCCAAATGTTCATTGCACATTAAGCCATAAGCACATCCGGACTGAGTCAAGCCGCTCAGAGCAGCTACACACCAGCTATACAAGCGACAGTACCTGCTACTCACACATACACACTCAGAAATTCAGTTGAAGTAACAGCTGTCACACTCGGCAAAGAAACACTCTGTAACACCCAAATGTACTTTATTCTTTTCTTTTCTCCACCAGCCCGGAGATCACCTTTTGTAATAGAGACAACAAAGAAGACACACCAATGCTCAATATAACTAAAACATCATTAGACGTTATATTATGTTGAAGCTATTTACAGCAACTCTTGAAATTGTTGAAATGCCTACTTCTGTGGAATTCCGTTGTCATTTTAGAGCAGTATTTTCAGCCATTCAATCACAAATTTGATTTTATCTTCATGGAAATAAATATCTAAAATCTGAGAACCTATATAAAAATATACAAAAACACACACAATAAGCTCTAGGTACTGTACTAGGTCTTTGACCTGACAGATAAGTGTATTATGTAGCTTTGTAAGTTTGTGTATGTTTATTTGGGCTGCAACTACTTTCATTATTGATTAATCTCATTTTCACTATTAAATCTGGTGTAGGCAACATTGGAGAAACTGGCAAGAGGCTAGATTTTGAAAGTATCCAACCAATAAAATCCCAACCCTGCTTTCAGGCCTCCCTCCAAAGCCATTCCTCCAAAACATATTTTTATGTGCAGTAAGTGCACCGGCGCAGTGGGGCAGGTAGACGAGTACGTAGGCCAGCTTATTACACTCCTGTCACAGATACAGGATTGTTTTTCATTTTTGTGTCAGATCATTTGATTTATTGATTGCTGTCAGGTTGTAAAGAAAACTTTTACGAATACAACAAAAATGCTTATGAAATAAATAACCTTATCGACTAATTATTGCAGTTCTAGTATTATATGACATATTTTCTGGGGACTTTATTGTGCATTTTTACTACGCTTATATATTAATATGCTGAGTATATTTTCTCCTCTCAATATGCCATAAGAATCACAGTTTATTAACCTGATGATTCTGTTATATTTAGGCAGGTTAGAATATATAGTACATATGAATCATACTTGCAAGGTCCATTGTACTTATAAATTGCATGTATTTCTTTTTCTTTTATGGTTCACCATTGTGGAGTCACATGACCTGTCAGGTACTCGGACATGTACTTGTCTCAACATTTATTTCATGTCTGTAGAAGCAAAACATCACATGGTGGTGTACTAATATGTTCATGGGAGCATTTTCTAGTGTGCGGACTCTATTGTTCTTTGTCCACTGGGAGAGAGGCCCATACTTCCATTCATTCATATTTTAAAGTCCCTTTGACCGATACAAGTCCCTTGGAGACAAGATGTCTTCATTCATTTTGCTGTAGATATTTATGGTCCCCCGGAAACTAATCTTATTAAATCTTTTGTGACCCTTAAGTTTCCACATGTACACAAGACGCCACTCATACCACGGTCATGCACAGACCAGATGATCCAAAAGGCTTTTGATTGATCGTAAGGATCAAATTGAATTATTATCCAGGGTTCCTACGCAGGATGGAAGTATGTTTGTATAGAATTTTGAAATTAAAAATGTGTAGGAACTCTGATTTTCACCTCCTGATGATCTAAAAAGCACCACAACTTTAGTCATTTGTAAATCAAATCAAACACACCCTCCTGTTTTCCTGGGATTGATTAATTTCTGTCCTATACTTTTTTTTCCTGAATTCAATTTGCGGCAGTTTATTACTGCTACTAAAACAGTATTTCTTGTCTATTTTTGTAGTTAATTCTGTTCTAATAGAAATACATTTCTTCTTCATTGTTCTATTAAATGTTTTTCTAATGACTTTATTTGCCACTTTAAATTGCCTCTGTTTTTGAAAGGTGTATAAGGTATAAAAATAAACTTGCCTTGCTAGATTACCCAGCCCTAATGATACAGGCATTGTATTGAGTTTACTCTTGTTCTCATCAGAGGCAGAGATCAATGTATCCTTTTCTCCACATACATAAAACTCACAGTGCAGCTACAAGACGTTTTGCTCAGACATGCTGTGTTGCTGTCACTATGCTCTCTGTATCCCTCTCCTCCTCATTTTCTGGAGAATTTACTGACTTAAATTATAGAATTCATCTCAAATAACTCCATGTAGGAATTTGTGTATAATAGTTATATTATGTTTTAAGAGTTTCTCGGACACTGAAGCAACACTCACCAATATTCATTATGTTTGTGTTCATTGTGTTGGCCAACATTTGTTCTCACTTCATTAATTTTTTTGTCCTTAGGTTCGAGAGCGAGACTTGCCGATGGTCATGCACACGCTGTCTTCCGAATTCACTTTGTTTCGGGTGGTCAACGGAGAGACTGTTGCTGTTCACGATCTGGGAGTCACCAATGGTTTTGTAAAGCCGAAACTTGGTAGGTGAAACAAACATTTATATGTGTAGTTTTGTATAAAAGCAAACTTTAACAGCAACTTAAAATCTTCACAGGCTGCTACTGTCACATCAACATCTGCTTAACATCAAAATGAGAGAGGTTTTACTGAATGTAATTTACCACCATCTATACACTCCATTACTTATTGTTATTTTATACTTCCTGGAGTCATTTGAATTTATCAAGTCCCTGCTAACATTGTACTCACATATTAAACAGTGGTGGAAGAAGTACTCGGATCATTTTACTAGTGTAAAATACTTTGTTACAAATGAAAGGCCTGCATGCAGAATATAATTTAAGTGAAAGTATAAGCATTACTTAAAGTACCATAGATAAAAGTACTCATTTTGCAGAATGGCCCATTTCAGAATAATCTATATTACATTATTGGATTAAAATTAGAGATGCATTAACGTTTACATGACTTTATAGTTGCAGCGATGGAGCTAATTTCAGCTGATTGCTAGGTATATGGCAGTTATCTATAATACATGTATTAGTTTAATATATTTTGTAGTAATAAGAATATGGCTTAAAAAGTGATAAAATCAAAAATACTTGAGTAAAAAGCAAATTTTAAAATTATACTTAAATAAAGTACTTGATTAAATGTACTTAGTTACATTCCACCGCAGATATTAAACAATAATTGGAAATAAGTTCCCTAAAGTTACTCTAAGATAGATTTGGTGAATCATAACATAAACTATTCATTAAGAGAGTGAAAGTTCATTCTTGATCTTGGAAACATCAGTTGGACAAAAGTCAAGCTCAGCTGGAACTGTTCATGTTTAAACTCCCCATTTGTCTGATCACTTTTCAGACTCTGTATACCTGCTGTTTTAAAAGATTAGCTTGAAAGTTCATTCTTGACCTTGGATGACTATTTTCAAAAAAGGGATGAGATTGATTCTTGGCTATAGTGTTGCCTCTGAACCTCTTGTATTTTTGTTTTTCAGTGCCCCGTCCCATCATTCACCCCTTATCTAGTCCCAGCAACATGTTCTGTGTGACCAGCCTGGACCCAGACACTCTGCCCTCTGTAGCCACCCTGCTCATGGATGTCATGTTTTACTCTGGAGGGTAAGAATCAGCTCCTCTTATTTTAAACACTGACAGAGGCCACTTTGTAATTTGTGTTTGTGAAAACAGCTCGGAGACTTTTTTTTTTTTGTTGTTGACATTTTTGGTTTTCTGTGAAATGTTTGAACTATTGGATGGATTACCATTAAATTGGTGCCATGGTCCCTTGAGGATGAATTTTATTAACTTTGCCGATCCCCTGACATGTAGTGCCACCTACAGGTTTATGACCAAAAACGTGCAAAACTAATAACATTCCCATCAGCCTCTGTTGTACTTTGTTTTGAGTGCTAATTAGCAAATGTTAAAAGTAACATGGTGACACTGGAAACCAGCTGTTACCAGCAATTGGAGCATGTAAGCATGTAGACGATAGCTCAAAGTACAGACTCACAATTTAGTGACTCTTAGTCTTGTTCGTTATTCATTCACGTTATTTTATATCCCCTGTATAAAACAAGTATGTGTACAAATACAGTGTTGCTACACAGTACAGTACATTTCTGTCATTACATGTTGACTGCAAGCAAAGCTCTCAGATAGTTTGGCATCCACCTCTAAGTTGTAAAATGATAAAAAATTAAAATGTGTGAAACCTAACTAGACATGACTGGTCAGTAGGTGTGAAATTACCAGAATGTGATTGTGCATCACTAGTTTGACCACCCTGAGTGTTTCTTTCTTCCCAGGCCAAAGGAGCCTGGGGCATCCAGCGAGGACTCCAGCCATATCCGCTTCTTCTCCTTCTCCCTGATCGAGGGCTACATCTCCCTGGTCATGGACGAACAGACAACTCAAAGGTTGAGTAGCAGAAATCTCCTGTGACTCAACAGCATATTTATATTGCTGCTGTGTAATTAACCACACTTGTTCTTTCAAAATGTTGTTTTCTGTCAGTGAAGACCTGCAGAAATATAATGTTTATGCATGGGGAACAACTGTATGATTGTTGTTTGAGGGGGCGATGAGTTTGTTGCTAAGCAATAGCAGAGCAGTTGGGTATATAAAATGTACTTTAAGGCACAGAGGGTTTCAGTCTGACTCATTTAGTCTCCACTTTCTCCCCCACACTCTCCGATTAAGCAGAAAGGCCATAAAGAAACCCGAGCAGCTCCAGTTCCCATGTTGTTGCTTCTCTATTCCCACCACATTAGCATCTGATCATAGATTGTCCATTCATAAATGAGGTATCCCTTAAATGGGTCTTTAATGACTTAAAGCCATGTAGAGGTAAAATAATAATTGGATCAAACTTTCATTATGTTTTTAAACTTCACATTTTGCTACTGCAGCATGTAGGTCAGTCTTGTCCCCACGTTTATATAAGACCTAATGTGTTGCCTTAAAGGTATGGGTCACCCATTTTACTCTACTTTACAATGACTCTGTTATTCAGTGCAGTGGGTTAAACATCACTAACAGAATTCACCTGCTGATGTTCTTCTGAATGGTTAATAGTTAGCTTTGTCTGCAGCAGTTATACACGGTATCACGGTAGCCCTTTGTGAACTAGAGCAAAACAAAGAGATGCAAAGTAGAGCGAGGGTTTGGTAAAGCATTCGAAGGTGATGCTGTGTGATTGTGTTGCTCCTCGGCTTGTTGAAAGAGCTTCCAAACATCCACCAGGGAAAGGTGTGTTGCTAATGAGTCAGTTTGCAGGCTAGAAAGCTAATTACCTAGTCAGCAGTAGCACATTGAAAAGCTTAAAAACTTGCCTGCAAATGTCCTTGTGGTCCTTATTCTTCAATACTATAGATAACAGATCTTAGCTTTTAAACTACAGTAAGGCTCACAGGTAAAGGAGCATTTCGGATATTCACAATATATTTAAAAATAACTTATATAATAACCTTTATCTAACCATGAGTAAAAAAAAAAAAAAAACTAATTGAGATTAAAAATCTCTTTTTCAAGAGTGTCCTGTTCAAGACAGGCTGCCGCACAAATAACACGGTTTCAGGCAAACAATTTAAAATGGAAAAATAAAAATCTGAATTATAAGAAATCAAAACTAATAAGCCAGATGTGCCTAATAACTTTAATCACTTGATTTGAAGATTATATTTAAAACTATTATATTCACTGCATATAGTATTATATTTATTTTAATAAAAAAATACATTGCCCTCTAATTTGTTAATTTCTTTGTACTTTGTTCTCTTCAAGGTTTCCAAACAACGTCCTCTTCACCAGTGCTTCTGGTGAGCTTTGGAAAATGGTTCGCATTGGGGGACAACCTTTAGGATTTGGTGAGTTTTATTTGCCAAAAGGTCTGTTTGGCGTGGCCACTACCACAGTATCACAGATTAACCCATCAACAGTGTATTCTGTAGTATCACTATGAGTGCTGTAGATGCTGTAAAGATGCCACGGCTTGTCTCACAAACTGAGCATTAAATACATACAGAAAAGTTGTCTGTAATTTCATGTGGCAATACTTCTTTTTCTTAAAAGAAAAGAAGCAATTTTCAGGAAGTTAAAATTATGTTTCGACATAAAAGGTTTCATGGTCTATTATCTTAAACATCACATTATTTATGTAAACAGCATGTAATGTTTCAGAGCTTGTATTTGTATAACAAGTGTGGCTCCTGTCTTGGATCGTGTACTTCAGTGATTCCCAGCAAGGGGTTGAAAACCAGTGTTAAATAAGAAAAAAAAAACATCTATAGGTATCATTTATTAAGAGTTACACTCTGTGTGAATGTGGTTTGATCAGATTTTGATTGACAGTGACTAAACAACCCTTCAACCGTCAATACATTTTGATAATTATTAATAAATGCATGGACACAAATCTTTTAAATTAAATAACTACAACTTTTATAACTTTTGAATAAAGTTGAGTGTTCATGTTCTGTATTTCAGACATCAAAATAGATCTCTAAATTGGGGCGTGGGTGGCTCAGTTGGAAGAACCATGTCAAAAGGCTGGGTCCTTACTGCAGTTGCCCGGGTTTGAATCCAACCGCCCCTATCTCTCTCATTCGTTCATTGCTATCCACTATCCTATCAAAATAAAGGCAAAAATGGCTTTATTTTGATAGCAAAACCTCCCGAGAAAAAGACCACACCTAAACATCCACAATTGAAAGGCTTTCATGTAAAAAAAAAAAAAATAAAAATTGGAACAATATCTAATTTAATCAATGTTGGCTAAGTGTCTGGTTGAAAATCAATTCAAAAGAACACACTTGTACCACCACGGGTCGTGTTGATGAAGGGGAGCTCATTTGATCGAGCTGTGGCATGAACTCAGACAGGAACAGTTGGGAGCCACTGCTGTACTGCCTCATTACACAGTCCGTTGATGATGTACAAACTGATAGATAAATCAATCAGTAATATAGCAAATTCATTTTTTGCAGATGAGTGCGGCATTGTGGCTCAAATATCAGAACCCCTGGCAACGGCTGACATTCCAGCTTACTACATTAGTACCTTCAAGTTTGACCACGCCCTGGTAAGACAGGAACCTTATGCAGTTATTTTGATGACTGTTATACTGTGTGTATATACTGTAGAGCTGCAACCATTAGTTGATTTAGTCCATTGACAGAAGGTTACTCGATGACAAAACATTAGTTGCAGCCCCAATATGCTGCTATCAGAGGTTTATATATTATACGCCTTGTGTCTTCGCCAGGTTCCTGAAGAAAACATCCAAAGTGTGATCGGAGCTCTGCGGACCAAGAGCACGGCACAGTGAAGGAAGCCATTGGAAAGCGATGAAAATGACCGTTCTCAAAGTCATTTCGTTCAAACGTTTATCATGTCCAAAAAGTGCCAAGAGCTTATTAGCAAAGTTCTGTGGATCGGCTCTAAAAGAAAGGGATCTAAACAGAAAGCGTGGGCGACGTCCGAGGGGAGTGTGACAGTGTGTTAGGAATGCCTTTGTTACTCGGTCATTTTCTTTAACCCCACCCACCCTCCCTCCTTCCTTGACACTTGAGGCCCTCCACTGCCTGCTCTGGTAGTTGTTGCTTTAGTTTACCAGACTGAATATGTTTCTTTCCCTCTCTAAAGCTGCTTATTCCCACTCCCTGACCCTCATGAGCACCATACTGTATTAGTTACATAATTCCTTTCATGGAAGGATGACGAATGTACTCTAAAAAAAGTGATATAGCTCTCCGTATTCTGTTTATTTTGTTTAACATAAGGTCATTTCACAGTGCCAAGATGTTTGAATGCCTAAACCAATGCCTTTCTCAAAATACTATTCATGTGTGCAATTGAAGGAGACAATTTTCAAGACAGCCAGCACTGACAGAGCGCCTGGTTAAACAATACGGTGTGTTTTTTGCTTTTAGTACCTGTTGTACATGTTTTAATTGCAGCAACGATCTGAATTTTGGAGTCCCTCAGACTTAGAAGTTTCTGGTGAAAGAGAATCCAACATTTTGATGAGGAAAGACTCTTTTAAGGTATTAAAAAGTAATATGCATTAACACTGTGAGCAACATGGTTGGTGGGAATTAGTTTTAAAGAAACAAATGTTTTCGTATTGATTCTTCTGCTGGCAAGCTCGGTGACTTCAGAGTCAGATTAGTTAATCCATTACATGATCCAGAGAAAGTTCATTAGTGACAATTTTGATATTTGATTAATTTCAATCATTTTTCAAGTAAAAAACTAAAATATTCACGATAGGGCTTCTCTAATGGAAAATGTGCTTGCTTTTCTATGTTTTATACTATAAGTTTAATTCCTTTGGGTTTATGAGATATTAAGCTATTTTTGTACAGACATTTAAAGTAGAGTATGAAGCCTATTGACTTTAGTGATCTCCTGACGTTTCATCTAGTGTCACCAGCAGATCAACGTTTTCACTGAAAAATCTGTGGTTCGATTGTCACAACATTTGGTACAATAATATTAAAATTATAATATTATGAAAAAATAAAAATGGGAAAAAGTAAGTAAAATAATAACTATACAATTCATATCATTATAATGCAGTCCCATCAGTAGGTGCAACGCCAGTGATGTTTATTAAAAGGGTCTATAAACTGTTACTTCATTCACACCTGGACATCATATCTGGAAGTCCAAAATGTTTCCTCTTGCAGTATCTTTAATCTGGAAACAACAGAAAATCAACATTTTGTGGTTTTATTGGGAATTACATGCTCTAAGCAGTCCTTCACAAACACTTACCGGGAGCAGAGTCCTCCCGTACAGATAAACTGTTATCAAGAAGTATTAACACACAAATGCTTTGATTTTAATGGTTGATAACTGAAAACTTAAGCCACAATCCAACTCTTGTCTGATGACTTGATGATCACGTTGCTCACAGTGTGAATCATGATGATAAAATGCAATGATGAAAATGTCTACAGTAGTAATAAATTACTGAGCCACTTTGACAATGAACTAGAATAATGACTGAGTGCAAGCTTGCTAAACATAAGCTAAGGTTCACACAGGGAAGGTGCGTCTTCCTCCTAGCCCTGTTGTCCATTTAGGTCTTCAAGCTGCTCCTCCCCTGCCCCAGTCTGCACTTTAATGCAGGTTCCACCCCCACAAGCCTGCTGTACTGATGTGAAAACGGGGAGGGCTATTTACTTTAGAAAGATCCTGTCCAGATCGGGATACTTCTGTTGGTCTTAAACATTTGGTGTTTTCTTTCTTCTTTTTTTATCCACAACACTTTGCACCTAACAACCTTTCTTCTGATCAGATGTGATTAGTGGAAACCTTTTTGTTTATCAGTGTTAAAACACAAGGAAGGTGACATTTCTTTTGATTCCATTTCAAAGAAAAAATTGAAAGCTTTTCATTTGGAGCTTCTTGTGTGGAAAAAAAATAAACAAGCTTTTTTTGGAGCTTGTTGCATGTTCACTTTTCACCAGTGTGTCATTTATTTTTACGGTCGGACAGAGATTGTCCTCTCGAGTGTGATTCACCGCTGTCTTTAATAAGGACAGCTGTATACACGCATTTGTTATGAATGTATTGCTTATATGACCTAAAAAAAAAACTAACATTAAGCAAGTGCAGTAACACAAGTTATAGCACTACTACTTACAGAAAGAAGGCCATCTGTCTTACTACTTAATTTCACAAAGCTCTCGCCAACATCTGGCAGCCTCTTGCTTGGTCACTCTTTTTCTCTTCTTAGCTTCCTCTGTCAACATCCTCTTCGGTCTCTTCACCTCTGCCATTAGCTAACGTTATGTCCATAGAGGCCGCTTGCCTGGCTACTGCCTGACACCGCTCTCCACCAGCTGTTATTTTGACATGCAGACTGGAGGAGCCGGGGGATCAAATTGCTGATCTTTCGATTAAAGGGAACCTGCTCTACCCCCTGTGCCACAAAATAAAATTACTACATGGTGTTGCTTTCATAAATGAAACTGGTGACATTTCTGCCCAGACTGGTCTCCAGAGCCTCAAGATTCACTGTAAAGCAGGTTTATCTGTCAAATTTGGTGGTATTTTGTTTTTTGGACATAGAAATTGTAAAATAATATGCTACAGCCAAAATATAATAATCAGTTGGATCTACCGTCTACTAGTATATTTACACTTATGAGCACGACATTAATATCATCAGCTAATGAGGAGTTCTGTATACATGGGAACAGAATAGTACTTGTAGCAGGGTTGAACAAAATGTGGTCATGAACTGGAAAAACAAGCACAGCACAAACTAGAAGTTAAGTCATGTCATCTTGTGCTTATAATAACCTGCTAAGCACAAACATCAGAAGTGAAGGTGCCAAGACTTTATGTGACAGTGTGTGTTAAATCAGAACTACATCAATTCAACAGGGGCTTGTTTTGCTCGAGTGAAAAGACACTTTCAAAAATTCTGAGAGGTGTGAGTCACAAGCCTGAAAATAAGCATTTGCAAAATGGCACTGATCTTTTTCTTCATGAGAAATATTGGTTAGAACTATAAGTACATTTGAAACTCACTAAAGAACATTATAATTGGTCAATGTAAAACAAAATGTAAATACCAATCTTTCTTCTGTCTGGTCTGTATTTTCACTTAAAACACATTTTGTATCATGAACAGGAATCACAAAAAGTAATGGTCAGATTTTCACAGTGGTGGAAGAAGAATTCAGATCCTTTACTTAAGTAAAAGTAATAGTACCTCACTGTGAAAATTGGCAACTACAAGTAAAGTTCCTACAATCAAACATACACATACTTAAGTAAAAGTATGTAAAGATTTTCAGCAATATTTACTTCATGTTTCAAAAGTAAAAGTACTTGATTGTACTAAAATGGTTGTAGATGCGAATTTTAACTACTTTATATATTGTTGAGTAGTTTAATGAGAGAGTCCTGTGAGAACCACTTATTTTAAGTCACTTTTTATGAGCTCAGAAAAACAAGCCTGTTTTCAGCTTTGTGAAAAAGCATTTTCCTGCTGATCCAAGGGGAGTTTAAATTTAAATTGTATAACTTTAGAAGTAGGAGAATTTTTCTCAACCCATAAAAGGACATTTAATCATTCAGGCACTATGCTAAGCATGTTCATGCGCCCTCAGACGATTAACCCTTTTCCATTCTAGATTCTCCATCGACTTTCAACTAGCACCTTCCTGAGGATAAAATGTCAACCTTAACTCACACACCGGCCGTGTTGCGTCATAAGATGTATTCAAATTGAGGCTCATAAATCGAAGAAGTAATCAGGGTACAGAAGCTGTCTTGTGCTGAAGTCTACTTCAGATAGTCAGATCACTGACTTTATGACTTTAGAATGATAAAGCAAGATCTATTTAATGTTTGCTATCCTTAACTTTCATGGCTATGAGCTACTGGTAGTATAATAATAATACTGAGTGTATTGTACTGAGGAAGGTTGCGTTTAATTGCTTGTCACTCAAATGGCCCTAACCCAAATAAAAAATGGCATCTGTACTTTTTCTTCAATGCTCATCATAGCAAAACCTTTACCCAAATTAATCAAAATGAACATCTCGCTCATTCTTAAAGAGTATGATGTGGTATAGGATCTAGGACTAAAATCTAAAATAAAATATTAAAAAACTTTGGGACATATCAATATCTCCGGGAAATACAGCAAATATCTACCAATGCATGTAGATTTGTATAATGTATGCATTGTGAAAAAGTACAATGATATTTGTAAAAACCAAAGGCCAAAGTTAAGCAAGTAACGTGAATTTCCAGTGTCATCAAACTGTAGAATGTGCTGTTTGCCTATAGGTTTCTTGTTCCTCCACAGCCGTGCAAGGTGCAATCATGAAACTTTACAGGGTTGTGGTCAACATGTTGCCATGTGTCGCGGCTGATGTGATCCCATCGCAAGAGAGTTTCTAGTTTAATCCTTTATGTGAACACATTTAGTACGAAAAGCCTGCCCTTCTGTCGGTGATTTCATCACTTGACTTTGGCTGTAGTCATACCCTACCTCCACTTAAGCCTGCAGTGCGTGGATGGCTGCAGGGAAGACTGCAGGTGTATCAGTTGCCTGTATTATTTGACAGTAAACAATGCAGAGAACAGCCGGGTCCTCGTAGCCTTGCACGGGTCCCTCCACACGTCACCTTTTGTCTGCTTCAGCTTGCTTCAGCACACAGAGATGGAGGGTTAAAGCAGTGGACGTGGAATGTTAGTGTCCCTTATCATGATCATCTTTCTTCTTACATAATCCCCTTCAGTCCCATTTTACGGCTCACTGACTTGATAGTAAAGGCTTGTGCTTACCTCCAGGGGTAGAAGTAATAAATAAAAGAGGTCATATTATGCTTTTTGGCTTTTCCTCTTTCCTTTATTGTGTTATATATATTTTTTTTGAGAACATCTTCCACAGAAAACACTGCTCCTGAACTGCCTGAAAAGTAGTCCAGCCTTTACTTCCGTAAACTATCTGCATCACCATGCGACACACGTCATAATGCTCACCTAGCGGCTAGTGTGGCACGCCCTCAAAAACACCAATGGAGAAACACAGTGAGCTGCAGCACACACAGTGACAAGACGTCCGCCCGCTGCCTCCCCTCACCCCCACACCCCCTTCCAGGCAGTCAATGGACATAAAGTTGTTACTGTGATGTAGAGACAGTGTGCAGTATAAAAGGTTGCACATGAAAGATAAATTTGTTACAAATTTGAAAACTGTTTCGGGTTGTTCTGCCTGTGTTTCGGGATCAGACTCGTTCTTATGTACAGCTGAACCAAACCCTTGTTTACTGTCTGAAGCAGCTTTGTTTTGGATTACAGTACCTTGCTTGTCAGCATCCGCCCTACTCTGCTTCTGATTGGCTAGTAGTGCTTACTTAGGTACTGTGTATGTGCAACTCCAAACAAAGAACACACAGACAGACGTGAGATGCCTTACTCGGTTGCTAAAACAACACACAGGGTGAAAACAGGTGCTAGAGCAATGTACAGGATGACAAAAAATATGGTGTTTTAACCAAGTTAAACCATGCAAGCCTATTCTGGTACAACCTTTAAATAAATTTATGAACCTGAATATGACTTCTTTAAATTTACTCTCGTTACTGTTACAAAGTAGTTTTTTTTGTACTTGTGTAAATACTTTGAGTATTCTCGTGTTTATGGTTAAGATTAGCATTATTGTACCTCGACATAGGTATAAATAAAGGTTGCATCCAGTGGTGGAATGTAACTAAAGAACATTCTGTTCTGACAGAGTTCTGATACAATAAATTGTTTTTCATTAATATGAATGAATATAATTAATTACAAATTAATATAAATTATTAAAAAATATAATAATAAGGATTCTTGAATGTTAGCTTTTTGGTTATGAATGAATGAATGAATGAATCAAAATGTAATGGAGTAAAAGTAGTGATTTTTCTCTAAGTACAACCCAAAAAAGTTACTTGAGTACATGTAATGGAGTAAATGTAACTCATTACCACCCACCTCTTAATATATCAAAATGCATCGTATTTAAAATATTTTGTTTGTAAAATCTTCATCTGAAGATTAACTAGTAACTCCAGCTGTCAAATAAATATAGTACAATATTTCCCTCTGAAATGTAGTGGAGTTAAAGTAAAAATGAAATAAATATAATGGAAAAAAAACCTAAAAGGTGTACTTATGTATAGAACTTGAGTATATGCACTTTGCTACATTCTACCATTGTAATCAGTTGTATGCACAAGATGCATATTCATCTATAGAAAAGGAATTTATTGTTGGTTTGGACATAAGGGCTCTGTGGCACGATTAACACTCAGTAACAGATGTAACAGTACATTTTAACACAAGTATATTTACTTGTACTTGGGTAACATTTCTAAGTAACTAATTAACTATACTTTTACTTGAATAAAATAATCCAGTACTTTTTTCTATCCCTGCTTTCCTCTCAGTTCTAACTCACTACAATTAAAGTAACAAGTCAAAAGTTAAGTAGAGCTGCAAACAGAAGAGCATCTCATCGCTGCTAATTGAAATGCATCACTTTGCTCTGCTTGATTGATTTACATTCTGTTGAGTTACAAGGTCACCGGTGGGAAATCTCCACCTACAGACATGACAAATCAAAACTTAACGAGTGAGATATAAACAGCAGTGAGTCAGCCCTTCATCCACACAAAGCCAGATAGCAAAAACAACACATTTTCTTACATCACATATAAATCATAAGGTATAGTCAATGTACAGGATTTCTGGGTGTTGAAACTGAAACTGAAACCTTCCAGACTTTTGAAATATATGTTAAATATGGATCCCAGTGGAACCAAATCACACGCTGCAGGTGTAACATCTATATTTATTAACCAAAACAGTTCAGTCTAGTCCCAACTCAAGTTCCACTTACCATCCTTTTCTGGAGCTTTGTTGGGGTTTGCCTACAAGTAAAGCCCCATCAGGATAGACCCTGCTTTCTAATGAGAGTGCTAAACCTTCTCATTTTGTGAGACAAGCATGACCCTAAAGCATCCTCTTAAAAGTATTTTATTTATTTTATTTAACCCTCACATCTCATATTCTCCGAATGTGACAAACCAGCTGGAGTAAATTATGAATAAAATCCGTATTTTTTTGTCAAACCCTGAGTGATCTCACACCCTGAGTGATCTCACATCCTGCCTTGCCGATTGATCACAGGTTGTATGTTTTATGCTCTCTCAGTAGTTTTGTCAAAAAAAAACATTTTCATGCTCTCTTAAGGCCCTCGAGTTGTCACAATGATGAATGGCCGCAAAATAGAGGAAGGAGAGCACAACACAACAGAACCAGGGTTACTGCCCTGACCTCAGCCACACTCACTGTGCTGTAAGAATGAAACTGTTCATCAGCTGTCTGTGAGGACTATCAGTCATCCAGGTCTTAGTTATCAAAGAAAGGTTAAAATCAATGGCAAGTGGACTTGGTTGAAGATACTTGAAGATGTTTTGCCTCTCATCCAAGTGGCTTCTTCAGTTCTGACTGACTGCCAGGGAATCCCGCCCATTTAACCTCTATGGGGTCGTTATCAAGGTCATGGACATCACTTGATTTGTTAGTGCTCCTAGCTGCTGTAACGACGGTTGTTGTGGTTGCTGGAGTCATGTGAGGTCAAGTCTGAATGACCGTCATTGGCACTGTCACATGAGACCAAATGTAAGCGTTTGTTCGGTCTCTTGGGAAGAGATGAAAGGACAGCATGTAGGTGAGGGGAAAGTGGTGCGTCAGCCCTCCTCCTGTAAATGGCCTCTTTCACTCCTCATGAACCATCTGTCCTCCCTGTTCGAAATATCTTCGTTGTTGTTATTGAAAGAGTGTCCTTTATCCTTCAGATGTAGGTAAGATGCTGTGTCTTGGCCTGAGGAGCTGGCTCTTCTGTGTTGAGCCATGCTTTTATGTAGTGGTTGTTTAGTTTCCCCAATGTATACACGACTGTGCATTCCTCACTGCAATAGACAGCATAAATTAGATTTCTTTTCTTGAGTTTGGGTGTTTGGTCTTTAGGGTGGACCAATATCTGTCTTAGTGTGTTCTTAGGTTTAAAAAACACAAGGATGTGGTGTTTGATGAAAATCCTCCCAAGTTTCTCTGATACTCCAGACTCGTATGGAATCACGATGTTGTTGCGTTTTCTCTTACTCGTGTGGCTTGTTTCACAAAGGTCCAGTTTGGATATCCACAAGCTATGAGAGCCCTCTTCAGGTATTTATGCAATTCTCTTGGGCTTGAGGACCTGTTGGTATGTTATCAGCTCTGAGGTGCAGGGTTCTGATGACCCCTAGCTTAAGCTCCACAGGGTGGTGAGAATCAAAGAGTAAATATTTGTCTGTGTGTGGGTTTCCTGTACACTTTAATTTGCAGGCTCCTGTCCTTTTTAATGTGTACGGCACAGTCCAAGAAGGCCAACCTGTTGTTTGGGGACATCCTCTCATGTAAACTAGATGTTACTGTCCTCAGAGTTGATATATTCTGTTAAGGCTTGCTTTTCCTGGGTTTTAATTTTGATCCATGTGTCATCTGGACCAATGACTCTGAAGGAGTTCAGGGCTCTGCTTTCCACTTCTTCCATGTAGATGTTGGCCAATATAAGAGTTACCAGTGGGCCCCTGGCGAAGCTACGCTTCAGGTTCAGCAGTTCACAAATCCGGTCTGGGCTAATGTTAGTGTTGTTGATCAAGGTGTTGTCTTGCAGCAGTCATGTCCTTACAGTTTCTACTGCCTCCATAGTGAGGATCCATGTGAACAAGGAGGTCACTGGTACAGTCAGTGGTTAATATGAGTAAATTATAGTTACAGCCAAGACCAGCTTCAGTTAGCTGATAAGTTCAATATAAAGAGAGGGTTTACTGATTAAGAACAGGTGTGTTATTTCCTAATAATTTCATTAAAGTTGCTGTAAAAAAAAAAAAAATTAATTTGGGACTAATTACAAGGAAAAGGTTTGCTTTTAAAAGCTGTTGTTGATTTCCAGAGGAATATCCCTGAAATAACTGCTCCATTTAAATCCAAAAACACATTTATTCATTATTATTAAAAAACATCTCCACCTGTGTTGAATTCTATGCACATGTGTGCAAATTGCACATTTCTGCACGGTCAATATACCTGTTGTGCGCTGACTCTCAATCAGTATTAGTTACAGTATTTTAATACTGTGTCAACAACAACCGTTTTAATAAGTTTTTTAATGTGCAAAACTGACAAACTCTTATCTTTAAACACAAAATGCTATCCTAGCAGTTGCAAAACACAAAAATCCCATGGTCAGTCCTCAGTACACAGCACATTTCAATGCTCATTGAATACAGATCACCGAATAAGGCAAAATGGGTTTGCAAGTGTATTCTCATTTTAATTCAGCACCACTACAAAATGTGTCACAGTGGTGGAAATTTTAAAAAGAAATGGCCTTTATACTGAGTCTAAGTCTTTCCCTCTAGTGCCTTGTATAGATGCAGAATAACTGCAGTGCAGTTATTATCATCCTCTATATTTACATCAATACAGCATACCGATTAAAGAAAATATGTTTAACTACTTTTTTCCTCAAATGACCACTCCATACTCTGTTTAGATGGAGATGCGTTACTGTTTGACAGTGATTTCACCTTTTTATAGACTGTAATTGGAAGTGTACAAATTGAACAGAGTCTCCAAATTACATACAGGAGTCCTTTCCTGGAAACCTTATAGGAAATCATTAGGAATTTTCTGGACAAGTAAAATAAAGCTTTTATCACAAATTAGTATTCATTAACACAAAACTGGTGTAGTAAACAAAAAATATATTTATTTTGATATAGTACATTAACTCTCATTTATTTTCCATTTCATGTTGTATTTAATGACATCAAACTAACTATACTATATTTATCCTAAAAGTGGGTAAATCCCGACTGGATGTACTGCACATAACTTTAAACACTAAACACAATTAAAAATACATCTTTTGATCGTTTCATTTACATTTTTCAATCAACATCCTCTCGAGTTGTCAGGAGGCCATGTTTGTAGGTTTCTGTTGCTTTTTATATGCACAACATGCACGCACTACTGATGACACGTGAGTTCGTGCTGTAAAATTGATTTCTCAAAATGTGTTTTCTCCTGGGCAGTGAGGCCTTCACCTCTATTTGCAGTTGGCACGGAGATAATCATTTTGTTGTGGATTGTTTATGCTGTCGCTGGCTCTTCAAATGGTACAGTGTTTCACAAACATTCATAAGCCTGACGAGTGCCTCAACATATCGTTTCAAATAAATCCAAACCGCAAGAACAAAACACAATATTTTTCAGTGTTAACCTACTGACTCGGACTAGGTAGGAGGTTTGTCAGGTTTATTACAACTTGGGTCTTATTTTCATAGTTTATGTTGTGTGTTTTAGTTATGTTAGATTATCCTCACTTCAGTACAACAGAAACTATACTATAAAAATGATCACCAAACTAATAAAAATAAAGCCCAAGTCGTAATTAGAGCTGCAACTGCAAATTTCATTCTCACATTGGAGAAGCTTTTACAGTTTTGCTTGAAAAAAAAATGGCTAAATTGATTCATGGACTAATTGTTTCAGCTCTAGTTGTAATAAACCAAAACTATCTTTTCATGTCTTTCCGATATGACTTTCACACAGGATGAAGTGAGCTGTGTCAGTGTGCTGCAGGATCGACAGCGCTGCACTCTTGTTTGACGTCAGTGCAGGACAGAGGGACACGAGGGTCCGTCACCTGTGGAGAGCAGCTGGCTTCAAGACTCCAGCGTGGTCCCGATCGGCTCCCTGAGGCACCCAGGGGTCAGCGGGTCATCCACCGCTGAGGATCCAAGCTCACAAGAGGGACTTCACCAGTGCCACCATGTGGTCAACACCACACGCTACGTCCACCACATGACCTGGAACAGTCACCTGATGGAAAATCACACAGAAAAACGTGGCTTAGAGCTGCAGAAACCATAGATGATTGCAATTGTCACCCTTTGGTTTAGTTTCAGATTTACTAATCAGAATGTCTGACCAGAAAAGCTAGGGAAAAAACTTTCTGCACAGTGATGGTAGAAGGAACATTTATTTTCTTTCTAACTCTGAAAGTGAAAAACAGGCTTGTAAATGACATAGGGACCGCACACTGTGCAACATTGAGAAGCAGAGTGAGCTCTACACTTTCAAATCCTGGTAATATGTCTTGAGGGGACGTGCTAATATGTCTGAGATTCTCCAAGGGGGACATACAGATGGTGAGATCTTTAGAACCAATTTGCAGAGAAAATGCTCTTTTGATCCTAAAACATTCAGTATATTACCAAAAACTGCAAATTTTTAACAACATTTTGTATTGATGACTTTATTACAAGTAGTATAATTTCAATTTTAAAGGACTTGTAGGCTTGATGAGAATCTGCTGGAAACATTTCTAACTTTTACATGTATATTATTGTTCCAAGCTCACAAATTGTCCCTCTACACAGTATGTAAGCTGTGTGGTTTACTCATTGTTTGCATGACTAATATTGAATCAGTGTTGTCTTACTCGCCATGGGAAGTACTGGTCATCTCTCTTCCCGATGCCCAAACAGCCTCTCACATTCTTCCCCCAAACAAAGAGCTCGCCTCGATCTGCAATGCAACCATCAAACATCAGCTCGCTGTGAGACTGAGCGCCTGCTGAGCCTCAACAAAGGGCAGCTGCAGTTTGGAACAAGTCAGACACGTATAATAATGATATGATAATAATAACAACCAGAATTAATAATAATCCAGCATAATTATGTTTTACTACAAAAAACAAAGCCCATCTCATCTCCAGGAACCTTTGTCTTTTTTAGAACACAATAATTATATACTGTATATAGCAGATTTACAACATTTTGCATTTTTGGCCTTTAGAATTACACTCTGTGGGATAAAACTGGAAAATGGCTTCTTTAACTCAATAACTGTGATTTAGAGTTGACTTGCTTTTTAAAGCACTTTGAAAACCTCAAATGACAAAAAAGTAGTAACTGTCTAAATTCTGAGGATATCAAACTTTAGTAAAAAGAAAGCTTACTTTAGTACAAGGCATACATTTGTTTTTGCAGGAATTAAAAAAGAAGACTTAGGATCCAGTCTAAACTAGATCCATACCCCCCAGGACAGGGGCAATTATATAACCTCATTATAGTTTTATTGAATGTTTTATGATTTTGGTACCAGGACCTATAAAACACAAACAACAGATCAAAGTACCTCCACAGAAAAGTATGTTTTAATCAGGCTTTCCAGGTAGACTAAGGTGTGTGAAAGGAAAAGCATTTTAGGAATTTTAACTTTCTGAGAGTTAGATGAGAAGATTCATTTCAGTGTAAGGAAAATATGAAGCTACAGCCAGCAGCCCGTTAGCTTAGCTTAGCTTAGCTTAGCTTAGCTTAGCATAAAGACTGGAAAAAGGGGAAAACAGTTGGCCTAGCTCAGTCCAAAGGTAACATCTCATCTGTGGACGTGTAAAAAAAAGTTGTGGTTTCACAGATGTTTTGTTTATTGTAAAAAGTACAATATTTACCATCTGAAATGCAGTGAAGTGAAGTAGAGTCACAAAGTAGAATAATCAGTATATTAATCTATTAATTATATCTTATATATTATATCCTAATTAAGAATATTCTTGATGATATGACAAAATACTGTTGGTCTGAAACTCACAGTAGCTGTTGAGCTCTCCTACCAAACGGGTACTTCTTGCTTGAGGTGGTGAAATAAGTTTGTTTTATTGCCCCCTTTTGTTGTTGCAGTCTTCTTGCACTATTTACAGATTACCATGGTTTGTTGTACATCTGCTCTGTGGTAACCAAACCACTTCCAGACTAATGAAGTCGCTCCCCTTTTTGGAACTAACTCCTTCACAGTGGAGCCGGTAGCAATGTTACTTTCAGCCATGCATGTTGCTGGGCATAAAGTTATATGGCATTTTATTTCAGTTTCTTGACATTTCATAGACTAAATGATAATAATGTGTATAGTACTTTCCCTGTTGTATCCTGGTTTGGAAGTCTGAGTCTGACTAATAAAAACTGGCTTAAGGTTTTTTAAGTCAATCCTTCACAGACTGTGCGCCTTCATTCAGGCCTCTACTTCAGAGATAAAAACCAGACAAGAAAAGTAGCAGACCTTTTTATTCAGTGCCATAAACAGACTAAAGTACCTGACTCAACAGTAAACTGCTTCCCCAGACATTTGTATCTCACTTTTAGCACTTTAGATTGATTGAGACAGAATGACTTTGCCGTTTATGAGTTTTTTATGTTTACATCTCTTATCCTGGCTGGAAACAAAAAGTCTAAGGAGAATAAAAGCAGAAATTTGAAAGTTGAAGAAGAAATCCTGTAAAGCATCATCAGTAAAACTTTTGTTTCATGGTGTGATGCAGATCTGACGTGGAGATCTGACCTTGTGCAGCTTTAAGACACCCAACAAGTGACAAGACAAACGTTCTTACCCGTCACTGCAGCAAAATGGTTGAGCCCACACCTGATCCTGGTGACAGCTACTGAGGGGTTGAACTCTGAGCGTCCAAACAGTGTGGAGGGAATAATCTCAGGGGCCGATGATTCAGATAGTTCTGGGCCTTTTCCAAGAATGCCAAAGCCCCAAACAAACACCTCTCCTTTTTCTGAAAAGATTCAGAGACACACAGAAATAACTGATATTTATACACCAACATGGCGAAACGAGCGGGAGGCCAAAACTATACTACATACTAATGCTATACAGTATCAACCTAATAATATTAATAATAATAGCTACCCTGTACGCAGGATAAGCGGTTGACGATGGATGGATGGATAGATGGATAATAATCTTTATTTATAGAGCACTTTTCAAAACCATGTAAGTCCTTTCAAAAGACAATAAAACATGTCAAACCATAAATATCATCATAGTATTCTGTTTTATTAGTTGGTATACCAAAATATCATATATCAATATACTATCAACAGGAAATTATACAATATGCATGACTTCGGATGTCAATCAAACTGCAACTTAAAACTTCACAAAAGACATCAAACTGTTTCTCCAAAGATCTAATACTCTAAAACAATTTTTTTTTTCCCAGCTATGAGCTGCTCCTTCATTTTCTTTTGTGCATTGAATTGTGGGAGAATAGTGTTCGTCAAGAGCATACCCAGAGATTGATCGTATTGCCATGCCATGCTCTGTGAGGCTGTACCTGTGGCTTATGTGGTAGAGCAGGTTGCCTGCTGATCAGATGTTCAATCCCCGGCACCTGCAGGCAGCATGTCGAAGTGTCCTTGGGCAAGAACCCTGATGGCTGTCCTATCGGTGTGAATGTTAGTTTCTGTCTGAGCACTTTGAGTGGTTGCAAAGACTAGAAAGGCGCTATACAAATTCAGAGCATTTACATTTACTTGCAATGGTAACACGCTGATGTTTAGCATGTTAGTATGCCAACATTAGCTAATTGGCACAAATTAGCTAATTTGTAGAGATATTTCAGTTCACCTGCTGTGCCTTGAGAGCAGATCAGGAGATCACCAAAGTCAGTAGGATTCATCCTTTGGGAGACAAGAATGTCTGTACAAAATTTCTTCTGTCTGTCGAAGAGTTGTTGAGATATTTCAGTCCTTTGAACCACGCTGCTAAATCGATTAAATACAGTCATCATAATGTGCTCAAAAAATGTGTTTTTAATACGATCTGGTTTTAAAAAATCTGTGTTTCCATTATGAGGGCCATTATTTATCGATAAAATGTTCAACTAGGACTAAAAGAAATTCTTATGAGGCTACACTTTTTTTTCCAGCAAGGACAAGAATTACTTCTAAATGACTATTTCTCTCAGCCGCAAACTTAAAAAAAGTAAATGTACTGTAAATTTTAAAATAATAGGTAAGTTGACTTATATACAACAAAGTACATGGTAGTTGTAAGGGCAGAAAATTGTTTTCTTCTTACACTTATCTTTTATGCAAGACAACGGTTCGTTGTAACTCAATTATTTGCTCAACCTCTCACCAGGAATACAATTTCCACGACAGTAGTATTACAAGATTAAGTTGTAGTTCACTTTATGCTACTCAAAAAAACATGTTACATACAAACATGATATACAGTAGATGGATGGAGCAGTCCCAGAAGGCAGCAGGGTGAACAGGCTGTGGCTGGGTGGGTACTGTCCTTTAGTTTCCTTTGGGCTCTGCAGAGGCACCTCACCTCACCGATATCACGTATGTTCAGTAGATGGTACCAATGATCTTCTGAATGGTTTTAATCCCCTGCTGCAGAGCCCTCTGGTCCTGGGCCGTGCACATCTCCTGTTAGTTAGTGATGTTTCCAGTCAGGATGCTTTCTATTGATCCACTGTAAAAGTTCACAAGAACTTGGCACAGAAATTTTGCCTTCTTGAGTTTCCTTAAAAAAATCCAGCTGTTTCTGAGCTTTCTTCACCAGCGTGGAAATGTGAGATGGCCATGTCAGATTCTCTTTGCAGATTCCCAAAAACTAAAATTGTTCCCCTGTTCCACCTCAGCTCCACTGAAGCAGACAGGGGAATGTGTCCTTACCTAAAATCAATGATCAGCTCAATGGTTTTGCTGACATTGAGCGGTAAGTTCTTCTCCATGCACAACCGATGATCTCTTCCCCAAATGAAGTCTCATCTTTGAAATCTGGCCGATGATGGTGGTGTCGTCTGCAAACTTCACATCAGAGTTCTCCATGTTGGGGCTTACAGTCGTGGGTGTACAGCGTGAACAGGAGGGGGCTGAGTACACAGCCCTGTGGGGCTCCACTAGTGTGGAGGAGGTGTGTCCACCAATCCGAGCTGTCTGGGGTCCAATATCCAGTTGCAGAGTGTGATACTCAAGCCCAGAGTGCTGAGTTTGCCAAATATGGGGGAGATTGTGAATGCTGAGCTGAAATCCGCAAATAGTATTCTTATGTAGGTGTTTCTAAAGGCGTGTGAAAACTGAGTGGGGGCAGTGTAGATGGCATCCTCTGTACCAATCTAATACCTATAATGGTGCCACATCTTGTATATATTTTACAGTACTGCACAATAGCATAAAGGAAATTTCCTAATATAAGACAGTTAATAAGATGTCTTTACTTCTAAGCTCAAAAGTAACTAGTAAATTTTTCAAGTCAGCTCGGACTACTTTCCAGCACTGAGACGTTTGATAAATACAGTTCCAGGATTTTGAATAGCTGTGAACATTAATACTCTCTTAAAATAGTCCATTAAAAGCCTGCAGAGACAAAAATGAGCCTGCTGGTTGACTCACCTCTCATTTAAACAGCATCACTAGGGAAAGAAACACCTCACATGTGTATGAGTAAAAGCTCCAGCTCAACAATTGCACAGATGTTTACCAGCTAAAACTGTGATCTGTGATGCCCCCCAGAGGCAATGTGTGGAGTCATTTAAATTGTTCTACTGCAGTCAACTAAGCTATCAGGTCAGAATATGTATCTTCACTCCTGAGAGCTCCTTAATGTAGCCAATAAATCCTTTTCATTTGCAGCTCTGTACTTCATGCTCACAATTCAAACATACTCTGTTTACATTGTGTTTTCAGATGTATTTGTGCAAACTGACCGTTGAGAACGGCCACTTGTGTGCCTCCGCATGCTGCCTGAACAACCTTTCCGCAGCCTTTAAGAGGAAGAAGTCGAGGAGAGTTGATCTGAAAGATGAGAATAAACAAGAGCTCAATAAATGGTGAATAACTGTTGATATTATACTGTTGACTTGATATAAATGAACATAACAGCTTTTCAGCAATGTAAATGTGCCAGAATTAGCCCAAAGCCTATTTTCTATCTGTAGCCCCAGCAGGTCGTCACAAGGTACAAAACAACAACACAATAAAACAATAAATACACCACCATTTTCAACATCACAATATCAAAGACACTGAAATTTTCTGCCGTTTAAAGTGCTGTTTATGCAGTAAGGTGCTGCATGTAGTGCAGGACCTCAACAGGGTGAGACTCCCACCTGTATGATCCCACAAGTAGGTGCCCCACTAAAGTGCAACATTATGGAGGTAACTATATGTATACACACAGATAGTCACATGTATAGTTTAGTGAATCTAGATCACTCGTACAAGCAAACATCATGGAGAACACGTTCAGGATTACAGCTCAAACATTCATCAACATCTTGTGTATTTGACTACTGACTGCTGTGAGCTGAATAGCTTGGCAAAGACCTTTTTACAGACTGACAGGTGGAAACTGCACCCAACAGAGCCATCAAGAAACTCTTTGTGCCGCACGAGCAGTCACACAGAGGCCCAGTACAGATCCCAAAAACATGCCATTCTACTATTCTGTCTTTGTGTAGTTGTATCACACACCCCTCTGTAGTACACTTCTGTCTGCTGGTTGACATGTTAGTCTCCTCTCACCTGTGTGGCCTCAGTGACCGAGGCCAGCTGCAGGTATTCAGAGTTGCCCCATCCGTACAGCTGTCCATCTCTGGACACAGCCAGGCTGCAGTCTCCATACGTGCTGATCTGCTGCACATCCACCCCAGCCAGATCCCCGCCCACCTCCACCGGACTGGAGCTGACGTTGTGGTGTCCCAGGCCTGCAAAACGAGGAAAGACAGACACATATCTTCAACCTACTCACAAACCAAAGAATAAATAATTAATTAATTAATTAATAAAAATTTGTATGACTTAAAAATACTCTTTGTTTTAGATAAAGAAAACTCTTGAGTTCTCTCTATTTTGCATGTATCAGAAGTGCAAACAACACAAGCAAAGCAGGCAATTAACTTGTCTTCAACCACTTTCCATGCATCTTCACTTTCTGCTTTTGTCCATGTCTGTCAACTAAATTTCCCTACGTCGTCTACCAATAGCAGAATTTCTTTCCTGGTCTAGTTTGCTTTTCTTTTGTTTCCATTTCAGCCAATCTCCTAGTATTTTATCTCCATTCATATTTTTATATATCATATATTTACGAGATTGTTGTTAGTTTCACATGATAATTGCTTCTGGAGATATGAAGGACTTTACACAAATAACATTTACTTTAAAATACATTTTTGCAGGAAAACATGTGAGAAAGGGGTTCAAATGTATGGACTTTTATAAAATTAGCAACATCAATCGTGTGATCACTTGAGAGCTACTTCTAATGGATGCTCTTACACTCAAGTCTCTTGATAAATCTTTTTCTTGAATTTCAGTGAAGAACTTGGTTCTCCGGAGCATCTGTAAGAGTAAGTCTTAGAAGTTTGATAAATTTAATAAATAATAATAATAATAATAAATGTATGAGGGCTTTTAGTTTATTCTGCTCCCTCCACCTGGAATCCATTACAGATTGACTTGCAGTTGAGAAATCTGATCTCTTTTGGTGAATTTAAACACTGGATGAAAGACTAACTATATTACTTGTTGTCACTGCTGTTAAAAATAACCATATCCTTTAAACCTCTGTTCAAATTGTACTTCTAAATATTCTAATGTTGTGCTGTTTATTTGTGTATCTTAAGAGTCTTGTTAAATGTCCTTTATTTTTGTGGGTGTGCTTGGTATTATCATATTTGTAACTGTGTTCTGTTAAAATGCTATTTTGACCAGGTCTCTCTTGTTAAAGAGGTTTTAAATCTCACTAAGATCATCTAGTTAAAAGGTTCAATAAAAATGTTTTATTTAAATAAAAAATGCGGGGCCATTTATCCAACATCTGAATGTAGTACTACCTCAGCCAATGGCAAGTGAATCCTCAATAGGACAAGAGTTGTTTCTCAAGTTCATAACTCACACTAATATTAGTAGGTTTTGAATATGAGTTCTCACTAGGTAGGTGACAAAATTAAGTATTATTTTAAATAAAAGCTAGTTTGCAAAAATTGGAATAGGCAACAGGTGGAAATTATAGGCGATTAGCAAGACACCCCCAATAAAGGAGTGGTTCTGCAGGTGGTGACCACAGACCACTTCTCAGTTCCTATGCTTCCTGGCTGATGTTTTGGTCACTTTTGAATGCTGGCGGTGCTTTCACTCTAGTGGTAGCATGACACGGAGTCTACAACCCACACAAGTGGCTCAGGTAGTGCAGCTCATCCAGGATGGCACATCAGTGCAAGCTGTGGCAAGAAGGTTTGCTGTGTCTGTCAGTGTAGTGTCCAGAGCACGGAGGCGCTACCAGGAGACAGGCCAGTACATCAGGAGACGTGTAGGAGGCCGTAGGAGGGCAACAACCCAGCAGAAGGACCGCTACCTCCAGAGGACTGCCAGAGTCCTGCAAAATGACCTCCAGCAGGCCATAAATGTGCATGTGTCTGCTCAAACGGTCAGAAACAGACTCCACCAGGGTGGTATGAGGGCCCGACGTCCACAGGTGGGGGTTTTGCTTACGGCCCAACACCGTGCAGGATGTTTGGCATTTGCCAGAGAACACCAAGATTGGCAAATTCGCCACTGGCACCCTGTGCTCTTCACAGATGAAAGCAGGTTCACACTGAGCACATGTGACAGACGTGACAGAGTCTGGAGACGCCGTGGAGAACGTTCTGCTGCCTGCAACATCCTCCAGCGTGACCGGTTTGGCGGTGGGTCAGTAATGGTGTGGGGTGGCATTTCTTTGGGGGGCCGCACAGCCCTCCATGTGCTCGCCAGAGGTAGCCTGACTGCCATTAGGTACCGAGATGAGATCCTCAGACCCCTTGTGAGACCATATGCTGGTACGGTTGGCCCTGGGTTCCTCCTAATGCAACACAATGCATGTGGCTGCAGTGTGTCAGCAGTTCCTGCAAGAGGAAGGCATTGATGCTATGGACCGGCCCGCCTGTTCGCCAGACCTGAATCCAATTGAGCACATCTGGGACATCATGTCTCGCTCCATCCACCAACGCCACGTTGCACCACAGACTGTCCAGGAGTTGGCGGATGC